>NC_090444.1:1654940506-1655278720 GCF_031143425.1 Pleurodeles waltl
GGTGCCTACAATCCATCCTTGGTCACATGACTGGGTGTAGTTGGCAGTTGGAAATTGTTTGTTTATCCCAGAGAGCCACACAAAAGAGGAATTAGGTGTGCCTGGATGGATCACCAACTAGGAAGATGGAGGGGGGAGCTGGGCACAGCCCTACTATCAACTGGATAGGCTGTGCTTTGCCATTGTTCATGCAGACTGCTTACAGCTAGAGCAGGGCAGTCAGGAATCTTCAAGTTCCTCAATTCAATTCTCTAGAAACTGCTCCTACTTCAAAGAAGTAAAATAGATAAAAAGTGGACCCTCAGACCCGCTCTTCAGTTCACTTCCTGCCCCTGTCGAAGGACTCTCAGAGGACTGCCTGCTGCTGTGTCCTCCTGTGTACTCCACAGGACTGCTTTGCTGTACCTGAGGGGACTGCTTTTCTGCCTGGAGCGTGCCTGGAGCCTGCCTTCGGCCCTCAGAGGCCTGCCCTGCTGCTGGAGCCCTGTTCCATGACCTCCACCCAGGACTACCAAAGTGACTCAAAGGGCTAGTTTGCTAGCCTCCTCTTCAGAGCTTCAAGGACAGAAAAGGCTCCCTCCATCTTGAACCTGCACCTGGACCCTGCCTGAATGAGTCCTAACCCCCCCCCCCCAAAGTGGTTTCTCTCTAGCCCTGGATCCTTGTTGGTAGTGCTAAAGGTACCCAGATTGCCAAAGTTCAAGACTTGGGACATAGAAAGTTCTTGGCTAAAACTGCTCTGAGAATACTAACCTGCGTGTCTATTCCCCACAAGGTGCACTAATGGTCAGCCTGACTTAGAGGCAGCCTCTGCTACGTTCTTCTCCACAGTACCAAATCCTGTTCAGTGGTCCTTTGCCAAAGGGGTATTGGCCTTCTGGAACTCTCATCATCTACAGCCTCCTGCTTCATCCTGCTGGAGATTTTCAACTTCCAAAAAAGTGACTAAGATCAAGCATGGAAATCTTTACAGCAACTTCGTTCAGCTGCTCCTCGACAATGGCACGCCCTTCTCGGATACTGCCTGCAGCCTTGCCCCACTGAACTTTACCTTTCCAGAAATATTTTCTCAGAATGTCTTCTAAATCCAAAGGTAAGGGCTGACCAGGTCCAATCCACTCCTGGTAACTGACCCCTGCACTGTCACAGTCGGCCATATTTTTTTACTTTGACCCAGTCTCGCATGTCTAGCAGTCTGTTGTTCATGCTTTGATCTTTTAGGCGCTAGTTTTTCCCTTAAACTTTGGCTCTACTGATTGGATTTTTATCATTTATTGGCGAATAATGTATTCAAATGTACTGTATTTTTCTAAATTGGTGTGAGAGCTTTCTTGTGTCATATTTTCACTTTTTACTGTTTTTGTGATGCACAAATACTTTACACATTGCTTCTAAGTTAAGCCTGACCGCTTTATTGCCAAGCTAACAGAGGATTAAGGAAAGGTTGATTTAGTACTTTTTGTGTTTCACCCTGATGGTGATTGTGGCTGTTGCTTGAGCAGGGGTCAAACTCCCACCCTCACCCAAACACCCTGTTAAACCAACAACCCAATCTCTCACAGAAAAGCCTTACCAGGCCTGCATAGTGATATGGGTTTTGTTTTTTATTTCACTCTGAGAGCACAGTAACTCCAGTATGTAGTGCACCTTATTTTGATATATTAGCAAATTGCTCTGCTGGCTTACAAGGCAAACTTCATGGGTCATTTTTCGAATACATAAAAACAAGCTTTTCGTAAATAGCAAGGTATTTTTCTCTGCCATGTGGCATTTCGGTGCATTTAAACTGTATCCCAGCCAGGGCACAGTGAGACTGGTGGCAGAAACATTTATTTTTGTCATCTATGTGAGCGGTGTAATAAGCACTGCTGTCAATGTGGGACATTAACCTTCCCATGCCACGGGGGCACTTATAGGGACGTTGTACAAGACATTTTAGAGGGGAACACAGGAACATTACTACTGTTTTGCATTGGAAAAGTGCAGAGAACTCTAAAGCCAGAAATTTCAGACATGCAAAAATTAGGGTGCTCCAACAAAAAGCATACATCAGGTGAGCAGACCTCTGCACTTGTCTATAGGTCCACAGTGGGTGATCTTAGTTTAAAAGAAACAGATTTGGTGGTCATTACTTCTAAGTCTTGGCACACTCCCTATGGAGCCTTCTTCTTCTCATGATTACAAATATCCCCCTCTGCATGCCTTTTTTTATAACTGTAAACCAAGCTTAATAATCTTTAACTCTGGTAAGTGTTCCTTGCCTTTGTAGTGGCAAAAGACCTTGTGTTTGATTAGCATGCTCAAGAAATTTGGTGTATTATAGAACTTAATTGGGGCATTTGAACCTGATGAATATATTGTTCACTTAAAACAATATTTGTTAAATGAAGTTCACAAAATTTAAGGCATGTGCTTTGCAAGTGTGCAAGAATAGATACCTAGTAGGTAGCAGTCAGTGGGAGTATAGATTACTCCAATAAACAGCCCTGTAGGTAATTTGAAAAAATTAAATGGTGGTTCCTCCCCAAGGTTTCAGGCAACATTAATAGATTGTTGCAATGGATGTTATAAGTTCACTAGTTTGGTGAAAGTGCCTGTTGCTCAGATCTGTGTGTCACCCACAGTTTCAATTCAAACTTATCCTATTAGGCCCATGAAGGTTTTTCTTCCTTTCACTGGTTACATAATTAGTGCCATTGAGTTGGACAATATGAGCACCTATAATTTATCACACCATGATTCAACTCTTGATATCCCGTATGAAAATGCAAGATAATATAGTTATTATTATAGTTGGATGTCTTTTTCAGAAGAGAATGTAATTCTCAGTACTTCTTTATGACCTAATTCTTGTCTTCCACAAGCCCCCTTCCCTATATCATGAGGGATCCCACATTCACCCTTTCCTGTAGACACTTCTTTAGCTTTCAAACTGATTAATAATCATGTCAAGTTCACCACTAACTCCTTCACTTATCTCCCTATAAGGAGCTATAAAGGAGTTTTCGAATCCTGGTCTTGTTTTTCTTGTTCCCTCATGGAGACAGGCATGCCTTTGTTTCACTATCAAAGGGTCACAACCCACCTCTCCAACCATGGTTCCTGTGCATCTGGCAGGAATTATGTGAGCTTCAGGTCCTGTGCAGGCCTCAAAGTAAGGAGGAATGGACATACTTATATCCTCAAACTAAGGGCCCAACTTAGAGTTTGGCAGAAAGGCTAATCTGTCACAAATATGTAGGGGGGTGCGGGGAGCTCCGCTCCGCTCCATTGTCGAAGCTAATGGAGTTTTTAGAACTCTGTGCTCCACTTGGAGCACGGAGTAAGTCCAAGAACTCTGCTAGCCCCGCCAACAGAGCAGAGCTCACCCGCTGCACGCTGCACGCTGCACGTGCACCGGAGCACAGAGGGAGGTAGCCTCTGCGGAGAGAGACTTGTTGCCGTCAGGCGATGAGGAGAGGCGGACCCCCCCCCCCGCCCAGCAAGAACCAGATATGTCCTCATCACTTTTTCTCCTTTTCGTTGTTTGTGCACAAACAAGGACTAAAATGGCAGCTTTCACTGCCTATGGCTCTGGCCTACATTCAAGCCAGGGCCATAGGCAGTGAAAGCTGCCATTTCAGGCCTCTTGTGCACCGACCTGTCCCGAGAGCACTGCAAACGGGGCAGGCCGGTGCATAACAGGCCTGGCAGCTTTCCCTGAAGACTCTGCTGGGCTGAAGAAAGGACTGGAACTCTGCTGGATTGATGTCTGAGTCAGAGGGATTTCCACCTGTGCTTGGAGCCAAGACTCCCAGAGTGACTCCAAGGGCTAGTGTGCTGACCTCCCGTTCACAGCCACAGTGACATAACAGGGTCCCAACCACTTGAAACAGCAACTAGATCCAGCTCGCTCAAGCCCCTGACCCCCAAGTGGAGCCCCACAGGTCCCAAACTGTTGATGTGGCCTCAGAAAGGCAAAATTGAAGTTTTTGGGCTCTTTGTGACAGTGAATGGGCCCACTGGTGCTGAAACGTTGTCACTCACACAGCCTACCAAGGCGAAGTTCTGTAAACCCGACTCTTTTCACTACAGGATTAACTGCTTCAGGGGAACGCCACCCTGAAGCTTTGGCCGGCCCGCTCGTGACAGCAACAGGACGTTAGCGCTACAGCAATGACCGCTTGGAATGCCAGACCTCTTTGAGCTACATTAATGACTGTCCTGGAATCTTCCCTGCTTCTGGCAGCCCTTCCACCACGAACAGGAATTTTTGCACTGGACTGAGAACATAACTTTTTAGTGGAACTCACCTGATCCCTGTATCTGACATGCGCTTTCTTCCAGTCTCTCATGACCAAACTGATGTGAGTGGCTTTTTGGGCTTTTCAGCACTATTTTCACTGAAATCTTTAAAACTGTATATCTCAGGTACTATAGATTGATATATTGTTGCTTTGATCTTGATTTATTTATTAAATTCTACTCTATTTTTCTAAATTGGTGTTGGATCCTTTTCGTCTAGTGTTCTCGTTGTATTACTGTTTGAAGTGTTGTACAATTACCTTACACATTGCCTCTGAGTTAAATCTGACTGCTCTGTGCCAAGCTACCAAGAGGTTGAGAACAGGTTAATTTATGGTTTACTTGTGACTTCACCCTGACAAGGATTATTGTTCCTGCTTGGTTAGGGTTTACCACCCCCCCCTTCCTAACCAGCACCCCATTTTCTTACATACACTATAGGGAAGTAAGCAAATATATGATTTTCTCCTTTTCAGCGCACCAGTTGCTGTTTTACATTAAAGCATCTGAAAGCAATATACTAAATCACCTAGGAGCTACTTGGGAGGTATTTTGTCTGAATACCATGTTTGCTACCAGCAAACTCTTCCAAAGAGGTGGACAGAATGTTAAGAATGTTTACCAGCTTCACCTGGGACGGGGAAGGTCCATGCATTCAGCTACAAGGTCTGTATTGTCCTGGCTTGAAGCTTAGTTTTCTAATTTGGCCCTGAGACTGACGACTTTGACAAAATGCACATTATACGGCAAGATGGAAACACCTGTGACCTCCCAGGCTTCCTCCGTATTTTATTCACACCAAAATGTATTCTATTCAAGTCTCTAACTACTCTTGTTAGGAACCCACTTCATATTTTCAAATACAAAGTAGAATGCCAATCCTGTCTGTAGCTACAGCTTCCGGAATGACAAATAATCTGACTTCCTATTCATCTACGTGCAGTTCTTTAGCATGTGGATATTGAACTATTTTGCAAATTCAACTTCAGTACTCCGCTCGAATGCGCTTGCTGCTGTCATTCCCAAAATACTGAGTGAATTTCTCGTCCTTCCCCTACTTAAAGAATTACTAGTGTGCCAGCTTTAATTTTCTTGGTTCTCACGTTGGATATTCCTTCATGTTACAATCAGAAACGGCTTTTCTGGAGGGTTAGAAGGCGAAGGTGGTGCCTCTATGTGCTGTAACACTGATTTCAATCTCTCAGACAACTGGGAGCTATGAGTTTTCTTTTTTCCCCTTGACTGGATGGTTAAGAGGTAAGGAGTACAAAATGCAGAATACTTCTAGCACTTGATAAACTTAATATTGGATCCATGTACTGTGGTCACAGAACGCTTTAAACTTTAAAAGTAAATTGATATACAAAGTATAAATGTATTCATTGCTAGACTATTATAACATGGGTGTCACATAATTGAAGCATAATGAGCGTTTGTAAATGGATCTTTAAGAGTAGTTTCATCTTCATAATATTTAGACGTTATGCTGCTACAACAAAAAACAAGAAAACATCAACAACCATGAATTTGTGAAAACTCAATATAATAAATACATAACATGAGTGCTTGTCCATTCCTTATCATGGGACGGTTGTGGAGAAAACAAGGAAAGGTAATTTCTTACTCAATATGTCTCGAAATTACTTAAGAGATGGAATTGTATTGATTCGCAACATCACTATTGGCTTAATACCCAGGGCGGTCCCCTTTGTGGTCATATTGAAAAACGTTCCCACCCTGCGTGGTGGTATGCGGGATGACCATGAACAATTAGTGAATAAGGTAGTTAATTGGGTAAATAGTAAACTATATCGTCCCATACTATTTCAAAGCCACATCAGTCATGTTAGGAGTTCTGTGGTTGGACAACACTCCCAAACATGATGCTTTTGACTGTGTTGTGGCTCATTTTAGCGATAGGCGGACGGCTGCTAACATTCTAAATAGATTAAGCTTTACTGTGGCCTCAGGTGGTGCAGTTGAGGCTCTTTCATTGGGCTACTTCTATAAATCGTAGGCTACTTCACCTACCCCTCTGCTGTTTAGGGAGCCTGTTCCGACTGCCAACAGGTTCGCCCCTATTTCATTTCCAGACCAGTTGGATTGACTTTCCGACATTGAGCCCTCTCGACCTACTTGTAATGTGACGACAGAGCATGGGTCCCTAAGTTTGCAGATACTAACAAGCCTGCCAGGGAATTTGAGCTGAATGGACAAATAGGCAATAGCTAAAAACTCAGAGCATTCACATGGTACAACCCCTACAGGATGTAAGCATTTTAGTACTAAAGGGCCAGTCCTGGACCCATTCACAAATTCTGGGATTGTATCTTGGAACATTGCAGGACTGGCTAATAAACTTACAACTGATGACTGGGGAAATCATGTCAAGTAGGACTGAGACAGTTTGCCTACAAGAGACTTGGGTAACGGTGGATATGGCCATAGATGGTTTCACCTCAGTCAGTAACTCGGACACTGCATCGAGGATGGGTAGTGCAAAAGGTGGGCTTTTTGACATTGGTTTCTATGGCAGGATCCCTTAGAATTGTTAAAAGCTTTCTGGCCTCTTCACACTTCCAATTAGTCCCTGTTAGGCCTGGCAGCTCTTGGTGTGGTTTTCCTGTACTTTTTGCTTATGACCTCCTATTTTTGGACCCTGTGCTGTAATTAGTTTTTGCTGGTTTTGATACTCTGGGCACTTTACCACTGCTAACAAGGGTTTCAGTGCAAGTGCTCACTGTCTAATTTGTATTGGTTATCCCTGATTGGCATATTTGATTTACTAGTAAGTCCCTAGTAAAGTGCACTAGAGGTGCCAAGTGCCTGTACATCAAACGCTATGAGTGAGCCTGCAGCACTGATTGCGCCACCCACTTGAATAGCCCTGTAAATCTGTCTCAGACCTGCGACTGCAGTGTCTGTATGTGCTGTCTTGCACTGCCAATTCGACCAGGTAAGTGTACCCACCTTGTTAGGCCCAAACCTTCCCTTTTACTACATGTAAATCACCTCTAAAGTAGGCCCTAGGTAGCCCCATGGGCAGGGTGCAATGTATTTAAAAAGTAGGACATGTACTGGTGTCTTTTACATGTCCTGATAGTGAAATACTGCCAAATTCATTTTGCCCAATTGCAATGCATATATCTCCCATAGGTTAACATGGGGCCTGCCTTTAAATATCTTTTAAGTGCATTTTTCCATTGGGAGCAGATAGAGATGCGGAGTTTGGGATTTCTGGACTCACAATTTAAAAATGTATCTTTTGGCAAAGTTTGTTTTTGGATTGTCAGTTTGCCAATGCCCCTTTTAGAAAGTGGGCATTTTCTTGCTTAACCACTCTGTGCCTCTGCCTGCTTGTGGAATACACATCTGAGTCAGACTGACAGTTAGGCTGTTTATGAATTCCCCCTAGAAAGTGACACAAAGGTAGCTGGGGAGTGTCCTACATATGCCGGTGAGTCTCCTGGGCTAGAGAAGGAAAGGAGGAGCTGACACCTGCAGCTGAAAGGACTGTGCATGTCCTCACAAGATGCAGTCTCCAACTCCCTGGTGTGCGGATGGGGCCAGGTCTTGGCAATACAGGATCCTGTTAACAATGGAGCCTTTCCTTTGAGGTTTGCCTACTTCAAAGGCAGAAATGAGTATAATTAGTTGACCCAAAACCCCAGACTTTTAGATTACTTCTGGATCAAGAGGAACCTCTGCCAAGGAGAAGAGCTTGATGCTTGAGGAGGACCTGCCACTCTGCCTGATGCTTTGCTGTGCCTGCCACTGCTGCTTCTGCCCAACAGGTGGGGGACTGCAGCGAGACCTGTCATATCTCAACCAGACATACAATTACTCACCCTTCATATGTCAATTTATACAAGAAGGACTCAATGCAAGCTAATTTCTTGGAGTAGAGAATATAATATTCTCTAGCTGTATTTTTTATTACAATTCATAAACACGACAAAAAATAAATAGTACAGCATAGTGTTCGCATGGGCAAATCTAATACATAAAGGGCCTCATTATGACCCTGGCGGTAGAGAACCGCCAGGGCCAACGGGGGCGGGAGCACCGCCGACAGGCCGGCGGTGCTCCCTTGGGCATTCTGACCGCGGCGCTTTGGCCGCGGTCAGAAAGGGTAAACCGGCGGTCTCCCGCCAGTTTTCCACTGCCCCTAAGAATCCTCCAAGGCGGCGCAGCTCGCTGCGCCGCCGAGGGGATTCTGACAATCCTTACCGCCATCCTGTTCCTGGCGGCTCGCCCGCCAGGAACAGGATGGCGGTAAGGATTGTCGTGGGGCCCCTGGGGGCCCCTGCAGTGCCCATGCTAATGGCATGGGCACTGCAGGGGCCCCCGTAAGAGGGCCCCGCTAGTATTTCACTGTCTGCATAGCAGACAGTGAAATACGCGACGGGTGCAGTAGCACCCGTCGCACCTTCCCACTCCGCCGGCTCGATTACGAGCCGGCATCCTCGTGGGAAGGGAGTTTTTCCCTGGGCTGGCGGGCGGTCTTTTGGAGACCGCCCGCCAGCCCAGGGAAAAACTCATAATACCCTCCTCGGTCTTTTGACCGCGGAGCGGTATTATGGAGGGCTGAATTCTGGCGGGCGGCCTCCGCCGCCCGCCAGAATCAGAATGAGGGCCAAAGTCTCCTAGCAAATACTCCATAGTTAATTAATGAATATATTAAATTTTGTATCAAATTAAAGAGTCATGATTGACCACCCCTTAGACCCTTGTGGTGCTGACTGATTCAATTGACATAATTGACTTGGACCCCGGACAACACCCTTCTGGTCCCTCCATAAGTTGTCTTCTAGAAGGCAAACTCACTTGCCCCTTCAAGACAGAAGGAGCTTGAGCCAGCACAACAGCTGTGCCCCCAAACAACCATCCAGTGCTTGAGCTAGCAAATGGCAGCGTCAGCGATTGTCAGGGGGGACCCAGGCAGCGATGTGTAATCTGGGCAAAAACTGCCCACTACTTAACTTGTCCTGGCCGCCCCTGATGACCACCCAAGAGTCCCCGACACCGTGGGAGAGAAGGCAATTCAAAAGGTGGCCACCGTGCCACCATTAGACACTGCACCTGACCATTTCGATCCGGCCCACACCTGTCTCCGGTGCGTGCGACTTGACGGCTTGGCTCCTTGCCCAGAAGAAAAGAACTGTACTTTGTTTTCTGAAATCCTGCTTGTGAAGTGTCTCCAAGGGCTTGGACTTGAGCTTGCCTCCTGTTAAGATGTACAGGGACAGCAGGAACTTCACCTACTAGTCTCTGGGTTCAATTGCTGTGGATCCTAACTCACCAAGTGGTGCCTATTCCAGTCACTGGCCCCTGGGAGTGAAAGCTGGTTTAAAAACAAGAGGAACCAGGTATACCAATTTTGGACGATCCCAGGACCGACACTGCTGCCTGACTCCGTGTTGCTGCCTGCACCTGAAGCTGTGAGCCCGCTGGAGTGAAACGACCATGACTGACTCCACAAACCCGACGCCGCGGCAGCCCCACTGACATACCATGGCTTCGTAAGTCCCAAGTACTGTGTCACTGACAGTCGTGACTCCTGACTCCTCCGTGTCGCCTGCAGCCCCATGGCATGACCACGACCCCGAAAGGTCTCCAACCACAGCTTGTCCTGCTGGATTCATCAATTCTGCCAGAGCGTAAGGAACCAATGCTTCGCAATTACACCGCATCACCACCCCGCTCCACAGGAAGGAACTGATGCTGCACTGGATCCAGCGACACCTCACCTCCCCGACTCCATGCACCGGATTGTTTCTTTATTGCCAAAGGTACTGTACCTGGGGGTCTCCGCGACTCCGTGACCGACGCCACTAGCATCGGATTGTTGGGAACAACTCCATCATGATGCCAGATAATGCCAAATTTAATTATTTGTGTTCCTAAGCGCTATATTGAAGTTTAATATTTGAAAATTTATAACTTTGCTTGTGTACGTTGGATTTTTGTCATTTTGGTCTTGTTGTACTCAGATAGATATTGGCTATTGTTCTAAACTGCTGTTGAGTGATTTCGTGTTACTAGGTGCATTTGTACAAATAATTTACACATTGCCTCTGAGAGAAGCCTATTTGCTTGTGGCAAGCTCCCAATGGGGGTGAGCAGGGGTTATCCTAGGTGTGTATCTCGCTTGCTCTGACTAGAGTGAGGTTCTCTGCTTGGACAGAGTGCAAACTGACTGCCAACCAGAGACCTCATTTCTAACAGTCCTATTAAGTATGACTGGTAGTTTGGACAATTTAATTATTAACTTATATAATAATATTTTTGAGAAACATAAATTCCAGGTTGTAATCGATTTTGAGCATGTACTGGAGAATTTTCTGCTAGAAAAGAATATTGAGGTCTTTATCATTTGGACAGGAAATTTAAATCTTCCTGAATGCTCCATGTACCTTGATAATGGATGTGGGCAAGAAGACCTCAAAGATGAAGCCCTGGACCATTTTAAACATTGTGTGTACGGTGCCCACCTTAATAGTCTATTGGCAAGACTCGACATGTGCATTATGTCCCTTATTATTAGGGGAGTCGATAGCTAACTATAAACGTTTGTAGGTACCAAGGGCCAGAGTACCACAGATCATATACTAATCGCCGTAAGTAAATGTGCAATTCTACTCGACCTGGTGATAGGTAAAAACTGTGTCGGAGATCACAACCATCTTAAGTTATCACTTGAGTTTGGAGTTTCCAATTCCTGCCAAAAATAAGTTGGAAGATATTGCATGTAATTATTCAGCAAAACAGACATCAATGCACATAAAGTGGGCAGGTGTTGACTCACACCAATTGATGTGTGACTTATTGAAAGACAATTCGGCAAGTCTTTATTTATGTTTAGAGGATAATCCTGATCCCTTTGCAGTTATTAACTCACGTCTTTATTTCAAAATCCATTTACCACCTTTTGAGTAAAGTGATAAGTGCTAACAGTAAAAAAGAACATTGGGTGGTTTGACTGTCGGTGCTCCAAGGCATGCAGGGACTTATTCATACTTTTACGTGCATTTCCAAGGGATCTGGTGCCATCATGGAGAGTAGAACTAGATATAAACAGGTGATAATGTTTAAAAAAACGTAACTTACATGACCTGACCTGGGCTAATCTGACACAGGACGCAGGCACCAAGGAAAATAATCTCACCTGGAGAACAGTAAATGCCCCATTCCTTAATGATAACTCTGGCCGGAATTTGGGAAACTCTTTAGGGGCAGAGGTATGGGTAAATAACTTTTCCACCACATGTGTATCCACAACTGACAGTTCAAGGGTGGTCTGTCAACCATCAAACATCGTAGATTTTGACATTACATTTAGGATGGAGGAGACTAGGAGAGCATTATTTAAAATTGCACAAGGGAAGGCACCTGGACCTGATGGGCCTGAATGGGTACCGTCAGATGTGTACAAGACATACCCTTGTTAACTCAGGTGTGTAATGCGGCTGGAAAGGGATATATACTATCTACCTGGTCCGAGTCAAGTATCATCCCCATATTTAAAAAAGGCTCAAAACAGGACCCCAAATGTTATAGACCAATTTCACTGTTGGAGTCCTAAGTAAAATTACTAGGAAGAGTTTCATTAGAGAGACTGGAGGAGTTTTATTAGAGAGAATGGAGAAGTCCAATAACCTACTCTCAAGCGCACAGTATGGCTTTAGAAGGGGCCTATGTGTGACCGATCAATGCCTTAATTTAAGTCTTTTGATAGGGAAATATCTTAATGCGAGCTCTAGTAATTTATATAAGTGTTTAATGGATTTAAGTAGTGCTTTCAATTTAGTGAACCACTGTAAGCTGTGGAGGTGTATGTCTGATTTGGGGGTCCCAAAAGAGATCATTGCACTACTCTCACACATGTACAGAAATCAATCTGCCAGAATTCGATTTGGAAAAAAGGTAGAAGTCAATTACTCTATTCATGTATGCAGGGGAGTAAGACAGGAGCGCGTATTGGCTCCGTTTGTTTCCTCTATGTATAATAATGGCATTGATTAACAGCTTCAAACTCTTGGTATACCCCCCAGAGTAGGGGAGAGATCGGTTCCAATTTCGTTATATGTGGATGACGCTGTTCTTCTAGCATGGACTCCAACTTTAAGCCAGCCTCCACGTGCTTATTAATTATTTTACTGATTTTATGAAAGGAAAGGACTTGAAGATTAATCAAGACTTTTACAATGTCATGCGCTACCATAAAAAGGAAATCTTATCCCTTTTATTTAGGGGAGGAAAGGATTTCAAGTATTAAGCAGTTTAATTACCTTGGCCTTAGAATGTCAGACAAAGGGGATTGGAAGATGCATAAAGAGATCACTGTTTCTAACATGATCAGAAATAATGAGACTACTTTTATATTTGCTGCCAAGCTTGGGTCGAAGCACATGCTTGATATGATTACACTATATAATGTCAAGACAATTGCTACCGCCACAAATGGGGCGGGCATATAGGGCTTGGGGGGAACACCACCTTGCAGATGCACAAAGATAAATTTGCAAGAAGATTGATATTGGTCCCTAATTTAACCTCTAGTATGATTTTCCAACTAGAACTTGGCCTACAGCCCATAGCAGCGTTACTAGAAGTGAGACTGCTGATGCTTGGGCATTTAGGCCCTCATTATGAAAACGGCGGTCAAAACCACTAGTTTCATGCTGGCGGTCATACTACTGACCGCCAGCGCCCCCTGATCCCCGCCGGACGTATTAAGAACATTCCAATTCTTGATGGATATGCAAGCCACAAAAACTAGTTTTGCCCTTACATCTTTTCTTGCTTATGTGTTTAAAACTAGGAAATTATTAAGGGACATAGGATAGGTATATGTATGGTTTGATACCTCCTTATCATTAATGTATTTTTCACATTCATGATCCTTATTGTTATTTTAATGATTTAAATTGTATTTTATTTTTTATAATATTTTAACTAACAATGTTCAGACGGTTTATTATACATTTGGTTTGGTGTTATATGTGTTTTTATGGTCATATTTTTCTATGTATTGAATAAAGTTTTCAAATTGAATCGAAGCTTAATACCCATTTGTCTAATAGGTATATGAACAATGAAGAGTTCAATCTCTTTTCAGCCAGACTTAAAAACCCTCCATAAGCTTAGAACAATCTCTGTGTCATTTACCATTTCATCAAAAAGTTGACAAGTTCACTTGGCTTTTTTCCATGGAAGAACTTGTTGAATTTATCAGCCATGCCCAGCTTTCTGGGACACCATCCAGAAATATATGCCTTTTTTCTTGGTGTTTCCAGTGTGTCTGTATCAAAGGCCAGTCTCATTTTTTGATCCAGGGAAATCACTAAGTGAAAAGCCCTCGGAAATATTTCCCCAAGCAATATTTACATCAGACAAAATTCAATCTGACTTTTAGGTTTAGCACTTTGAATGGTGTGTGTGCTCCCCTTACGCTCAATATTTCCCCACATCCTTCCACGTACCCATGAATACACCCCTTTACAAAGTAAGTTATATCAAAATATTCAAATATCTATTTGGCAGCTTCCAAATTGCTTTCATGTGATTTCGATTAGCTGCACTTAAGTAAAGGGGGAAGTCAAGATTTATATAAAACAAAGAAAGATGGCAGAAAAGATAATAGCAACGAATGATACTGTGCATGGATAGCATCAGCTCTGTCCCAGAAGTCGGATGCTAGTTGTGATGAAGGACAGTTTTCCCAGCTCAATCCTTCTCTCTGCAGCAGGACTGGAACATGGGTAACCCGATAGCAGCTGAAGTCAGTGGCAATAAACTCGCATGACTTCATGCCACTTGGGAACGACATTCTGCCATTTTCCTAATAGCTGCGTTAAAAAACAAATGTTTCCAATGCTTCATTTGGTAAAACAGAAAAACCTGGGCTGAGTGGATGGTTTAATTGCTAAAAGGCGAAAGCCTGCTTCCATTTAAGGCTCAGAAGATGAGAATGGAGCCGACGTTTCATTTGCACTTGTTTTCAATTTGGGAGTTCTAATGTTTAAAATGCAGAGAATTACGTGTGCTACTTTAATTACTGCATTAAAAGTGTATGAGAATAAGTATAATGTGCATTGAAGTAATGCTTTCTCTAGTGATGTTAATTTTATGAGCTTCGGTTCGCCTGCTTTACATCAGCTCGAGCAATGTTGCAAGTTGGAAAGAGGCTATTGTACTTTCAAACCTATTCTAAGGCATACGATAGAGCACACATTTTGACCAGTGTCTTAATTATTGTTCCAGGTTACACCTCGCTGGTGCACCAACTGATTGCATTTATGCAAGGCTTTTCTATAAAGGCATATCTAAAGAAGCCAAGTGTATTGATATAAGTGGAATGAAATGCAATGGATTTTACTCAATGCTCATTTGTATCAAGGTTAAATGTAGGTCATCGATAGTGGCCCTTTATAAGTCATGGCTACCATGTTTTATCTCGGAACATGAAAACAGAGGCAATGTAATCTAATCAGGCTTCCTCAACAAAATAAACTCTGGCCATTCACTGGCTGACATTAGTCGCAGGCGTTCTAAGAACTGCATTGCGCTTTCTTTGGCCAAGGCACCATCCTGAAAGAGGTGATAGGAGCACAGAAAACTATTGGTTTGTGTGACAATAAGTATCTATTTTATGCAACACAAAACCCTTACTTTACAAACACACGTTAAACACAATGAAAAACAGTTCATTGATTATTAATGTAAAATATAGACAAATGTACATTTAAAAAAGTCAATATGCATTGGCTAAATACCATTTTAGGTCAATGGTTTTAAAAATCAAGAAAAACATGAACCTGTCTATTTAAATGAAAATAGGGGGCAAACCATTATGTTTCTGCCAGTGGAGTCCTCATTGGCAGATACTTTGGACTGATAGCCACAAGGAGATTGGGCCATCATTCTAAGTACCTCAAGCCATCCACCTTTTATATGGCACATGTTCTGCAGTGGTTTGTTGCCTGTTTGTGACCACCAGAAAAGCATCAGCGGTCCCATACAGAAAAATGTAAAAATGACCCCATGCCCTCGGTGAAAATATTTATTTTGTTTCTGCTTTGGAAGCTCATATTTGATAAACAACAAACTTTGCTCAGAGACTGCATGGAACCTGGCAGTCGCTCAGCAAAGACACAGTGCCTTCAGAGGCATAGAAATATCAGACAAATAGCTAAGCCGGGCAACCATACACCAGGGTGGAAGAGGTCATTACCTCCATTGCTCTGGCAGGACAACGGGCTACCCCGCAGGCATTAAATACGACTCATTGGCTTGTACAATACGTCCTGACATATATGGCTCTATGTTACAGGCTTTTTGTGTTTCAGTAAGGTGCGTCTGTGACAGAAGGTTCAGATCCTCTCTGTGTTTTCTCTACTGGAGTCCCTCAGAAACCTTTCAGTTTAAACTCTGGCATTGGTCTCTCATGGTCACTACAGGGGAGTACAACAGCTATGAACCCGTGAGCCAATACATTTTCTTCAGGGGAGCTCCCAACATTCTAATGTTGTAATTATCCTACTAATCTTTGTAAAGGAAGTTAGAAGGAAGACTGTCTAACCATGAAAACAATCAGGATCGTAAGAGCCCCCTATGGTGGTAAGGGGAATGAACCTCTTGATTACACTGCATTGCTGCTTCACTATTTGGAGAGCAACATTTTAAGGAAGAGTCTCTAATCTAGATTACAATCCTGGGGAATCTCTGGACTAGATTACAATGCTGTAGGATTGGTAATACCATGCTTCATATCAATATTCTCCTCTGTTCTGACAAGGAGTCCAATGAAACATGTGTGGCAGCTACATTATCAAGAAGCTCATTTCTATAAATGGGCACTTACATGGCCCATCTTGATGCCCCTCTTGTATAGCCCCCACCTCGTAGATGCTATCCTCATTGGTATTTGTCCAAAGTGTTTCCCAAAACTCTATGACCATGAGGTGGCTCTGTTGCTTTATGTAAACAATGCTATTATGCATGTCTATAGTCAATTGGGATAGCAAATGCTAATGAGTGGCTGAAAGTGTTGAGACCATGCATTCAGAACTGCGGTAGCTCACACTATGACAATGATCATGAGACGGCCACATATTCTGCCATTAGCACAAAACATAGGCATTTAGGGAGATGCCCAGAGTAATGTTCTTTTGGATCACAAAAAGTATCCCAACAGTCTACAATTGATTGCTTTATTACTGTTTGTGAGAATAATGTCAACCACACCAAGAAATACACCAGAGATAGATACACCACACGGTCACAATTATTTGAATCCCTTGTGTTTCATTCTCTGAAGATAATTTTGTATGAAATAGAGAATGACTTAGATTGATGTACTCTAGAGAGCTCTTCCAAGTACACTCCTTCCAGGCTCCAGGAACAGAACAATAGACGTGTAAGAGTGAGTCACAGCTGTTTGACCAATCTTGCTTTCGATAACTCCAAGAAAAAAAGGGTCTCTCGCTATACTTGCTTTGCCGCTTTTCCATTCACATGTTCTTATATTCAATTGAATCCTTTGCATCTCCAGTAGTTTTCATCCAGTAGTTCAATCGTGATGCCTCCTAAATTGTTCACATACCTTTAAGACTACTGATTACTTAGGCTGTCAACTCTCTCTGGTCACCACAAACCTTCCCACTAGTAATCCAAACGGGGCTACTGCTACTTCTTCAAAGCAATTATTCAGCTAGTTGATTGCATTCTCTACGAGCAGGGCTTAGCATAGCTATGGAAGGAACATAATCCATCCATAAAGGAAAAATTGAGCCAATTACTACTAACGGTCAAACTAAGTTTCTTCTTATTCCATAAAATTCTAAAGCACAAGGATCACTTAACTGTAAAGTTACAGCTGCATGGGAAAATATTCTCATATGGCTAGACTAGATACACCAACTGGCTCTAATTTACCCCATGTTGAACTTTGGACTAACAAACTGCTACTATGCAGAGAATGTCATCATGTCTGTTGGATTGGTGGATTGGTGAGTAGAGTAAAAGCACCCCTTCTCGAATCATCATATGGGCTGCAGGTAGAGCAACCTTGAGGGGGGTTGTATATGAAGACAGTGCTTTGGCGCTGAAACAGACATCAGTCTTGCACATTCTATCGAGGACTTGACAAGATCGTGCAATTCCCACCCTTTTGATAGTCTCTTGAGGGAACTGGAAAAAGAAAAGGTTGCCATGAACTTGAGAAAGAGGAATGAGTATGCTCTGTACAGACTCTGATACCGCCCTCTGAACACAAATAGAGTGAGATACCTGTTGTCTGCTCAACTGAATCAAGGAGAATAACAGATGACAGTGCCTGTGATAAGTGATGAGTGCGGAGTTCTCCATACCAGTCTGACTGACATTGTGCAGCCATTCACAGAGTTTCAGCGGTATCTATACCACTATGATGGTTTCAACACATTGAAGAATGAGAAAAACTTCCTCTGTCCATACACCATCCATAGACTATCTACGACAGGGAGGTTGCTCATGGAAGGTGAAAAAACAATAGAAGGAAAAGAGAAAGTTATCTCTACCCTACCCAACAGTAAGTCACCTGAGGACAACTGTTTCCTTTTCACACTGTATAAGGTAGGTCAGTTTCATTTGGTCAAGATATTACATGAAGGATCTCTGTTTGGCATCATCCCGAAATATTATCACACCCATTAGGGGTATCCAAAGCTCTAGAGATGAGGCCCTGCCCATGAAGGTGGAAAAAGCCCTCAACTGAGTTTAATGGGGCTACTTTTTAGGGTCCTCAAATTATTCAATCTGAGGAACGTTTTTTTCTCAAAAATCAAGTGTGGTAATCACACCAGACGATATGTGGTACTTTTAAATTGGACCCACTCTCCATCTGCAGCAGCACTAGACAAGGATACCGCCTGTGGCGCTACTTTTAATGTTAACTCTGGAGATATTGGTTGTTGGTCCCTGTAAAACAACTTTTATCAAGAGCATTCATGCTGCTGCAACCGAAGTGAAAGTCCTGAGAGAGCCAAGGCCTCATTGCTTCCTTTAATGCTCCTAATTCCCTGATTAAGAGTTGCTCCTCCTTTTCACAATTACAAAACAGGTGGATTGCAGGATTTCCATCAAATGCTTACATTTTATAAGATTTTATACAACTGGCACTGGATCTCAGTGTGCCTCGTCAGATCTGGAGTGAGCCATCGCCCTTTATGCTTGAGCTGAGACCTGAAAGAGGGTGACCCCTCTCATACATTATTGGCCTGCTCAGTTCTCTATGCCTATTTGGTCTACAATCTAGGACAAATTAAACACTTCAAGCACTGTTCCATTTCGGTCATATATGAGACTGGCACTCCTGCATGATATTTTGGACATCTAGGATGCACCCTTACAGTACCATCAATGGATGGCAACCTCACTGCCATTTGATGAAGTGTACCTTCTCCACCAATTTAAAACTGAAACATCAGCCACCCACAGAGAATGCCTAACAGAGTCCTGTGATTAGCCTCTTACAGCAACTCACTTACAGGACACAAGATTCACTGGAGGCATATAACAAGATCTGGACTCCTTTTCTAGTCACTTGCTGATACTCTGCTGTCCATGGAACACTAAACATTGGACATGGCAATCCTACTATTGATTAGTCAAATGCTAACCAAAACTAAGATAACCCAAGTCATGCCTTACCCTACCATGTGTCTTCCTTTGAGATATTTGGGAACTGCTATTGGTTGACTTTGGACGTGATGCTGATGTGGGTCTGAAACCCTACCTGAACTTTAATATGCCCCTACCTTGAATAATTTTAATGCTGTCTACCCCTTCCGATTCCTTTTTTCCCATGGGAAAGCCTTCTAGAATACTTCGTCTCTGCTTATTTTTCCTCTGCCTCCTTCCCTGCTCTCCACCACTTTGAGTCTTACATGGAGGAGAAGTGTGCGTTTCATGCTTGCTCTTTAACACAACTGTTGTCATTGTGTTTTCTCCTTGCATTCTGTTTGGTGCTCCTGTTCCTTTAACTGCTTTAGAATAAGAATGTGAACTTCAATAAAGATTCATTTCGAAAAAAAACAATAAATAGTGATATATGGCAAGAAGTGCATTGCATAACTTTTCCAAATACATACTGATTTAGGTCCCTTTTTATTTAATTTTCACTTACTCCTCCCAAGACTATTCTCATAGCCTTTAGTCTTAATCAAGTGCAAAACTGCATGCACGTAGTATGTAACGAGTGCCCACACCATGCACAGAAACTTCGAAGGCATTCACATGCCTTCCATTCTTTCTGAATAAGAGACACAGCACACACTTGAAACCATGACATGGGGAAATACTGCATAAGCCATCACATAGGTGGGCTGCCAGCCATGGCTGTTTTCTAACAGCTTATGAGAGAAATGTCAGCATTTTTCATGTTCACAAACTCCATACTTTTCACTAGATTGCAGGGGAAAACAGTTAAAAATAGCTTTTGAATGCTTGCCCCACTGCTGCCATTCGGAAGGCAGTCCTGTAGCACTGGCATGGAGTTTACAACAGTGCAGCTAAATGACGTTTACATGTAGAAAACGTGTATGTTCCTAGGGAAACCTAGAGGTAGGTGGAAAGATACATATTCTGATTTTCTACAGACATCCTGGACCACCCACTTCTAAATGATGCCATTAGGGGGTCATGAGAGGTTGGCGATAAAGGAAATCAGCTATAATTCTGCAGATGTGCTGTTCTGCCCATGTGCTGGCATCCCAAGCTCTCATAGAGTCTTGGAAACTGCTGTATTTCCAACGGGAGATGGACACTCAATCAGCAGCATCTATGCGACAGCATCTATGGGACAGAGTGTGGAGCCCCTCTTTATTTAGTGCAGACACTAAGGCCCAGATTTAAGAGCCCCTTGCTCCATCCTAATGGCACATTAGCTCAATTATTTTTACACTAATGTGGCATTAGATGGCCAAAAATGCTGCACCATATTTACAAAGTGGTGCAATGCATGCATTGCGCCACATTGTAACCTTTTGTGCTACATTATGCCTGCGCCAGGCATAATGTATGCAAAAGGTTTGTTCCCCCGCTAGGGGGGCCTAACAAACGGATCAAAGAAATCTAAGAGCTTTCTTTGCATCTATTTTTTTCAGCACTTTTAACGCCTGCTTATAGTAGGCGTTAAAAGGAGGCTCCCATTGGTTTTAATGGACATATGGGTGCTTTGCCAGATCAGCCTCAACATTTTTTACTCTAATCCTGCAAAGAGCCAAAATAGCATCAAAAATGTTGTTGCTAGTTCCCTAACTACCACCATGGTGTGCCATATGTTAAATGGAGGTGCAGCACCACTTTTCATAATTCTGCTCCTAATTTTCCTGATCCTGTTCAGCAATTAATGCTTGGTTGGTTCTAATTTAAAAAAAAAGAAACTCACAATTTCTTGATTAGTTTCTGAAAAACAGAAAAATGCAAAGTATGCCACCATGACATAACTGCCCACCTGGCATTGCATTGTCACCAAAGTTCTTCCAGTGTTCTGGCAGGAGCTTTTCAGTGGAAATTGCCTGCCACAATGGCAGGGAAATTTAAACATGAGGGGCCAAGCTGGCAAATCTCTGCCATCCAGCGGCTTGGCTCCGAGGTCTCAGAGGTCTATTTTACCTGCCAATCCCTGTGGCGTATTTTTTTCTTCTGATCAGACAGGACTTTTTTAATGTAGTGTGAGTTCTGATACTATAATGTCTTTTAGTAAAATCTCTCATAAGGCAGATCTTTCTAAAATAATTGTGAAAAATTCTGAGGGGGGGCCCAATGTTTTTTTTTTTTTCAACTGGGGGGGCGCGGCATTAAAAAGTTTGAAGACCACTGTCATAAGGAGATCATGATCTGGGAGTCTGATTTACAAAGGGTCACACGATAAAGTAAAAAAATCTGAATCCATCGGGTAACTTCAAGTATTTCTGACTTTTTTACATTTCACAAAGATTCAGAGTATTCAGCCACTTAGACCTCAATTACCAGTTCTGTGGAGTGGATGGAATCCCTGTGTGGAATTCTACCTTCCACAATTATCAGTGTTTCGTAGATTTTCTGGGTTCGAGAACACCTGAAACTCAGTATTACCGTATGGAAAATCGGGGCTGTCTAATCGCTTTGCTAAAGGGCTGAATTGCAACTCAGACCTGTTTCTCGGCCTCGCCTGAGTCGTAGACAAAAAATAGAGGAACATATATTTATTGCTCCCCCCTAACAGCCAACATTTTCTCCTTCCCTTCTCCACCCTTCTCAAACCCTTCCCTTCATGCCTTGCCTTGCACCAGCTCCCCCTCTGCACACATATAGCACGTGCACAGAGCAGGTGGTAAAGGTGAATGATTAACTCACTCCTTAGAATTGGAAATTCGGTGTCAAACTAAAGCAGGTACATATGGTCCTGCACAGCTACTTCCTATTCCGTGGGGTTTCACTCGTAATTCCAGGCTACTGTGCCGTTATTTATGGATGAGGAGTTCCCATCCCGTCAGTGCCCTGCAACTCATGGTATAAATTTTAGTAATTTCCCGCCTTAATCCAGTTCCTACATTTTAACATATGAAATTTCCACAAATCAAAAAAGCCTGTCTTTATAAACGAAACAAAACTTGTTTCACTCTTTGTAGAGTTTATGTTTCTTTTTTCCCCTAATCTGTGAATCTCACAAATTAAGGAATGGTGAAATTTTACGTGTGCAAATGTAAACACAGGGTGACTCGGTGGGGGGGGGGGGGGAGGGGGAGAGAACGGGGGGGGGCGGTGCAATTTACATTCGGAGAAAGGTGCTTTAGCAAATATAGGTTCGGACAAAACTGAAACCTAATTAATTTAAGTATGCATGAATCTGATGATCAAAATGGTACTCCTACAGCTAATTGTATATTTATTTATTATAACAATCAAAACATTATTTTTAAACCCAGTCCGAAAACAACTCTGGTGAAATAATGAACAATTATTAAATCGAAATTGAGTGATCCAATGGATCAGACAGCAAAATAATTTGCCCAGCATGCCAGTTTGAAAACAATCATTATAATAAGTACCAAAGAAGTCGTGGAATATTCAAGTATTTATTTTACAGATGACAGCATTCCTGTTAAACTTCATGCCATTTCAAACATTTTAGGATTTCTTCTAGTCACAGTTCTAATAGTGAGCATCATTCACCAGTAGATGGCGCTCACTTCACCAATATTATCCTAGCGTTCTGACATTTCAGTCAACCATGTAATTATGCGCGTTAAGTTTGATATTTCCTTTCATGTTCTTAAATTCTCCAGCATACCGTGTTAATGACTCGACTTGGCTTTTTCAGTGCTTCGTCTCTATCCAAGTCTCAGCGCTGTTTTATCTTCTTATATATGTTTTCATACATTGCTTCTTTTTCTAATACAAGGAGCAATAAATGTATTTTTAGGCAAAGGTACATATAATATGAATAACAAATATGATGGCCATTTATTTAAAAAAAAATCATTGGTATAAATAAGTCATAGGACTGTATTCCTCCCCTGGTTAGGTAATTTTCCCAAATAAGAGTCTACCCCAGTGTTAATTAACCACTTCTGTCGTCTTTAATGCAAGCTCAGCTGAAATGAACTATTTATGAGCCATAAAACTAGCTAAAACATCTTCTGACAAGTGATGTCTTGAGTGACCCTCGCCTGGTGCCCCACATAACACTGGGCCAACTAGCCCAGTTCAGCTGAATTCTTTTGTGTGAAAGAATGTTTGTATCCCAATTATATTCACATTTCTTTGTGTTACCCTAATGATTTGAATCAGTTGTGGCACAGTCATAGGTAATTGAATGTTATAATAAAGGATTAAGCACAAAAAACATTATTTTTTATTACTGTCCATCATTCTCATTCACAATAAAGTACCTTGAATATTATTACAAAGTTCCCTAATGGTATTACTTTCATCTATTCATTTATGGTTTTACAATCCTTGTATCGCTTGTTGCATATCTTTATTGTATTATTTACATTGATCCATTTGCAGCCAACACGTCCCCCCTTCTCCCGCGGCTGGCAAGCCTGGGGCCTTTTTCAAGGCTGAAATGAGTTAGGAGCTCCTGCCCCACCACGCAGGCGGTCAAACCGCCAACCCTGTGGCGGGGCAGGACCGGCAAATTATGATTACAGCGGTGAACTGGCGACATCACAGCCAGTTCACGCCTGTACTGCCAGGGCGGTGGGACCGCCTGGCTGAAGGTTCAGTATTACGAGTACCCTTTCAGCCAGGGATACTGTGGCGGCAGCCCCGCCACAAAATCCCTGGCAGAAAGAATACTGGAGACAGGAATTAAAATTCCTGTCGCCACAGCAGGACTCCCCAATCCCCGACCCCATCACAGGCCCCCACCCCCACAATCCACATCTGCACACACCATACTTACAGACATACATGCACACATCCATGCATCCACGCCCACTCATTCACACACACATACACACACGGCCATGACACACACCCCACTCCCCACATACACGTACTCCTCCTACCCCCACATACACGCATTCATACTCCCCGCATACACGCATTCACACATCGGATTGCAATCCCATATAATTTGGTGAACAGCCAAGCTTTCTTTTAAAGACGTCCATGGGTAGCGTTGTGGTTGGCCTTGAGCCCTGTTCTCAGGCCAGGTCCGCTCACCCACCGCGCTAGCGTTCCCTGCTAGTGCTCTGCCTGCTGCCTGCTCGCCGCTGTTGCTGATCGAAGTTCGAGGCCCTCCTCCACCCGCAGGCTCCCGCCTGCGCCTCATCCCTGGTGGCCCAGTGGTGGGCGGTAAGTATCAAATCTGACCTCTTCCCCTGTCCGTCTTTCTCTCTGCCGATTTCCCTCCTCCTGCTTGTCTGTTGCCCTTAATTGTACTCTGCCTTTAGCCTCTGCTCGTTTCTCTCTCTGCCCTTAGCCTGCCTGTTTTGCTCTTATTGTATTCATTGTTTCTTGCCTTTAGCCTCTGCTCGTTTTAATCTCTTTCTGCCTTTAGCTTTCTGCCTCTAGCTTGCCCGTTTTGCTCTCGCTGTTGGTTTCTTTCAGTGCCCTTCTCCCCCGCCCACCCCTGCTCTCCTTTCCCGCCGCTGCCTTCACTGCGGCCCCGCCCCCATCCTCTCCCATTCGCCACCCGCCTCCCAGCTGCTGCCCCTCCCTCCACCCTTCTTAATGCAGGCCGCTGCGCGGCCGCGCCGCCGGCGCGCCAGAGGCAAGCCCGTCTGCACCCGTCCGCGCCTGGACCGCGCCCAGCGCCAGGACCCTGGCCCCCGACGTGGCCGGCCCACACGACGGACTTACGACGCCGCCACCCTCAACGCACTCAAACCTGACGTGAACCCCGCCTGCTACTGAGCCACCCCGAGGCGCACCCACGGACCCTTCACCTGCCAAGCCTGCAATTTCACCTGCCTCCGGACCTGCACCGCACCTGAAAGGCCAAGCACCAGCAACAACCACCTCAAGTGCATCCTGCTCAACACCCGCTCCGTCCACAGACACGCCGTCGAACTCTGGAATTTGCTCGACACAACATCACCAGACGTCGCCTTCCTCACGGAAACCTGGATGAACGCCTCCTCAGCCCCCGACATCGCCATAGCCATCCCGGACGGATACAAGATCACCCGGAGGGACCGCGTCAACAAGACCGGAGGAGGCATCGCCATCGTCCACAGGAACACCATCCGCAACACGACCAACTCCGACACCCTCACCGCCGCCGAGCACCTTCACTTCCAGATACACACCGACCCCAAGACCACCCTCAGAGGCACTCTCATCTACAGACCCCCGGGACCACGCACACAATTCAGCGAAGCCAACGCAGACTTCATCAGCCCGCACGCCCTCACCTCCCCTGACTACATCCTCCTAGGGGACCTCAACTTCCACCTGAAGAACAACACTGACAGCAACACCACCACCCTGCTGGACAACCTCACCAACCTCGGACTCAAGCAACTGGTTAACACCCCCACCCACTACGCCGGCCATACGCTTGACCCCCTCTTCTCCTCCAGCAAGCACATCTCCTTCAGCCATTCCACTGGACTTCATTGGACTGATCACAGCTGCATCCACTTCAACTTCAGGAGAACCACGACCCACCACCACCCGCAACAGGCTCCCCGCAGGAGCTGGAGCAAGATCACTGCCGACCAGCTCACCACCTCCCTCAGCCAAAACCCTCCCGCCACCGCAACGAAGCAGCCCGCAACTTCACAAAGTGGCTCACCAACTGCGCTGACGATCTCGCACCTCTGAAGAACCCACCCAGCAGACCCGGCAGCAAGAAAGCCTCGTGGTTCACCAACAAACTCAAAACATCCAAGAAAAACTGCCGCACCCTCGAGAAAGCCTGGCGCCACGACCAGACTACAGAAAACATGACAGCCCTCAAGAACGCCACCCGCATACACCACCAGCTGATCCGCACCACCAAAAGAGCAACATTCAAAGAACGACTGGACAACAACACCCACAACAGCAAGGAACTCTTCAGCATCGTCAAAAGCTCTCCAACCCCAGCGCCGGAAACAACAACATCACACCCTCGCAAGACCTCTGCGATTCACTCGCCTCATTCTTCCACCATACACAACAGCTTCTGCGCACAGACCGCGCACCCAACCACCGAACCAACGCCCCCCACCACCACCCTCTGCAACTGGACCCCGGTCAGCACCGAAGACACCACCCGCACGATGAACACCATCCACTCCGGATCCCCTGCCGACCCCTGCCCCCACCACGTCTTCAACAAGGCCGACTCCATCATCGCACCCCAACTCCGAGACATCATCAACATCTCCTTCACCACCGCCACCTTCCCGGAGAACTGGAAGCACGCCGAGCTCAACGCCCTCCTGAAGAAACCGACAGCGGACCCCACCGACCTCAAGAACTTCCGCCCCATCTCGCTCCTCCATTTTCCTGCCAAAGTCCTCAAGAAGACCGTCAACAAACAGCTCACCGCCTTCCTCGAGACCAACGGATCCCTCGACCCCTCACAGTCCGGTTTCCGAGCCAACCACAGCACCGAGACCGCCCCCATCGCAGCCACCGACGACATCAGATCCCTGCTCGACAACGGGGAAACAGCTGCCCTCATCCTCCTGGACCTCTCTGCAGCGTTCGACACAGTCTGCCACCGCACACTGATACAGTGCCTCAGCAACACCGGAATCCAAGAAAAGGCATTGGAATGGATCATCTCGTTCCTCGACGGAAGAACCCAGAGAGTCCGCCTCCCCCCGTTCCGGTCCGCAGCCACCGAAGTCATCTGCGCGTACCTCAAGGATCCTCGCTCAGCCCCACCCTCTTCAACGTCTACATGAGCCCCCTCGCGACCATCGCACGCCAACACAACCTCAACATCATTTCCTACGCCGACGACACCCAGCTGATCCTCTCCCTCACCAACGACCCCGCCATCGCCAGAGCCAGCCTACATGAAGGAATGAAAGACGTCGCCGAGTGGATGAAGAACAGCCGTCTGAAACTGAACTCAGACAAGACGGAAGTCCTCATCCTGGGATCATCTCCCTCCGCCTGGGAAGACTCCTGGTGGCCCCCTGCCCTGGGCACCACCCCCAAGCCAATGGACCACGCACAAAACCTGGGCTTCATCCTGGACTCCTCCCTCTCGATGACCAAACAAGTCAACGCCGTCTCATCATCCTGTTTCAACACCCTGCGCATGCTCCGAAAGATCTTTCATTGGATCCCCACCGAAACCAGGAAAACGGTCACCCAGGCGCTCGTCACCAGCCGACTGGACTACGGGAACGCCCTCTACGCAGGAACCACAGCCAAGCTTCAGAAAGGACTCCAGCGCATACAGAACGCCTCCGCATGACTCGTCTTGGACATCCCCCGCCACGCCCACATCTCCGCCCACCTGAAAGACCTGCACTGGCTCCCCGTCAACAAGAGAATCACGTTCAGACTCCTCACCCACGCACACAAGGCTCTCCACGACCTGGGCCCCAAGTACCTCAACAAACGCCTCACCTTCTACACGCCCACCCGCCAGCTGCGATCGACCAGCCTCGCCCTCGTCGCCGTACCACGCATTCGCAGAACCACCGCCGGAGGAAGATCCTTCTCCTACCTGGCGGCTGATGAAGCAGAAAATGAAGGTTTTCATTTATTAGCGCTTAAACGTAGTACTGCAATAATCATGTGTGACTTTAACCGAACTAATAAAGATTGTACGGGGACAAAATGTGCCCTTAGAGTAGTTTGCTAACATTTATAAGCGTGCTTTATATAACGTGGTGTATTAGAATTGCACTAATCCGACATAATCATAAACGTGTGCTACGATTTGCTTGTTTGAAATGTTTTAGCTTAGCATTACTTTAGTGCAGGCTTCGGCCTAGTTGCCTGGTCTCACGGTTTAGATGCTCGTATTTTTACAATGTGCTATTAAACGTGTATTTTTGCTTGAAGCTGTACTTTTCCACTGAGATCGTTCACATGCTTATCTTAAAGTTTCGTGCCAGCTTGTCATTTTTCTCTTTGCTCCAAGGTCAATCTGCAGGTGCGGACAATGGAGGCTCTGAAAGTGAGCTAATTGGTATAAAATGTTGCAACTTGCGTACCCATCTCCAAGGATAATGTATGCTTAAGTAAAAGCTTGAGAACTGTTGTTTTTGATTGGACAATTTGAAGCTAACCTATGAACCCTCCAATGGAAGACCCTACTGGATTTGAACTGTTGTCTATAAAACCCAGGTGCACGAGAAGAAAGTGGCTATTACCCGACATTACAGCCATTGCGGCCATTATCGGACATCCCGCCATTTTGTAGACTTCGTAGCTATTATGGCCCACCTTGCTGCGACGCCATTTTGAAAGATACTTTGATGCTTTCTCTAATCGAGAGAAAGAGACTTTAAATGATTCTTGCCCTAGAGACTTTAACTTCGATCCCCTTGCATGAAGTAGTAGTTTTACCTTGCCGCCGTGAGGCAATTGCCCCGTCCACCTTGCCCCTTTGCCCCGTCCCATGCTGATCGAGAAACGGTACCTGTGAGACGAAGACTTCCTTGTATGCTGATCGTAATTGGTAAATATGAAAGGAAAATTGTAAAATTGCATTGTGTTTCTTTTAGGTAACCAAATGCTGATTTTTTTTTTTGACAAGATCCCTAGTTAGGAGTTTTTCCAAATTAATGTTGCTAAATTGTTTTGCATGAAGTCCCACATGCCAATGCTAATTTGAGGTTAGATGAGGATTCCTTTTGTTGCACGATGCAATTTGAGACCTTGTTCTGCTGACTAAATGTATGCAATTAGTTCATTACAGATTATCGTATTAGTGATTTGCATTGCTATTATCGAATGCCTTGTTATTCAAATGCTGCATAGATTGCACTTGTTTCGCCGTTATGGACAGCTATTAATGTTCATTTATGTTTATCATTTGGTGTTGAGACATATCTATATTGTGCTAGCTTTGTTAATATAGGGAAATAAATTCACTAACTTTGAATAAACTGGTGTGGTTATTTCCTGACTGAAAGGTCAGGGTTCGCCGAAATGTATTCTGGATTAATAGTTAAGTGTTATGTTGATCAAGGTATTGCTTATGTTTGTTATTGATTATTGATTTGATGAAATTGATCGATATAAGAGTACGGAGAGCTCCACTTAGCCAAAAGATTCATCGGCCTAAAGAGCGTCCGAATACAGGTAAATTATTAGTACGGACCGCTCTATCAGTAGATGGTAGCAGAGGACGGTTTCGCCTTTTGGGACCCCGTACTCTTAAAGTACATGGTGTTAAATTAACGGTTTCGACTTTTGACACTCCACTCGAGAAGTTGAATTAGATTTTTCTTGGATAAAACTGATTGAGAGAATGATGATGGGCTAGGTCCACCGCGACTTTCCCGGGATCTCGGAGCTTGCGAATGAAGAGAATGGAGGTGTGGAATCGGCGTTGGCGGTACTAGTGATGGTATGAGTGAAGTTAGGGTTTTGCGCTTGCATAGCTTATTGCCGCAGATTGTGTGAAAAGGTTGCGAGGATTTTTTTTTCTTTTTTAGAGGATAGCGGAGGTGCGACTCCGAGTGTAGAAGTAGAGAAGTCGTCGAACTTCATAGAAAATAGCGGAGGTGCGACTCCGAGTGTGAGAGTAGGGAAGTCGTCGAACTTCATGTGCGTGTGGCGCTTTGTGCATTAAAAGGTCCACGTGGTTGTTGTTGTTGAGAAGGGCCCTGCGAGGTCAAGAGACTCCGGAGTATGTTGTTTTATGTTGTGGTCTGGGCGGTTTAGTAGGTTGATCGGGCGTGGTCAACAAGTCGGCACGTGTGTTAAGGGAGTGAAAGGAACTTCGACTTCGGGCTTTGACAAAATTCTAAGTGCACTAGAATAGATCATTGACAAGTTGAGAGCAGTCTGCGGGTCAGATTTGCTTGCGAACGTGGGGACCGAGAAAGATGGAATAACTGCCGAGGCTAGTGAAAAATCCCTAAGGTCCTGAAGCGATTGTGTTACCCTTCCTGTAGTAAACCGACAGATCTGTTTTATATTTTTGGTAGCTCGCGATACATGCAAGAAGTTGTTACGAGAGGAGCTGAGTGAAGGAGGACTAGCCGCGAGGCTTTGTCAGCCGCAGTGTGTGTGAGTGTGACGTCACTAGGAGCCGCGCTGGGATAGGTTGGTTGCAGAGAAGGGTCGCGCATGGATTGGACGCAGTCCGTGGGGCTCGATTGGAAGGGGAAAGGCAAGCGAAGAGTATTCTGCGAATTAAAGTCACCTATTGATTACAAATTTTGTGAAATAAAAGACGAGAAAATGAAATTTTTTAAAGCATTAAGGAGTGCGATGAAGGGGGAGTCTTACATTAAAGCGAGCGTAGGGGAGAAGACGCCGCCCGAAGGCACACCAGCTTACATTGTAATGGAGGAAAAAGGGGTAGCTCCGTGCCTTTGGCTAAAGCAATGGCACAAGCTGACAGAGAAACATGGGAGCGTAGCGTTCCCGATTCATGGGACATTCAATATAAGGATCCTAGAGAATTTGATATTCACGATGTACGACATGAAGGTACCTCCAAGGCCAGCACAGTTTGAGACTCTAGCAATTTGGGAACTGATGGCTAGACAGCAACAGAAAAATAAGTTCGAGACCAGGATAAGAAAGGTAGAAAAGACACTAGCGGACGCTAGGTGGGATAATGCACAGAAGGTGTGGAGGTCAGATGTACTGCAGGGGATAAAATTGTTTCCCGCAATTACTAAGGAAGAAGAGGAGACAGGTAAGAAAGCTACCTGTAAGACAAACAGAAGGTGTTCCAAGGATAGAGAGGACGAGGAAAAGTTGAGAAGAGAAGAGGAGTTAGAGGATGAGGAGTTAATCATGCAATTGCTGAACGACCGTCCACCACCTTATGCAGAGAGTGGACAAGGTCCAAGTACCAGTTCTGCCCCTCCGGCATCGGTACAGAACAATGAAACTCAGAGTTCAGGGACTTAATCGGCATCTAAGGACCCGAGTCTACTGTTCACCCCGCAGATACCGCAGGTTAGGAGAATATATCCAGATGTGCCTATGCTGAAACAAGCAGAAAATTATCAGCCACAGATCCCAGGGTACTACAGCAGTGACAACGGTGCAGGAATGATTCTAGATCCAACCGTAAGGGGAGTACAGAATGGTCACAACCCGACATTGGCACAAGTTGAATCAACTCAGTTTCTGATGCCTCAAAAGCAGATGCAGGGGGGAAATGCACATGCTCAGATGACGGGGAGTCAGATGGGCATGCCGGCAATGATGACCCATAGTGTGGGAATGAACATGCCTCAGAACATGGGAAATGGACAGAACCCAGATGCGATATCACTACCCATTACTGTAGGTCCACCGGTACCTCTGTACAGTCAGCCTAATTTAGGTATGAGCGGTCAGGGATCAATGCTGCAGAATGGGACAGAGAGGAGGTGCATAGAAAACACTCCAGGGATAACTCCGATAGCGGCTCAGCCAACTGGATCTGGGACTTTGATGGAGTTTAGTCCCATATGTGCTCAGTCAACACTGGTGAGGTCGAGTCCCCCACTGGTGATACCGCTGTCCTCGAATACGGAAAAGTTGCCGCAACCATCAATGGCAGTCGATGTGAATGCTACACTGATGGGGTTGAATGCGCAACAGCTGACACAATGGTTCAACAGTCTAAATTCCACACAAAGTTCAGCCAGTGGGAAGGGAGAAGACTATCTGAATAGGGTCAGGTTGAACATGGAAGCACAAGAATTGGTGGAAGGGACTATGGGTGTGAATAGGTTAGAGTCCTACTCGGAAGAGGAGCTGAGATATCTATGTCCCAGGATTACGAAGGAAGTGAATAAGGTACATAAAAGCTTGCAGGAAATAGCTGACAAAAACGGGGTTGATATAGACAAGACGAAACACTTGAGCAGGAGCTATAGGTTGGATTTCGGGACCACAGATTTTGAACACATGAGGTCAGCAGGTATGAAGGCGCACCTTAGAGAATTGCTGCAGAGTGCACAAGTGTGGAGGTGCTTAGACAAGTGGGAAAGCAGGTGGGTAAGGAGAAAGGAAAAGAGGAGGGACAGTGCTACGGAACTCAACGAGAAAAGACCACAGAGTAGCGAGGCAGTAACCATGTTACCAATGAGGGAGACAGCAGGGGGAAAATTAATACATGTACCATGGCACAGAAGCGACATTCAGTCTTTTACGGATGACTTTCCCAAACTGAGAGAGAAACCGATTGAATGGTATCAACAGACTGACAGGTTTGTGAAGCTTGCAAAATGTCTTTGGGAAGACCTGAACACTCTCTTTGAGATTTTGGTTCCGGCAGATTTGTGGGAGGATTGCAAAAGAGCTGTAGGTTGGCCGACAAGTGAACCAGAGAGAGACAGGGAGACGGGTGCACCATCAACTATGGTGATGAGCTTGTACTATAAGGTGATTGAGCATTTGAAGACGAAGGTTGCCGCGAAAAATGTGGATTGGCAGAAGATAGATCGAACGGCCCAAGAGGCTAAAGAGTCGATTCATAGTTACTATGAGAGGTTGTTGAAGGCGTTTAAGAACTACAGCGGCACGGAAACAATAGAGGCGAAGGATATGCTTCATTTTGTATTTAGATTTGTGGAAGGGCTGAGACCAGAAATAAGTCAGATGATAAAGTCGCATTTGATTTGTTGGCAGTCGAAACCTATTGATGAGGTGTTAAATTATGCGAAATACTGTAGCGACGAAATTGAAGTGAAACAGAAAAGGTTGAAAGAGAAGGTGATGATGATGCAACTTAAAGCAGCTCAGACAGGTCTGCAAGGTTTGCAAGGGATGCAAGGGTTCCAACAGCAGGCACCGCAATCGCAGCCGCAGTTGCAGGGAAATATGATGTTTCAGCCACAGGCCAGAGACAGAGGCAGAGGAGGGTTTGCGAATAATGGTCCGGATTTGAACACTGTTGTGACTGGTGTGCAGGCAATGAAGAAGGTGATGCCGTGTCACGTGTGCGGAATTGTCGGTCATTGGAAACGCGAGTGCCCGATGGTGGTGCAGGAAGGTGCAGGTGCAGGTGTCGGTCAGCAAAACAATGATGTCAATGCATTTCAGACAATGAGGGGACCGAAAATGAGAGGTCCAAACCCAAATTTTCAGACCGTAAATCAGTTGCAGGGATTACAACCTATGCAGCCGCAGCAGATGCAGATGCCTCGTATGCAGATGACGCAAATGCAGCCAATGCAACAGCAGTTTCCCATGGTACCTAATCAGCAAATGCAAATACCTTTGGCACCAATGAGTCAGCAGCAAGTGATGGTTCCTCCACAGGTCTCGGGTCAGGTAATGAGTACAAATGGCACCGTACAACAGTTCCCACTACACAGTGAGAGTGGAATAAACAATGTATGGGAGAGTGAAAGTTCAGAAGAAGAAGGAGATTGTGTGCTTGCAGCATCCTTGGAAGTTGATCAAAAGGGTCCGTACGTAGAGGGAAGAGTAATGGGTCATCGTGTTTCATTCTTGGTTGACACAGGAGCCACACGTTCAACTGTTAAGAGCAGTGAAGTACCAAATTTGCCACTCTCAGGGAGAACAGTTCAAGTGGTGGGAGTAGCAAACAGGCACCTGACGAACCCAATAACAGATCCGGTACCAGTCAGCATCGGTAACTATCAAGGGGTACATCAGTTTGTGGTATGTGACTCAAGCCCGATAGCACTGTTAGGGAGAGACCTATTGTGCAAATTGGGTTGTTCGATTATGTGTTCGAACGAGGGAATAAAAATTCAGACGAGCAGTGATGGGGAAGAAGAGGACAGTGTAGAGGGGGATGAGATGGAAACTGTCGATGAAGAGTATCCTCTGATTTGTCTTTTCCCGATGATAACTGAAGAAGATATTCCAGCCGAATTACGGGAAACAGTCGGAAGGGAAGTGTGGGATATGACAGGGAAAGAGGTGGGATTGATGAAAGGAGTGGAACCAGTGAAAGTGACTGTAAAGCCCAATGCAATCTTTCCCCAGACCCCACAATACCACATGCCACAAGACACCCTCATGAAAGTTGCCCAACTTATTGACGAATTTGTAAAACAGGGAGTACTGAAAGAAGTGTTAAGCAGTCCATGTAATTCACCAATAATGGGACTAATAAAGCCAAGTGGAAAGGTCCGACTAGTGCAGGACTTGAGGAAAATAAATGACATCATAGTCAAGTGTTGCCCTGTCGTACCAAATCCAGCTGTGATAATGTTTCAAGTCCCTTGCGATGCCGAATGGTTCTCAGTCATCGACTTGTCACAAGCATTCTTTTCTGTGCCTCTTCATGAGGACAGCCAATTCCTCTTTTGTTTCAAATTCCTAGACAGAGTATACAGTTGGTGTCGAATTCCTCAAGGGTTTTCTGAGTCACCGTCAATCTTCAATCAGATTCTAAAGAAAGACTTGGAGGCATTAGAATTGCCATTCGAGTCAACCCTAGTACAGTACATTGATGACTTACTGATTGCATCAAAGACAGAAAGTGGCTGCACAGTCGACACCATTGCTCTGTTGAACCATTTGGGAAGAAATGGACACAAGGTGTCTCCTTCCAAATTGCAGTTCTGTCAGAAGAAAGTGAAATACTTGGGTCACCAAATAGAGAAAGGGTCACGGAGAATAATGAAGGAAAGAATAACAAGTGTACTTCAAATGAGTCCACCCAAGACAAGGAGGGAGGTGAGGAAGTTTTTGGGAATGGTGGGCTACTGTCGCCAGTGGATTCCCAACTTCTCAACTCTAGCAAAGCCTTTACTGAAACTGACCCAGAAGGATGCCTTGGATCAAATTGAGCTGAAAGGAGATGAGATGGATGCTTTTATTGAATTGAAAGAATGCATGTGCAGGGCTCCAGCTTTAGGTATGCCTGATTACACAAAGCCTTTCACATTGTTTTGTCATGAACGTGATGCATGTTCTCTGTCTGTCTTGACCCAAGCCCATGGTGGCGTAAACAGACCAGTAGCGTATTTTTCAGCTACTTTGGATCCGGTCGCAGCAGCACTCCCAGGGTGTTTGCGCGCCGTAGCAGCAGTTGGTATCAGCCTCACTCAGAGTGAAGGAATAGTGATGGGACACCCAGTAACAGTCATGGTCCCTCACTCAGTTGAGATACTTTTGACCCGCTCCCGAACACAACACATGACTGGAGCAAGACTCACAAGGTATGAAACGATAATTCTGGGCTCACCGAACGTGCAGCTGAAAAGGTGCACTACGTTGAATCCAGCAACCTTGCTTCCTGGTGAAAATGCTGAAATTGAGAACGCTGAAGACGTTGAGCATGACTGCCTTCAGGTGACTGAATTTTGCACAAAACCTCGACCTGACATTAAGGATACTAAGCTTGATGAAAATGACCAAATTGTTTTTGTTGATGGTTCATGTCTGAGAGATGGGATGGGAATTTTGAAAGCAGGATATGCTGTATGTACTGTAACAGGTGTCTTGGAAGCGGGCTGGCTTCAAGGAGTCTATTCTGCACAAGTAGCAGAACTTGTAGCCCTTACAAGAGCATGTCAACTGTCTGCATTGATGAAAGTCACCATTTACACTGATAGCCAGTACGGGTTTGGGATTGTGCACGACTTTGGCCAACTATGGTCACAAAGAGGTTTCCTGACTTCTTCAGGATCCCCAGTGAAAAACGGGGAGAGAATAAGGGAATTGTTACACGCCATTCAAATGCCAGCTGAAGTTGCAGTGGTAAAGTGTAGTGCTCATACAAAAGGACAGGACTATGTTTCTCTGGGAAATGCATATGCGGATCAAGTCGCAAGATTTTGTGCCTTGAACTGTATATTACTCAGAGATGAATGGAATTCAATAAATGAACCAGAACTCGAACCAGCTGAAGCATTTGCCTTGAAAGTTGTAGATACAATAGATGAATTAAAAGCACTACAGAATAACGTCAGGGAGGATGAAAGAGATTCCTGGATTAAATCACAATGTATGAAGAGACCAGACGAGTTATGGGTTTCAAATGAGGGAAAATTTGTTTTGCCAAACAGTCTCTTATCACAGCTTGCGCGGTTCTATCATGGGCAAGCTCACCTAGGGAGAGATGCCATGATAAGATTGTTCAAAACTGATTGGTTTAACCCCAGATTTCGTCAAGCTGCAGAAGCAGTTTGCCATCGATGTGTCACTTGCCAGCAGATGAACCCAGGAAAAGGAACGGTTGTGTACGCGAGCCACATTGGTAGAGCAAGTGGCCCGTTTAGTCGTATGCAGATAGATTTCATTGAGATGCCTGTGCATGGAGGTCTAAAGTATGTGTTGGTGATTGTGTGCATTTTTAGTCACTGGATTGAGGCATACCCCACACGTAGAAATGACAGCCTTACAAGTGCAAAGCTATTGTTGAGAGAGTTGATACCACGTTTCGGATTCCCGATCTCTTTAGAATCAGATAGGGGAAGTCACTTCAATAACGAGGTGATAAAGTTACTTTGCGAAGCGCTGAACATTGAGCAAAAACTGCATTGTAGCTATCGCCCTGAAGCATCAGGATTGGTGGAGCAGATGAATGGTACACTGAAATCAAGAATGGCGAAAATATGTGCATCGACAAATTTGAAATGGCCTGACGCATTGCCCTTGGCGCTAATGTCAATGAGAAACACCCCTGATAGAAAGACTGGATTGTCTCCGCATGAAATTCTCATGGGCAGGGCTATGAGACTTCCTGCAGTTCCCGCAAACGCGCTTTTGAATATTACAGATGATATGGTGTTAGACTACTGCAAGGGTCTGGCTGACGTGGTTCGCTCTTTCTCTCACCAGGTGGAAGCAACCACCTTACCACCGATCCAAGGTCCAGGACACGCACTGAAAGCAGGTGACTGGGTCGTGGTAAAGAAGCACGTGAGGAAGTTGTGTCTAGAACCCCGTTGGAAAGGCCCTTTCCAAGTGATCCTGACGACAACTACCGCTGTGAAGTGTGCGGGAGTTCCCAACTGGATTCACGCCAGTCACACAAAGAAAGTGTTGTGTCCCACAGATGAGGAAGTTGAAGCGTTGAAACTGCCAGTGCCTGATAAAACAGTGCTGAGTGCTGAGACAGAACAAAACCGAACTGAAAGCGAACAGGCAGAAACAGGAGAGAGAGAGATATTCTTGGAGGACGAAGAGACCAACTCACTTGGGGAAGACCAAGGTGAAAGTTCAGACAGCGACGAAGCAGCTGAAGGTGACAAAGAACCTGAAGCAGCTGAGGGTAGCAAAGAGCCTGAAGCAGCTGAAGGTGACAAAGAACCTGAAGAGCCTGACGAAAGTAACGGTGACGAAGGGCTCAAAAAAGGTGAAAAGGCAGGAGAGCCTGATCAGAGGAGGGCTTTCCCAGAAGCAGACGATACAGAAAAAGAAAAGGAGAACGTGATCGATTCCCCAAAAGGAGGGGACAAGGCAGGACAGAACGGAACAGTTCAAACTTCCACAGAAAGGGTCGCAGGTCCATCAAATGGACATGGTGCAAAGAGGAGACTAAGTATATCACCAGTAAAACAAAGGACTGAAGAAAGTTTGAACGACGGAGAAAGGCCAAAAGTGAAAGAGAAAAGAAAAGAAGTAACTGTCGTGGTACCATCCTCAAGTGAAGGAAAAGACTTGGCCAAAGAGGAAAGTACCAGTGAGGCAGAATCGAAAAGAGAAGCAAAATTGAAAAGGAAAAGGATACCAAACAGGAGGTATTCCGGTCCAGAATGGGCATATGCAGTCAATGACGATTGGACTGACGAGTTTGTATCTCTAAGCATCGAGAACGAAGAAGAAGAGATACCAATAGAAAAGAAAAGTTTTATGGACTCTGTTGATTGAAAGGGTGATAAATGATATCGCTTGCTACAATATAACGTGAAACAAACAACCAGCTGAGACATTGCTAAACCGGATGAGACACTTGCTGAACTGATAAAGACTGAGTTATTGCCGAATTGAGACAAATGCTGCTAACCGATAAGTGACTGGCCTCCTGAAGAAAACTGTGTGAACATTGCGCTCGTTCAGCTTTGTAACTGAATTGCTAAATAGTTTCATTTATAGGTGCTTCTAGCTCTCTGATTCTATACAGATCATGACGCAAAACAGCAGAAAGAAATATTGTAAATATGTGTGTATAGGCTTGATGATTGCATGTGTACTAATAATAATGGCAATGGTGCTTGCAATGCATGGAAAGGGTGAGAATGAGAAAATTGACGCTTCTACTTTTGCTCCTGTTACTGTCACTGAACTAACCGCATTGAAAAGATTAGAAATAGATGAGAGACTCTTGCATGATAAGAAAGAGCTTTCATATAATGTTTTCTATCGCTTGCTAACAGAATATGTTGAGACTATGGATGCAAAAGATTGTAATGTGTGTACACAAATACCGACATCAGTAAAGGAAGGGGTGACTTATCACCACATGCCTCTTACATACGGGATTACATGTAGTATAGTAATGTCTAGATTTTATGGTCAAACTAACATACAGTATTTTTACTCGAATTATGATGTTACCTTTGCATATGTTCCTATAATAGCGCAGCTAAGACAGATTGCTAAAGATTGGGACGCTAAAATAATGAGGGAATTTTTCGAGCCAATGCTACCTTTTGAAACGGCTCACGCTCATAGGGAAAACCTTACCTGCTCGCTCTCTGCAGTAGAAATAAGCTTTTTTAGATCGTACAGATGATAGAAGGGCACAAATGAATGCGAAATTAGAAAAAGAGCTACATAAGAGGACTTCAGTAGATAATTATGATTTTGCCGCAATAAAGACACAAGGGAGAATAGCTTTAGATGCTTGGCATGTAGGGAAATTTTGTATATATCGAGGTGAATCTTATTATGATAACATTTTTGTAGGAGCGAGTGAGTGTAAACATACGTTTATCTTTAAGGCCAAATGGACATTCATGATGAACGGACTTGACCCTGTCATTCCAGGTGTATATTACATTTGTGGGTATAATGCCTATTATCGTCTTCCGAAAGGATGGTGGGGGAGATGTTATTTGGGTATAGTGTTCCCAAAGGTTTATCAACTGGATGACCTATCGATGATTCAAAAGACATCTGGATCCCATCGTATCCAGAAAAGAGAGACCGCAGCTGCTGTGGTAGGAGATATATTTGGAGCCATGATTCCTTCATTGGGAGTTGTGTTGAATTCCATCAAAATAAGAAAGTTGTCTACTATAGTGGATAACATGTTGACAAAGTTTTCAGGTGCTATAATCCTGATAGATGCTGAACTTGCAGCGGAAAGAGCTATGACTCTTCAAAACAGGCTTGCTTTAGACATTCTATTAGCAAAGGATGGCGGCGTTTGCAAAATGCTTGGTGCACGACACTGTTGTACGTATATTCCAGACAATAGTGTGAAGATTAAAACTATGCTTGCTAATCTAACAAAAGAGAGTGCAGATTTGAAGGAATTGAAAGAACCAGGAGTGTGGGAGAAGGTTGGAAAAGGACTTGCTTCAGTGGGAAATTGGATTGGGGGAATTTGGAATGGAATATTACTAAAAATAATACAGGGAATATTAATTGTACTGATTTGCATATTTGGAATTTGGGGAATAAAAAAGGGAATAATAATGATTATGGAAAGAATTAAAAGAAGGAAGGAAGAGAAAATAATGAAAAGAATGGCAGAAGAATACAAAGCGAAATCGAGGGGAATTAAAAGGAAAAGAGAACTGACAGAATTTTAATGGAATAAAATTTGTGGGCATGGTTTGGTGTGATGACAAGTAGTCATCAGAGGAGGGACTGATGAAGCAGAAAATGAAGGTTTTCATTTATTAGCGCTTAAACGTAGTACTGCAATAATCATGTGTGACTTTAACCGAACTAATAAAGATTGTACGGGGACAAAATGTGCCCTTAGAGTAGTTTGCTAACATTTATAAGCGTGCTTTATATAACGTGGTGTATTAGAATTGCACTAATCCGACATAATCATAAACGTGTGCTACGATTTGCTTGTTTGAAATGTTTTAGCTTAGCATTACTTTAGTGCAGGCTTCGGCCTAGTTGCCTGGTCTCACGGTTTAGATGCTCGTATTTTTACAATGTGCTATTAAACGTGTATTTTTGCTTGAAGCTGTACTTTTCCACTAAGATCGTTCACATGCTTATCTTAAAGTTTCGTGCCAGCTTGGCATTTTTCTCTTTGCTCCAAGGTCAATCTGCAGGTGCGGACAATGGAGGCTCTGAAAGTGAGCTAATTGGTATAAAATGTTGCAACTTGCGTACCCATCTCCAAGGATAATGTATGCTTAAGTAAAAGCTTGAGAACTGTTGTTTTTGATTGGACAATTTGAAGCTAACCTATGAACCCTCCAATGGAAGACCCTACTGGATTTGAACTGTTGTCTATAAAACCCAGGTGCACGAGAAGAAAGTGGCTATTACCCGACATTACAGCCATTGCGGCCATTATCGGACATCCCGCCATTTTGTAGACTTCGTAGCTATTATGGCACACCTTGCTGCGACGCCATTTTGAAAGATACTTTGATGCTTTCTCTAATCGAGAGAAAGAGACTTTAAATGATTCTTGCCCTAGAGACTTTAACTTCGATCCCCTTGCATGAAGTAGTAGTTTTACCTTGCCGCCGTGAGGCAATTGCCCCGTCCACCTTGCCCCTTTGCCCCGTCCCATGCTGATCGAGAAACGGTACCTGTGAGACGAAGACTTCCTTGTATGCTGATCGTAATTGGTAAATATGAAAGGAAAATTGTAAAATTGCATTGTGTTTCTTTTAGGTAACCAACTGCTGATTTTTTTTTTTACAAGATCCCTAGTTAGGAGTTTTTCCAAATTAATGTTGCTAAATTGTTTTGCATGAAGTCCCACATGCCGATGCTAATTTGAGGTTAGATGAGGATTCCTTTTGTTGCACGATGCAATTTGAGACCTTGTTATGCTGACTAAATGTATGCAATTAGTTCATTACAGATTATCGTATTAGTGATTTGCATTGCTATTATCGAATGCCTTGTTATTCAAATGCTGCATAGATTGCACTTGTTTCGCCGTTATGGACAGCTATTAATGTTCATTTATGTTTATCATTTGGTGTTGAGACACATCTATATTGTGCTAGCTTTGTTAATATAGGGAAATAAATTCACTAACTTTGAATAAACTGGTGTGGTTATTTCCTGACTGAAAGGTCAGGGTTCGCCGAAATGTATTCTGGATTAATAGTTAAGTGTTATGTTGATCAAGGTATTGCTTATGTTCGTTATTGATTATTGATTTGATGAAATTGATCGATATAAGAGTACGGAGAGTTCCGCTTAGCCAAAAGATTCATCGGCCTAAAGAGCGTCCGAATACAGGTAAATTATTAGTACGGACCGCTCTATCACGGCTAAGACATGGAACTCCCTCCCCATCCACCTACGGCAGACCCAGGACCATCTCTCCTTCAGGAAGCAACTCAGGACCTGGTTTTTCGAGCAGTAATGGACCCCCACCCCCCCTACCCAGTACCTTGAGACCCTTGCGGGTGAGTAGCGCGCTATATAAATTGTTGATTGATTGATTGGTGGGCCTCAAAACGTTTTGATATTTCATGACAGTCACTTCAGAATTGCTTAGCAAGTGTTTGGCCCTTCAGACAGTGTTCTATAGAGGATGCCATGGGCTCTAATAAAAGCAAGGAAAAATGGGCTGCATCCCACCTTTTGAATAATAATAGACGTCCATAAAAGAGGCCATGGCTATTTCCTGTATTTAGGATATGTGTGCTGCACAATGCACCATTTGGCCCACGGTTTTGAAAATGTACCTGGGATAAACCCTAGTAAACTCCGCTTAGGGTGAGGGGCGCCTTTGTTGTTATTTCACACCAGTTTGAAATCTGACACAACCTTTAAATGAATGGCTGAGTTTTGTTCTGAGTAAGATTGCAGAGGAAATACTTAGGTTTCAAAAAATAAATCAAACGTGAGAATATAAATGAAGATAGGATTTGGGTTCACTATTATGCAAAGAACATTCGGAATCTAGAAGCAAAAACAAATATTTAGGGACCAAATTAGAGATAATTCGCATATTCCTACATGCCTTTGTGAACTAGCCACAAAGCTTGGAATGTAGATATTCAAATGGATGCATCTGTGGAAACTAGTGATCTTTAGAAAAGGAATTAGCAAAAGCAAACATTAATTTAGGGTTAGTTTAAAGATTAAGGAGCTATTCCCTTACTGCTGAACCTCTGCCAGAACTCTCTGGAAAATGTAAATTCTGCACTGAAACTTCTTCCTGATGTGATGGACAAAAATATACTTAACGATTCTAAGGTAAAATGGTAAGCATGTGCTGAACTGTTAAATCAGTGCATTTCTGCGTTTGTGTTACCCAAATTACTTATCTTACGCTACGTTAAAAATGCTGTCCATCAGAAGCTTTTGCCATTCTCAGGGATGAGCCAAAACGATATTTTGGGTTACAGCTGTTAATTGATATGATATGTGGTTTCCTGTCTATTCGGCTATTTCTCGGTGTAAGATTTGATCCCTGTTATTTCTGCCTTGCGTGTTTTCCTTCCACATAACCGTCGACGTTTAATAAAAAATAAAATAAGTCATAAAATAGATAATGTCATGCACAGGCAAAAAAGGGAAAAAACAGAAACCACAAGTCTGTTTGATTGCATAAAAAAGTATAATATTGTTATGTTAAAGAACATGGGGAATTTTATTTAAGGGAGATACTCAGCCAGAGGCGCAGGGGAACTTAAGGTGTTCAAAGCTGTGTCATCTGCTGTCTGTTCCAGAACAAAAGAAACGTTAACATTGACAGGCCCAGGACTTGTTCATTCTGAGCATCGTGTTGCAGAAAAAAATGAGCAGATTTCCCCTCAGTTCAAGAAGACCACAAAGGTAGTAGGAATCTGACCAGAGGGCAGATTTAATATTACAGTTAGTATGTGTTTGACCACAAGTTGGATTTTTTTTCTCTAGCAAATAGGCAACGAGACGACAACTTAATATGCACCTCTTCCCACAGCTGTCTTCATATTGCTTCCTATAGGCAACACAAGGCAGGAGATGGAGTCTTCTAATAAATGTGTTGACGAGGGCGGAAGTGCACATTTGTGCACGCAGTTCGGAGACCAGTAACATTGCACCCTAACCAGGGCTGTTCCGTAACAAGACTATGCATAACTGCATCTCTTGCCTGGATTTGACACGGTGACTAGATATGTGAGCGATCAGCAAGCTCTTTAAGTGATAATCCGTTGCTCGATCCTTCCCTGTTGTTTAGTGATGATTGTGAGTGTGTTTGTGGGTGCATGGTTGGTCTCCCTCTGTGCCCTTTTTTTCTTCATAGCTTCACTAATGTTCGGGGATCAGGAGTCTGAATCTGTCATACTATTTGAAAGCACCTGTTCTTCCACTCATGATGTAACATGTTCTTATGTGTGCAGTGCACTGTCATATGTTGCGTACGTCTTGAAGGTGTCAATCCAATGAGGATTTATGAACCAAGCATATGAAGGGCACCGTTGTCAAAGGTAAAGCTTCACTGACCGCATCTCTGAGACCTGGGAACAGCTGGAATTAAAATGTATTGGTGTTGAAATTGTACTCCCTCGCAGTTGGTGTTTCCAAAATAGGAGTAGACAGTAGTGGCCTCATTGTAGCGGTTTGATGTTAGCAGGATCTGTTGAAGGCCATACGTATCACATAGAAGAATGTAGAATACCTGTGCTAACCGTGAAGCTGCACTAAATTTTGGATTTCGAATGTGGCACCCCGATGATGATACAATCACTGACAGGGAATTTGACAAACCAAAACACCCAGTGCCTCATTTACGAGGCCCTGGCTGCACACGGTGCCACCAGAGCTTCATTTTTCATATTCTCCGGTGTTGCAGTGTGCCAGACCATGGGCCTCCTCATTTATGAGGCCCTAGTGCAAAGTGCACCACAGAAGTATAATTTGTTTTTATGCTCCAGTGGCGCAGTGCCCCAGCCCATATTTACAAGGCCACGCAGAGCCACCTTGCATGGCTTACAAGGCCACGCAGAGCCACCTTGCATGGCTTTTCATGGCCTAGCAAACATGGACCCCTTTCATGCATAACACTGCAATGGATGTTGCTTGGGGTGTTCTCATGCAACACCCATGGAACCCAAAGGAATCTGACACATTCCAAGATTTACAATTCTGGGAAAGCGTCAGATCCCTACGCCACCTCAGTGGTGGTGTAAAAATGATGCAACGGGGAGAAATATCTTTATTTCTTTCCAATATTTCCTCCTTCTATCTCATTCTGCAGCACACATTGAAAGAGGAAAACTCCTCTTCTGATTGTTTTTGTGCAGGGAGGTTTCCCGTCCTGCACAAAAACAATCATCTCCACAATGCAGGCACACTTGTACATGGTGCAAGGGTGCATGAGTTGGTGCATGGCAGAGGACAGAAATGTGCCATATCTTATAAATACAGTGCGTTTCTGCCTTTACCAGGTGGCACAGGACAGCAAAATCAAGGCACTTGCTGCGCCGCCCTGTTCCACAGGCTTGTAAATGAGGCCCCCAATCTGTCTTCAGTAGGCAGTCAAATACAGAGTGGCCGTGGAACACTTGCTGTATCTTGATGCTGAAGCAACATTTCTATAGTTGTCGGCATGGGGTGGGTGACAATTTTTTAAATTGAAAGTGTGTCTAGAGTGGCTAGAAGTTAGATTAGTGAATATCATGAGGAGAAACACCTGATATCCTAGTAGCCCATCTTGATTTTTTTGTATTACTTGTGAGGTTTTCAATAGCTGACCCCTCCAAATGGTATTTGAGCGCATTTATGGCCTGAAAATTTGCCTTGCAGGTGGATATTTTATTATTCTATGGGTTTCTTCAGGTGTTCAGTACGTTTTTGACAGCAGTCACTGTCATAGCATCGCAGAGCACAAATACATTTAAGTTCATTATACAAGGCTTAGTGTTTTCCCTACTTTGGTTTTCTCCTTTTCTTGATAATGTCTAGTAAGTCATTTATGACGTCCTTACTGAACATCAGTTCCTCTTTCAAGTTACTTCTGCATTTTATGGAGGAGCTAGAGATGATTGAATATTACACTATGGTGCACTACTACATTGCTAAACCACAACACCAGGTCCATGCGTCATGTGAACTTACAATGTCTCGAGTGGTGTGGGAAACCTCCTTAACCGTTCTTGTTTTATTTGAATGTATTTCTCAACATTACACTATTTTTAATTAAAATATATGTCCCTTAACTTTTTAACAGCACCTATTTTTGATGATGTAAGGTCCAACAATGTATTTAATGGTCAGAGAATCTTTTGGAGGTCCCACAGTGGGTTATACTTCCAGAAAACATGATTCTCATTGTGGTATAAACCATATGGCCATGGCCACTGGAATTATGTGGCAGGAGAGGGTCAAATTATGCAGCAAGTTTGAGTAAAGTATGTGGCAAGAAAAGGCAAATATGTGACATAATTTGTAATAGTATTTTTTCATTATTTCATCATGTTTAAACTCGGTAACACACACTCTCAGCATTTGTTCCCCTCTTTAACCCCTTCGCTGCCAGGCCCTTTCCCCCTCAGGTGCCAGGCCTTTTTTTGGCTATTTGGGGCAGTTCGCGTTTAGGCCTTCAAAACGTTTTGTCCACATAAGCTACCCATGCCAAATTTGCGTCCTTTTTTCAACATCCTATAGATTCTAGAGGTACCCAGAGTTTGTGGGTTCCCCTGAAAGAGGCCAAGAAATTAGCCAAAATACAGCAAACATTTCGTTTTTTTTTAAAAGGAAAAAAAGAGCTGCAGAAGAAGGCTTGTGTTTTTTTCCCTGAAAAAGGCATCAACAAAGGGTTTGCGGTGCTAAAATCACCACCTTCCCAGCTGTCAGGAACAGACAGACTTGAATCAGAAAACCCAATTTTGGCATTTTACTGGGCCATACCCCATTTTTACTATTTTCTGTGCTTTCAGCCTCCTTCCAGTTAGTGACAGAAATGGGTGTGAAACCAATGCTGGGTCCTAGAAGGCTAAACATTTCTGAAAAGTAGACAAAATTCTGAATTCAGCAAGGGGTAACTTGTGTAGATCCTACAAGGGTTTCCTACAGAAAATAACAACTGAAATGAAAAAATATTCAAATTCAGGTAAAAAACAGCCATTTTTCTCCACGTTTTACTCTGTAACTTTTTCCTGTGATGTCAGATTTTTGAAAGCAATATACTGTTACGTCTGCTGGACTCTTCTGGTTGCGGGGATATATAGGGCTTGTTGGTTTATCAAGCATCCTAGGTACACAGAGCCAATAAATGAGCTGCACCTTGCAATGGGTTTTCATTCTCTTCCGGGTGTACAGAAATTCATTTGCTGAGATATAAAGAGTGAAAAATAGGTATCAAGAAAACCTTTGTATTTCCAAAATGAGCACAAGACAAGGTGTTGAGAAGCAGTGGTTATTTGCACATCTCTGAATTCCGGGGTGCCCATACTAGCATGTGAATTACAGGGCATTTCTCAAATAGACATCTTTTTTCACACACTGTCTTACATTTGGAAGGAAAAAATTTAGAGAAAGACAAGGGGCAATAACACTTGTTTTGTTATTCTGTGTTCCCCAAGTCTCCCGATAAAAATGGTACCTTTCTTGTGTGGGTAGGCATAATGCTTGCGACAGGAAACGCAACATGGACACATCATATTTTTACATTAAAATCTGACGTGTTTTGTGCAAAGTGCCAAGCTGTGGATTTTGGCCTCTAGCTCAGCTGGCACCAAGGGAAATCTAGCAAACCTGTGTATTTTTTAAAACTAGACACCTAGGGGAATCCAAGATGGGGTGACTTGTGGGGCTATGACCACGTTCTGTTACCCAGAATCCTTTGCAAACCTCAACATTTGACCAAAAAAACACTTTTTCCTCTTATTTCGGTGACAGAAAGTTCTGGAATCTGAGAGGAACCACAAATTTACTTCCACCCAGCGTTCTCCCACATCTCCCAATTAAAATAGTACCTCACTTGTGTGGGTAGGTCTAGCACTCACAACAGGAAATGCCCCGAAAGACAACATGGACACATCAAATTTTCCCAAAGAAAACAGAGCTGTTTTTTGCAAAGTGCCTAGCTGTCGATTTTGGCCTCTAACTCAGCCGGCACCTAGGCAAACCTACCAAACCTCCGCGTTTTTTAAAACTAGACACTAGGGGAATCCAAGATGGTGTGACTTGTGGGGCTCTCACCAGGTTCTGTTACCCAGAATCCTTTGCAAACCTCAAAATTTAGCCAAAAAAAAAAATTTTATCTCACATTTCGGTGACAGAAAGTTCTGGAATCTGAGAGGAGCCACAAATGTCCTTCCACCCATAGTTTCCCCAAGTCTCCTGATAGAAATGGTACCTCACTTGTGTGGGTAAGCCTAGCACCTGAAACAGGAAATGCCCCAAAACACAACGTGGACACATCACACTCTGCCAAAGAAAACAGAGCTCTGTTGTTTGCAAAGTGCTTAGCTGTGGAGTTTGGCCTCTAGCTCAGCCGGCACCTCGGGAAACCTAACAAACCTGCACATTTTTTAAAACTAGGCACCTAGGAGAATCCAAGATGGGGTGACTTGTGTGGCTCTCACCAGGTTCCGTTACCCAGAATCCTTTGCAGTCCTCAAAATTTGGCCAAAAAAATACTCTTTCCTCTCATTTCGGTGACAGAAAGTTCTAGAATCTGACAGGAGCCACAAATTTCCTTCCACCCAGCGTTCCCCCAAGTCTCCCAATAAAAATCGTACCTCACTTGCGTGGGAAGGCCTAGCGCCCGCAACAGGAAATGCCCCAAAACACAACGTGGACACATCACATTTTCCCAAAGAAAACAGAGCTGTTTTTTGCAAAGTGCCTAGCTGTGGATTTTGGCCTCTAGCTCAGCCGGCACCAAGGGAAACCTAGCAAACCTGGACATTTATGAAAACTAGACACCTAGGGGAATCAAAGATGGGGTGACTTGTGGGGCTCTCACCAGGTTCTGTTACGCAGAATCCTTTGCAAACCTCAAAATTTGGCCAAAAAAACACTTTTTCCTCTCATTTTGGTGACAGAAAGTTCTGGAATCTGAGAGGAGCCACAAATTTCCTTCCACCCAGCATTTTCCCAAGTCTCCCGATAAAAATGGTACCTCACTTGTGTGGGTAAGGCTAGCGCCTATGACAGGAAATACCCCAAAACACAACGTGGACACATCACATTTTCCCAAAGAAAAAAGAGCTGTTTTTTGCAAAGTGCTTTGCTGTGGATTTTGGCCTCTAGCTCAGCCAGCACCAAGGGAAATCTAGCAAACCTGTGCATTTTTTAAAACTAGACACCTAGGAGAATCCAAGATGGGGTGACTTGTGGGGCTCTCACCAGGTTTTGTTACCCAGAATCCTTTGCAAACCTCAAAATGTGGCAAAAAAACACTTTTTCCTTTTATTTCGATGACAGAATGTTCTGGAATCTGAGTAGAGACACAAATGTCCTTCCACCTAGCGTTCCCCCAAGTCTCCCAATAAAAATAGTACCTCACTTGTGTGGGTAGGCCTAGCACCGGCGACAGGAAATGCCCCGAAAGACAACATGGACACATCAAATGTTTCCAAAGAAAATAGAGCTGTTTTTTGCAAAGTGCCCAGCTGTTGATTTTGGCCTCTAGCTCAGCCGGCACCTAGGCAAACCCACCAAACCTGCGCATTTTTTAAAACTAGACACCTAGGGAAATCCAAGATGGTGTGACTTGTGGGGCTCTCACCAGGTTCTTTTACCCAGAATCCTTTGCAAACCTCAAAATTTGGCCCCAAAAATAATTTTTCCTCCTATTTCGGTGACAGAAAGTTCTGTAATCTGAGACGAGCCACAAATTTCCTTCCACCCAGCGTTCCCCCAAGTCTCCCGATAAAAATCGTACCTTACTTGTGTGGGAAGGCCTAGCGCCGCAACAGGAAATGCCCCAAAACACAACGTTGACACATCACATTTTCCCAAAGAAAAACACAGCTGTTTTTTGCAAAGTGCCTAGCTGTGGATTTTGGCCTCTAGCTCAGCCGGCACCTAGGGAAATCTAGCAAACCTGTGTATTGCTGAAAACTAGACACCTAGGGGAATCCAAGATGGGGTGACTTGTGGGGCTCTCACCAGGTTCTGTTACGCAGAATCCTTTGCAAACCTAAATATTTGGGAAAAAAAACACTTTTTCCTCTCATTTCGGTGACAGAAAGTTCTGGAATCTGAGAGGAGCCACAAATTTCCTTCCACCCAGCATTCCCCCAAGTCTTCCGGTAAAAATGGTACCTCACTTGTGTGGGTAGGGCTAGGTCCCACTGCAGGAAATGCCCCAAAACACAACGTGGACACATCACATTTTCCCAAAGAAAACAGAGCTGTTTTTTGTAAAGTGCCTAGCTGTGGATTTTGGCCTCTAGCTCAGCCGGCACCTAGGGAAACCTACCAAACCCGTGCATTTTTCAAAACTAGACACCTAGGGGAATCAAAGATGGGGTGACTTGTGGGGCTCTCACCAGGTCCTGTTACCCAGAATCCTTGCAAACCTCAAAATTTGGCCCAAAAAATACTTTTTCCTCTCATTTCGGTGACAGAAAGTTCTGGAATCTAAGAGAAGCCACAAATTTCCTTCCACCCAGCGTTCCTCCAAGTCCCCTGATAAAAATGGCACCTCACTTGTGTCAGTAGGCCTAGTGCCCGTGGCAGGAAATGCCCCAAAACAATATCTGGACACATCAAAATGATCAAATACAAAACTACCTGTTTTTGCGGGGGGGGCACCTACATTTTTGGTCCTGGGCTCAGCAGCCATCTGGGGAAACCTACCAAACCCAGGCATTTCTGAAAACTAGGCACCTGAGGGAGTCCAGGGAGGTGTGACTTGTGTGGATCCCCCAATGTTTTCTTACCCAGAATCGTCAGCAAACCTCAAATTTAGCTAAAAAATCATATTTTTCCCACATTTCTGTGTGGGATCATGGCACCGGGACAAATTTCCTACCACCCAACGTTCCCCTCAATCTCCCGGTAAAAATTATACCTCACTTGTGTAGGTGGGCCAAGTGCCAGTGACAGGGAAGAGCCAAAAACATGTTGAAACTGAGGGGGAACTAAAGCGGGTCCAAAAGGGCAGTTTGAAAAAAAAACATTTGTTAGGCTAACAAGTGCAGCAGAATTTTTATCGGTATAGATGAGACAATGTTGGGTGGTAGAAATTTATGGATTTCTGCAGATTCCAGAAAGTTCCAACACAAAAATGTGGAAAAATATGTGATTTACAGCAAAGTTGGAGGTTTGCAGGGCATTGTGGGTAAGAAAATGGTGCAGGGTGCATGCGAAGCACACCACCCTGGAGTCAACCAGATGTTTAGTTTTCAGATGTGTCTAGGTCTTGTGAATTTTTCTACATGGCAGCCTCCCAAAGTCAAAAAAGTGCAGCCCTCACCATTCCAAGTGGGACAATTTTGAGAGTTACCAAGCTCTCATGGCCCAAATGTAAAACCAAAACTCAAATGTCCTCTTGCTTGCTGTGGGATAAGATGTTTTAGCGTGCGGGGGAGAGCTGAAAGACCGTTACCCCCTTCAGTTGGGGTGGGGGCATAACCAACCCCATACTGGTTGGTAGCCACCACCCCGCTATTTTTTTTTTTTAATTCCCTGGCATCTAGTAGACTTTCTACCCTCCCGGGGTGTGGATCGCGGGTTATTGCCCAATCTGCCCACTGGTGGGCACAACTTTGGCCCTATTTATTTGGGGTGGGGATATGGCCATACCTCCACCCTCTTATTTTGAAAACAAATCTTCCCTGGTCTCTGGTGGGCTTCCTGCCCCCCCTGAGGGCAGACAGACCTTCTAAAAATAGGCCGATCTTCCCCCAAAGGAGGCAGATATGGCCAACAGTAATGTTCCCCAATGGGGAATGACCTTTGCTCAAGAGGCTGCCCCCCCCAAACAAAACACACACATACACACACACCAATCCCTGGTGTCTAGTGGTTTTGGCCTAACAAAAATAGCCCGATCTGCCCCTAAGGCGGGCACAAATAGCCTAAATACAATTTGCTCCCCAGGGGAGTGACCCTTGCCTAAGGGGTTGCTCCCACCTATTACAAAAAAAAAATGATTTTTTTAACCCTGGTGTCTCAGGGTTTTCTTTCCCCCCGCCCCCGGGGGGGCTCTTCTCTTGAGAGCCCGGGCCAATTTTAGCTCACTCCTTTGGGCTTCAACCCAACATACCTAAGCTGTCCATTTGCGCTCTCCACCTGAGTAAGATTATATGAAAAAATTAAAAAACTGTATTCTTGTCTTCTATGCCCAAGAAGTCAACTTTAATTCACATCTAATACTGTGATTCATAGACCCGTTTGGGAGATGATTTATGTTCATATTTTCCAATGGGTCTAAAATATCCCCTTCATCTATGCTTAATATGTCAGACCCATAAAGTGCTGGAGGGGGGATTTTGCGCAAATTTTTTTTTAAAAGAGGTATAAGTGAAAAACCTTCATTTAGATGTTCATTCCAATTAAACCTGGCATTAAAGTGCAATCCCCGATACTCATAGGACACAACCTCTTTTATTTTCATGTTATTACAGTACCAATTTAAGTTGCGTACTATTTTTAAAAAATTAGGACCATTGTCTTATCTAAATTGATACTCAAACAGTTTGATGCGCAGTATAGTGTCACTGCATCCAGTTTGTTCTGGAGACCTCTTGAAGTAAAATATAAAATGACAAGGTCATCTGCATACTTCAGACAGGGAAAGTGAATTGCTCAGATTTTTGGGGAAAAGGAAATTGATTCATTCAAACATATTAGATCAGCTACATAAAGCCTAAAGAGAATCGAGGCTGACATACAGCCTTGGACAATGAGATTATTCATTTTTATTCTTTTAGTTAGTCTATACAACCAATCCAACTCCACCTGAGTACAATTTGAGGTATTTAACGCCTTAATCAGGGACGGGCATAGGGAGAGGCTGTCCCATAGTTTCCCCCATCCAACACCAAATCAAAGGTCATATGACAGTCAATGAAACAATGCAAAGCCTTTGATTTGTTTAGGGAGTTTTTAATTAGAGCCCAAAGGGCAAATCATTGATCCATTGTGGATTGTCCTGCCTGAAAGTCACCTTGTTCAATAAGCAGAAGTTAACTATCTAAAGCCCAATCTATGAGCATTCTGAGCAATATTTTAGCAAATCTCTGCTGTCACATCCAGAAGACTAATTAGCCTATAATGTGCAGTGAAATCTACCATCTCCTTTCTTCAATAATGGTTTTGTCATAGAGCTCCTCCAGGATTCCGGAGTAATTCCCATTTTACCTATCGAATGATACAGATACCTCAGAGCCTCTGCCCACCAATCATCATTGGGTTTTAGTACAATTGCTGGGACATTATCTGGTCCGGCAGCCCTACTTAACTCAAACCTGGCAATCATGTACTTGCTCTGTTCTTCAGTAAATAGCTCATGAGTAGGTGGATCAGCATTATTTGAATATCTCTGATCATATACAGATGGCAAGCCATAAGGTTTGTTCAAGTGTGACACTCAGTCCTCTTCATCAATCATGTAAGAGGGGGACTGCATGTGACTCAGCTATGTTGTTCACCAACCCCCAAAAGATTTTATGATCCCTTGACTGTTTAACCTCCATTATTTTGCCCCAATTTGTATCATAAAAGCTTGCTTTCTTACCTTTAATCAATATCTTATATTGCCTTTGAAACCATCAAATTTTAATATCAAACCGCTGTCATGGACATGTCCTGTGAAAAGATTGTTATTTCCTTAACTCCTTTTTACACTTTTGCCTCTTTATCAACCCATCCTCCTACAGGTTTGGTTGCATAATTATTTATAATATTGCCCCAACGCTAAGAAGGTATGAAAGGATGTGAGAACACAGTCCATTAAGGATACAAACCAATCTAATTTATTAGAGAAAGGTTTAAAAGTAGCACCAGGTGTAAATGTATTTGGAAACTCACTAAGCTTTAATCACAATGTCGTCATTTGTAGCGTTCCTCGCAATTAATCGTAAATTCAGAGTGTTTTCAAAAAGTTTGAAATACTTTTACACAGGTTTCCTACCTACCCTTTCACATTAGTATGACATTGTTGTGGTATTGAAAATATTATTTATGTGATTAATTCAATTGTAAAGATGTTATTTAGATTTCTTTTCATTTACTTGCAATGCTGTTGCGATTACGTCATTGTTCGCGATCATCGTGTGATCTCGAAATAAAGGGATTTCATTGGGCAAGAAACAATTCAGTTATATTCTAGGGAAGACCACAACCAGTATTCCCATTTGGTTTCAATCTGCAGTGGGAGAGGAAGCTATTTTTGACTGTGCTCAATCTTCTAATATTTTCAGACAGTTTTGTTTATTATATTGGATTTTGGTTTATAAAATGGCATCTAGTACCTTTCAATTCTCAAAGGAACACCCAGATGAAGAATCTTCCCCAGAAGAAGCAGTCAACTGCTTGGGAATTTTCTTTAATCCCTTCAGGAGAGAAGAAGACAGTGACCAAACTTGTGGAATGTGCAATATGTGAAAAGATACTTTCAAGGGGATCAAGCAAGAAGTTCTCATGCCCAACAACAAGCATGCTATACCATCAGAAGGCGTATCACAAAAGGCAGTATCTAAGAGTTGTAAAGCAGGAAAGTGCTGGAGAAACATCACCTTCCAGTGGACCAAGTCCGTCTGTAGGAGAGGTTGTGCTACCAGAGTTTGATACTGACATTGCTCCAGAATTTGATAAAGTTCTGCCTTGATTGTAAAAAATACTAACTGCAGGCAAGCAGTCACTCACTCCAATGAAGAATGCTGCAGAAAACAACAAGTGCAAATTTTTCTTTCCTAAGTTTTTTTGTTTTGACTTCAGGTTCCTGAAACAGTGCACCACACATAGGACCCTGAAATTGCCACCATCTGACATGGCCTTAACTGTATTACTGCAGTTGTCTGTGGCAACAAATCCAATGGTAAGCCCTCTGGGGTGCAGCCATTCAAAGACCTTGTTGTTAAAGTCATCTAAGATGTGTGCAGCTGTATGGGATTTCTCCTTGGTGAAAATAGCTACGGTTGCATGCTTCCAACCACAATTAAAAATTTCAGGTGTGTCAATATCTGCAGATATCATTTCTCTAAACCCCACAAAAGAGATCCAGTGTGCAGTGATGCACATGTAATCAGTGGTTTGGCAACTGGTCCACATTTCTTTCATCAGGTGGATTGTGTGGACAGCACTCTGCTGCAAAGATTGTCCAACCAATTCCAGCACATCGTGATGTAGCGCTGGAACAGCAACTCTACAAAATAGGTATGGCTGTGAACCATCCATTTCGGGCAGATGGCCACCCCAAATTCAAAAAAATCCACTCCTTCCACAAAAGATAAAGAGAGGAGGGCCAACGCTAACATGTTAGCCAGTTTCTCATTGTACAAACGTGCCATTGGGTGGTTGCGTTCTTACTGCCCCTCCTGCCTAAACATAGCAGTAATAGGAGCCCAGATTTTTTTCTTTACTGTTGCCACTGATGCAGGCGACTTCAGAGCAGAAGGTGGTGGTGGTAGGATCTATGTGCGTCTCAGGGGGGCAGCCACTGTATGTTCTTGCCTTGGTGTTTTGACCTGACTCTGAGTCTTCCTGTGCCATTGCGATGTTGCTGTTGTGAGCGACGATACTATTGCACTGCAGGAGACAGTGCTGATTTGTGTAACGAAAATGTCACCCTCTTCTTCACCTTCACCTTCCAACATCATTGGATCATATTCCCTGCTTTAAACACCTTCACTAACACCACTTGCAAACTTTTGGCCACTAAGGTGCGCCTCCCAGCGGATTGTGTGGTGTTTTCTCAAATGGGTTGTTTGGCCTCCGGTTCCATAGTTTATACCAAGCTTACCTGACTAACACTTGATTCACAAATGAAGCATATGGCAATGTTTGGCTCCTTTTCACTACTCGTAAAGAAGTCCCAAACTTGGGAGGTCAACATTCTAACACTGGGGCCACTGCCAATGTCTGAAGAAATGGCGGTTGGTGGATGTTGTTTTGATGACATTTGCCTCTCTGCAGTGCCTTCTTCTACTGAGGTGGCTGTGGAAGTAAGTTTCAGCCTGGACTTTGTAAATATGGAAGCTGGCGAAGGTGGAGGTGGTGGTATCTGTGCCTCATCCCTTGGAGCAGGTTGAGAAGATGGGGTAAAGTTTGACGCCACTGGAGCTAAGCTAACATCCACGATGACTGACTTTGTTTTAATTTAACAAAAAAAAGCTACAACCAAGAAAAAAATAATAATAATTAGATATTATTATTATACTGTTATTATAAAACTAAATAAAATAAAGTTTGTGAAGCAAATTATTTTAAAAAAAGAATAAAATTAAGAAAAATAGAATTCAATTGCTGATGTACTGGGGGAAGGGGACTACCATGAAAACCCATAGGGATTTGTGAGGCAAGGAATGGTGGAGGTGAAAAATCCAAAAAAAAGTATATAATAAAACATGAAACACTGCTCATACAGTACATTTAGTAATAAGCATTGACCTACTAGGCCTGAATAACGTACAAAATGGCTGCCAGCCACATGGTCAAACAACAACCAGCAAGAAGGCATGGCCACCACAACAAAGAAGAACACATGCAGGCATAAAGCACACTGGCTGCCTACACAAAATGGCCGCCAGCCACATAGTCAAACAACAAACAGCAAGGAGGCATGGACACCACAAGAAAGAAGAGCACAAGCCAGTCTAAAAAGCAAACTGTCTACCTACACAAAATGGCTGCCTGACGCATGGTCATACAACAACCAGCAAGGAGGAATGACCACCACAACAAAGAAGAACACATGCAGGCATAAAGCACACTGGCTGCCTACATAAAACGGCTGTCAGCCACATGGTCAAACAACAACCAGCAAGGAGGCATGGCCACCACAACATAGAAGAACACATGAAGGCCTAAAAGCACACTGGCTGCCTACACAAAATAGCTGCCAGTCACATGATCAAACAACAACCAGCAAGGAGGTGTGGCCACCAAAAAATAGAAGAACACACGCAGGCTTAAAAGCACACTGGCTGCCTATACAAAATGGCCGGCATCTACATGTTCAAACAACAACCAGCAAGGGGGCATGCCCGCCACAACAAAGAACACATGCAGGCTTAAAAGAACACTGGCTGCCTACACAAAATGGCTGCCATCCACATGGTCAAACAACAACTAGCAAGGAGGCATGGCCACCACAGCAAAGAAGAACACATGCAGGCCCAAAGCACACTGGCTGCTTACACAAAACGGCCACCAGTCACATGATCAAACAACAACCAGCAAGGAGGTGTGGCCACCAAAAAATAGAAGAACACACGCAGGCTTAAAAGCACACTGGCTGCCTATACAAAATGGCCGGCATCTACATGTTCAAACAACAACCAGTAAGGAGGCATGGCCACCACAACAAAAAAGAACAAAGAAGAACACATGCAGGACTACTGGCTGCATACACAAAATGGCCACCAGCCACATGGTCAAACAACCAGCAGGATAAATAGAAAACAAAAAACAGATATAGGTATAGGACTGTAATGGCATGGGAAACAAATGCAAATGGAGGCCTATGACAAACACTCTCATGCAATGCAATGGCCAGAGAAAGAAAGCATTGGTATAGGAGAAAAAAAACAGCATTAAGTCAGTAATTCCAAAAATTAAAATTAAAGGGGCTAAACATTTTACAACAACACACATCATACAAAGGCATCAAGTACTATAACCCCACCATATGCTGTTTGCGGAAAATAAAATGGGAAATACCGCCAAACAGCATTTTGCTATCTTTAATCCAATGCCATCCATGGTGTTACAGTTCAGAAGACACCACAAACATTTGTTTCATTATGTACCCATGACTTGTACTGGGCCTACAGCTGGAAGTCCTCTTCTATTAGCAGACTAGGCCACTTAAGTTAACATTAACATAGTGAATTAAATGAATATAGCAAATTTACAAAACAACACATGGAGAAAATGTAGTGAGCTGTACAACATTTTTCCATTATAGAACAAAAATGACAAGCAAAACTATAACTACGCCCCAAATGCAGGCCACCCACCACAATAAATTCTTAAAAGTTAATAAAAGTACAGGTGCTTGCCCTCTGTGAAACAAACAAGTTGTACAACACCCTTATACAAGTGTTTTTCAAACTTACTTGTGAAATCTCAAATACAACAAAGTCCTTAAATCCAATGATGCATCCAGGAGACAAATAAAGTGATCCTTCCAGCTTGAAATCCAAGTAAAAAGTGAGCAGGAAATTGATGAAGCATTGGGAGGGGCCTGCTGGACAGGAACAGGAAGTTGGAGTCTCTGGGACACTTCCAGTTGTTGAAAAAAAAAGTACTCTGCGCACAACAAAATTAATGCGAACGGTCCATTAGAGAAGATTTTTAACTCAAATTTGTTGATTTTAACTGCTTCTGCTTCAACTGGTTGCAGCAGCTGTCAATCGCGCTCACTCGTGCTCGCTTACATCACAAAACGCATGCCAGATTCACACGCACAGTGGTAAATCTCATGGGTAGGTAAAAAATGATGTGCTCACCAGAGACCAAAAGTTTCTTGTCTCACTTCCTGCGCATGTGAAATGACATTAAGCATGTGCCAACATGGAAAAATCAGAAAAAAACATATCTATCTTGTGGAGCGGTGAGTCTAATGGTAACTCTGTGTTCTCCGCAAAACGTGGAGTTGACAAATTCTGCTAACTCTGTCAGCGGAGCGGAGTTTTTCGTCCAGGCCTAAATCACACTAAAAAAATCACCTAAAAAGTGTGATCACATCTCATCACACTTTTTAATTTTAATTCTCAGCCCCAGGAAACTTGTCCAATAGTTTTTTGTTGACGCTGGTATTCGCAACGCCGTCGTGATATGGGACCTCGCTGTGCAAAGTCATAATATCTCCCTCAAAGACCCTGACATTACAACCCTGGGTCGGGGTAACTCTGCCCTACCCCTTATCACAGTTTATTTATTTAAATTCTCAGTCCTAGGGACTTTATCAAATAGTTTTTTTGTTATTGCCAGTATTCGTGAAGACTTTGCAACGTTACACAGGGACCGCACTGAGCATCATAGCGTATTCGCAAACGCCACATGTCAAGACAAAAAATCATTATAAAGCCATAACTTCACCCTCCAACACCCCTACAGGACATCCCTGGGGTTAAGATAACTCCACCCTGACTCCTTATGGCACTTTTCATGTCAATTTTCAGCCCTGAGGACCATGTCCCATTACCTAAAATGGCAGCCGCAACTTTCTAGTCAGGTTAGGGCCAGCCAATTATGGGATTCCTGTTGGCACACGCATTAGCGATTACTTTCCGATCCTCGTGAAAACATCACAAAAAATTTGTGACCTCAGATATGCAAATTTATTCTCCCTTTAATATCTCAAACAATACTGAACTGATTTACAACAGATTTAAAATGTTGCATGCACGTCAAACACATTAAATATCATAACAAAAATGGTGGCTTCTTTCCTTAATTTAATTAAGGGTGTAACAGGTGGAAACACATTATTGGCAACTTTTAATAAATGTGTTCAACACCGTTTAAACTTTGAGTACTGGTGTCTGTATCTTCATTAGGCGATTGTACCAGAACTGTGTGGTATATCAATTATTCTATACTTTTCAGAAGTTTGTTATACTTTTTGTGACACTACACCTGTCAAAGATCTTGATAAATCTGACCCACAGTGGGTTTTGGATCAGTCCCAAAAGCAAGGAGAAATTAAAGTAGTTCTCCTCGGTGCACCAATCTAAAGCCACCCCAAGGATTTACCATTCCTCGTAAATCTGGAGAAATGTCAAAATGGAGTGGGTGTTGCAGTGGAACGCTCACAGCAACACCCTTGCACACCCCTTCCATGCTAAGTGATGTGTGTGAAGGGGCCATATTTACAAGTCGGCATTAAGCCTCAAAAAGTGGCTTAATTGCGCCTTGTAAATAAGGTGCAAGGCATTGCGCCACCAGAACGTCTCTTAATGTGACATTATGGTGGTGCAAGGGCCTCGTAAATGTATCCCTTAGAGTGGACTCCAGGCAAACCCCTTGCTGTTGTTTGGATGGCTTTGTTTTCTGTCTCTGTGATTTGCTTCAGATTTGATGTATTTCCTCCCTATTCTTGAGTTTGTCCCACCCAGGAGCAATTCAGTCTCATAGCATTCTGACTGGATGGGTTGAAACCTTCTTTTGCATACGTAAGACAACACTTGTTTTTTTTACACATAGCATTCATGGACACACGTAACTTAACTAACTCTCTTTTCATCCCACTTACACAATTCTTGCTTCCAGATGCTGCCTGCCCCACTCCCTATTCTACCAAACTACATACTTTACATATCTGTGCTTTTTTTTTTGACAATGGCCTGGCAGCTGCAAAATACAGCTGTGCCGATCATTAACTTTTTAGCTTTTCACATCAGTTTGACTTTTTTTTTTTTACATATAGGTTGATGGATCTAAAATAGCTTTGTACTACGTTAGATCAGTAAATAAAAAATGGTAATCAGTGTCATGACAAATGTGCATGAATGCACGAGTGTGAGAATAGGCCACTTTTTACATAATTAGCCCCCCTTTTTGCCTGGTAAATTATGTAGCCTCAAAGTTGTTAGTGCCCAGGAGCCCAGCGGCGGGATAAAGACTTTGCATTTGATGATACCACTTATGGGGCCAGATGTAAGAAAGCTTTTGCGCCTCGCAAATGGCAAAAAACGCCGTTTGCGAGGTGCAAAAGCCCTCACGTGATGCTGATACACATTTTGCGAGTCGGTACCGACTCGCAAAATGTGTTTCAGACTCGCAAATAGGAAGGGGCGTTCCCTACCTATTTGCGAGTTGCACCACCATATAGAGTTGATTTGTGACCGCGAAAGCGGTCTCAAATCAACTCGCAGTTACCATCCACTTGAAGTGGATGGTAACTCATTTGCAAACGGGAAGGGGTCCCCATGGGACCCCTTCCCCTTTGTGAATGCTCAAAATAATATTTTTTCAGAGCAGGCAGTGGTCCTATGGACCACTGCCTACTCTGAAAAAAACCGAAACAAAAATGTTTTGGTATTTTTTCTATTTGCAGCTCGTTTTCCTTTAAGGAAAACGGGCTGCAAAGAGAAAAAAAAAACTGCTTTATTGCAAAGCAGTCACGGACATGGAGGTCTACTGTCTCCAGCAGGCCACCATCCCCTTGAGTGCCTAGACTCGCTATGGGGTCGCAAACTGCGACCCACCTCATAAATATTTATGAGGTGGGTCTTTGCGACCCCATAGCGAGTCGCAGAAGGTGTCTGAGACACCTTTCTGCATAACATTTTGCGAGGTGCAAATTGCGAGTCGCTGGGACTCGCAATTTGCACCTCGCAAAATGTTTTCTACCTACACCTGCCCCTAAATTTTTTAAGCATACAAATCACTCTCTAAATTGTCTTTAGCATAATTGTTTTAGTTTTTCAATTGGCTAGAAATTTTTACAAATTTTAAAATATTTGTTAGCGTCCTGGAAAGGTCCCTATAACAATAGCAAAAGTTTAAAAGTCCTTACTTTGGTTGGCTTTATCCAAAAAAGGGGTTCCAAATTTATAAGAAGGTCCCAGCTTTAGTAAAGCAAACATGTCAGATGCGGAGACATAGAGTCAGAAGCTTGGCTTGACCCCTTACCAGGCATTTGGTTATGACCAGTTAAGGAAATTCTGCAAGCTGTACAACATTCATACTGGAAAGTATGAAAACACAGATAAGTTTAGGCTTTTGGTGGCCCAGCATGAGAAAGAGCACCCCACAGATGGAGTAACTGATTAAACGGTTGGGGGAAGAAGACCCTGTGGCAAATGGGTTTGAGGGTAGCTCCTCCTCCCAAAGCATTGGTGCACACACAGAAGAAGACTTGGCACTGGACAGGCTGACTAAAATGCTGGCCCTAGAGAGTCATCTTTTGGAAACTGAGGAACAAAGAATATAGTTGGGACTAGGACCAATCTCTGGTGGCAACATTTAAGAACTGAGGGAGAAATCTTTCAATATTAAACTCCAGAAAGGAGTTGTCCCTCTCTTCACTGAAGGGGATGATATAGTCAAATGATTTTATACCTTTGAAAGAGTCTGTATTGGGTGGGAAATTGAGAAAAAGCATTGGGGCACACTGTTATGGGAGTTATTCTCAGGAAAGTGCAGAGATAGGGTCCTGACACTGAATGAGGCAAATTCTAAATTCTATGATGACCTCATGAAGGGTACTCTGATTGAGGGCTTTGGATTTACAACTGAAGAGTACCACATAAAGTTCAGGGAGGCTCAAAAAATCCAGAGCCAAACTTGGGTAGAGTTTGTGGACTATATAGTAAAGATGCTGGATGATTGCTTAGCTGGTAATGAGGTACAAGATTATGATGGGCTGTTTAACCTATTCATGAAATAGCATCTGCTGAGTAATTGTTGCAATGAGAGGCTACATCAATACTTGATAGATCAATGTACACGTTCTCCTCAGGAGTTGGAAAAGAAATCAGACCACTGGATTCAGACAAGGGTGACCAAGGCTACCACTGGTGGGGGAGACTAAAAGAAAGAGGCCAAAAGCCCCTCCACCAAGAGAAAGATGGGAGCCAGAATAAAAATAACAAATAGCCTTCTCAATGCCCCCAAAAACCTGCACAGAAGGGTGGATCCTGAGACTCGTCACAGTCTGTGGGTGGCTACAAAGGTAAAAACTTTGGGCCAGATGTAGCAAAGTTTTGCGAGTCGCAAATGGCCTGATTCGCTATTTGCGACATCGCAAAATCCGAAATGGGATGCAAAAATCCCATTTCCGAAATGCAAATAGCGATGTGACCCATTACCGACTCGCAAAAATTGCGACCTGATTTTGCGACCCGCAAATAGGAAGTCGCAAATTGCGAGTCGCAAACCATATGCAATAGCCCTCGCAAATTGTGACTAGTCGCAAAAAGCCCATTTTGCACATCCAGATTACCACTGATTCAGAGCAAGTGGTAACCAGAACCAAAGTATAAAAGGAGACCCAGAAGGCATCTGGGTGACTCAAAATGGCTGAACTGTACATGACAGCAAGGAGGAGGAGAGTCCAGGCCACCCAGCAGAGGAGGAGGAGGCAGAGACAGGAGAGGATATACCGAGCCAGGCAGACACTATTTCAACAAACTGAGGAAGAGATATATGACAAATATAGACTGAGCAGTGCTGCAATCTTAGAATTATTTGAACTACTGAGCCCTCAGCTTCAACGAAAGACAATGTGCGGCAGCGCCATCCCCACACATGTGCAAGTGCTATGCTCACTGCAACTCTTGACCTCGGGTAGCCATCAGGGGGTGATTGCCGTGGCAGGTGGGGTATTCCAAAGTGCACTCTCACGATTCTTCAGATGTGTCCTAGATGCCATACTCACACATGTGTCAAGATATATATACCTACCCAGGAATGAGGCAGAAATTAACAGCACTAAGTTGGACTTCTACAGAATTGCCAACTTCCCCCATGTAATAGGGTGTGTGGACGGGACACATATACAAATTTGCCCTCCTGCAAATCTGGAATATGTGTTCCGCAAAAATGTACCCACTCACTAAACATCCAGGTGGTATGTGACGCCCATAATGTCATTACTGACATTGTAGCTAAATATCCAGGGAGTACACATGACTCATACATATTAAGGCACAGTGGGATACACCAACGTGGGGAGTTTGGAGACGAATATCTATTAGGAATTGCTGACTACGCCCTCACGCCATACATACAGGTCACTGTGTAAACCATTCATGCCCTGCTAGATTTGCCTTTTTTGTCAAACAGGTGACAGTGCATATGCCCTTAGACCATGGATACTCACCCCGTACCTAACACCTGGCAATCAGAACGAGAGGCGATATAACAGTGCACATCGGCGGACCAGAACTGTAATTGAGAGGACCTTTGGCTTGTTAAAGGCAAGATTCATATGCCTCCACAAAAGTGGAGGTGCACTCCAGTATGCCCCAGAAACAGCAGGCAACATCGTTGCCGCCTGTGCCATCCTACACAACATTGCCACCAGACTTGGTCTACATCTCACCCCTAAAGACACAGGCACAGAGGATGAGGAGCAAGAGCTACCACATTGACAGCCTGGGGATAGAAGGCTCGCAAATGAGGGCAGACAGAGACGAAACCACATTGCAACCCAATACTTTGGCAGGTACGTGGCAACCGTCACCACACTCACACTGTCAGACACATATAGCCCAGTTATGTAGTGAAACAAACAAAACCTTTTTATTTCTAAACTATGTAAAAGATTGAATATTGCTGTATGTCACAGTCTGGAATTGTCAATTTTCAATTAAGACACATTAAATTCATGTGCCTTATTCACAGTACAGTTTGGTGGCTCACACCCTCCTCCTATTGCGGCCACCATGGCTCATTCCTGGTGGGTCCCCTGACCCCTGCAGTGCACTGCTACTCTGCAGCACACGGGAATCGCTGGCAGAAACACTACTTATGGTAGACTCCTCCTCGCTGTCCTGCAGGGTATCTCCTGTGCCCCTGGCAGCCTGCCTGCTCTCCATTAGGTCCACTGCATGGCTGATGCAGCCAAGTCCTCATGCCACATCCCCTGCGAAATGCCCAAGTTCTACCTGGAGGCTGACTGGACACCTTGACAGGCATGTTGTATTAGTGGCAAGACGCCCAATAGATGCTGCCAGTCTGTCAAAGCGTGCAGCAGTGTGACGCTCCCTGCGCCTTGTCTGTGCTCTGTCTGCCACAAGTTCAGTCACCAAATGTTCAAAGGCCTGTGTTAAGTTCTCCAGATGTTGGTTCATGTGGTTGAACTGACTGTCCACATTTGCCATCCCATGTATCATTTTGGTCTGCAGCCTATTCAGGTTTCTGTTGATGGACCTTAATTGTCTGTTTTGCATGCGCTGACCCTGAATGAGCGATGCCTCCAAGCCCGCAAACTCTGCTTCTCCTACATCATCCTGGGGCACCGACTGAACTCTGCGCCGTCGTCTGCGCACTGCTGCAGCTTGTGGCTCTGTGCACCTCTCTGTGGGGCTGGGCCCTGGTGCTATTCCTGCAGCCTCCATGTCCTGCATTGGATCTTCCATGGACCCTAGTGGTGTTCCGCTGGGCCCTGCAATGTCACCGGCAGCCTCCTGCAGTGGGTCTGGCCCATGTTCCTCTCCCTGCCTTTTCTCGCTGTTGGGTGTGTCTTGTGGGAGACCTGTGGGACATAGGGGATACACTGTCAGTCTTGCACATCTGTTTTATGCCTCATAATAAACATTTGCCTATATTTGGACTACTGTACTACATTGCCCATAATGCACTATTCTAGAGGTTGCTAGACTGGAATGGAGCTAGTCTGGTGGTGCCTGCTGCTGTGTACTGGGATAGTGTGTATACTGCATTTGTGGGTGTCAAAGTATATCTCATGGTACTCACTTTTTGATGTCTCAGGCGCTGAACTGTCCAGTTCTCCCATGCTCCGTACGGCCTCTGGCTCCAGTGTCTGCTCCACCATGCTTTCCAGGGCTGCAGGTGGTGGTACGGTGGATGGGCCTCCTCCGGTGCCCCTCATCTCCCTCATGCGCTCCGCAACCCTCTCCTTGGTCCTGGAATGCAGGTCACACCAACTTTTGCGGATTTCCTCGAAGGTGCAGTGGCTCACCACTATGTCATTGATTTTCTCCTGTATCTGCTGCCATAATCTTTTCTTCTGAGTGTCTGGGACACTCATTGCTGCCTTTCTGAAAAGTTCATCATGGTGCAGGCAGCATTCTTCTGTAAGGACCTCCAACTCCTTGTCAGAAAATTTAATTTTCCTCCTGACAGCACTGCCTGTCTCCTCCATGGTTGCTGCAGCTCCTCTCTCCTGGGTGTGGCTCAGCAGTTTGGTATGGGTGTGGTCCTCCCTCCTCCCAGGTCTATTTGGTGACTTCCTGGTTGTGATGTCATCACCAAGAGCCAGGAAGTGGGTATCCCAACTGTTGTGCTGCACCTGCAGGCAATTTGCGAGTCAGTCGCAATTTGCAACACCCTTGTCGCAAATTGTGATCTCGCTTTTAGCGAGGTTGCAAATTGCGACCTCACTAACAGCAGCAACCTCACGGTGCAACACGTCTGCGACTCGCAATTTGGTATCGCAAGTCTTTCTTGCATTTGGTTTTGCGAGTCGGAAATAGCGATTTGCATGGAGTCGCTATTTCCGATTCGCAAACATTTTCCTACCTACATCTGGCCCTTTGATCCCAATAAGGCTTCATGCTATGATTGTAAAAACAGAGGGCACTCAACTGGATATTGTAGCTGTAAAAACAAAAAGAATAACTCTAGTCAACTAGCAGTAAATGCAGTTGTCAATTTCCAGATGGGATCAGAGGTGTGGCCTGACCATGTCGGTGTTCCCACATAGGAAATATTAGTCACTGAGGGTGGGGTAAAGTCATCCTGTGCTGTCTGGCAAAGTAACATGCACAAATATAGGCAGCACCCTTTGATTAATGGGGAGAAAGTGGAAGCACTGAGGGACACAGGGGCTAGTGTCAAAGTGGTAACCCAGAACCTGGTCCACTCAAATGAGTACCTGGTAGGTAAGTCTTATCCTGCACCAACACTGACAATGTGACAAAGTTCCATCCCATGGGTATGGTAACCTTTTATTGATTAGTAGGACAAAATGAAGTGGTTGTGTCCTCATATACCCTGGTAGATTGCCTGCTTGGAAATGACTCGGAGCATTTCCCCTGGGCTGAAGTGGAACTGAAGACCCATGCAGAAATGCTTGGGATCCCAGAATGGGAATGTGTCAAGACTAGGGCACAAAGCAAACTTCAGAGAGAGAGAAAGGAAAGTTGGATCCTGAAATAGTGGACCAACCTCCCAAGAGAAAGGGCAAGAAGACTGGGGAACTAGCTTAAAAACAGATCCAAGATCAGAACCCCTCTTCCCGGGAAGAGGACTTACCCTTCATGAAGTCAACTGAAATGCAGAACTTGGGCCTTGCCACCTAGAACTATTGGGTCCAGGGGGACCCTCCATGGAAGATCTGTGCTAGGGGCAGAGAACGTGCCCCAATCTTGAAGGCCTGAGTGTAAAGATGAAGGCACGCCATTCCTCTTTATTTCTTTATTTCACATAAATCCTGTATACATGACATCTCCAGCAGAGCCTCTCACTTTCCCGCTCATTCTTTCCAGTTTTCCCTCCAACATTCCATATGACCTCACAGAATGTGATGTGACATTCTAAATCACTGTCCAAGCATGCTGCCTACATAAAATTACCTCATAAGATATCTTCACACATCTTCCCCCTTATATTATTCAAACAAAAATTATCGCAAGTTATACATCTCACAATGCCTAACAGCAACTAAGAAGAAAAAGTAAACTAATAAATATACATTATATACATCAAATCAAAACTTCCCAATGAATTGCTTCCAATTTCCTCTCAAAGTTTCTCATAACACCATTCACAATACACTGATGATACCAGTAATTGGTCATTGCTTATTAGCGATTAATCTTACATGCGTTTACCATACTCCACATCAAACCATTCTCCAAAATTACTACATTGCATCTAGCTTCCCTTAGCTTATGTGGAACAGAGTACTTACTATCCCCGTTTTGAACAATACCTCCTTTTTAATAACAGTCCAATCACCAGCTCATATATAGCATTGTTTGACACCCATTTTTCTGTTATAATACTGAGTAACTTTCGCTTGCTTCTGCAAAACTCTCTCCATTACAAGTTTCTGATCCACTATTACCGTTTCCTTTTCCCTCAACCACATAGGACACTCCTTCACCCCTGGCTCTCTTCTTTTCAGAGATACAAATGGCGATACCCCTGTTACAGAATGAGGAGTTGTCCTATATGTCCACATCATTCTTCTCAACTCGCTCATCCATGAAAGACGATTAGCCAATAATAATTGAATATTTTCCATCACAACCCAATTTACTTTTTCTACCAAACCATTAGCCTGTGGTCGGAACAGAGCGACCCTTTTATGAGTTGTACCCATCCTAGCTAAGTAACTAGTCATCTCCTTAGGCACAAATTGCACCCCATTGTCCGACACAATTGTTTTAGGAATTCCTTCCTCCATGAAGGCCTCTTCCAAGAATTCAATAACATTCAATGTACCTAGTTGTTCAACTGCTTTAATCATCAACCACTTAGTATGATAACCTACCAATACTATTATATACCTACTCCTCAAACCAAGTCTAAAAATCAGACCAATAAAATCTATAGCTCATTTTTCCAAAGGTCTGCTAGGGAAATCCAATGTCCCCAAAGGAGGTTGTCTCACTACTTGCCCTTAATGAGTAATACTAATTATACGCGTACAAACTCCCACTAGAGGAATTACTTGTTTCCTTTTCATCAATTTGCCATCTTGTATACTCAGCTGATCTCTAATCTTAAAATAATTAGATAAATCATCATTCAGCCCATCTTCATTCTTTTATCCACACACAGCCTTCTTCTCAACCTCCTCCATGATTAGGTCTCCTCTATTGGCAAGCTCCCATTCCCTTTTATTTATTTCTATACTTTCCGAAACACTTTCTGTTTCTCCTGCAATTGAATCTTCCTCCACGTCCTCTACTTCAACTGGCATCCTTGACAAATAATCTGCTACTACATTTCTCTTACCCTGTAGAAATTCTACCTGAAAATTGTAATCCATTACTGTTAACAACCATCTTGAGATACGTGGTGTAACACTTCCTTCCAAACCTCTTCCACCTCTAAAAATGTACGTCAGGGGTTTATGATCTGTCCTTCACCTGAAAGGTATACCCCACACATAAAACCTGAAACAATTGATTCCCAAGCAACATGCCAAGGCCTCCCTCTGTATGACTGAATACGACGTCTCTGCACCTTGCAATCTTCTAGACGTGAATCCCACTACATACTCTTCTTCATCTTTAATCTGTGTCAAAAGTGCACCAATTCCCACATTACTAGCATCAGTAGTGATGTATGTTTTCGCTGTTACATCAAAATGTCCTAATGTGGGAGCCCATGTAATAAATGTTTTTTATTTCCTCAAAAGCACTCCTACATTGTTCATTCCATATATATTCCACACTTTTTTTCATCAATTTTCTCAAAGGCTCAACTACTTCTGTAAAACTTTTTACAAATTTCGAGCAATAGCACAGGAGCAATAAGTATGTCATCCTGAAACATCACACATGCTTCATATCCCCACAAATATTCGTCATCATCCTTTGAAAAACAGCAGACACCGAAGCCAGCCCAAAAGGCATCCTTTTGTAACGAAAAGCTCCCAATCGTGTAACAAAAGACGTCAAGTGTCTGGATTGTTCATGTAAATTCACTCGATGATACGTAGATGACAGGTCAAGAACGCTAAGCACCTCTCCCTTTCCTTCCATTGTTAACATCTCAGAAATGTTAGGAAGTGGTTGCCTGTCAACCCATATATTCTTGTTTAAATCTCTGAGATCTATGCATAATCAAATGTTTCCTCCCTCCTTTGGTGCCACTACAATTGGTGCTAGCCACTCAGGAGCTTCAATAGTTTCAATAATATCTTCCTTTAATAATTTGTCCAGTTCTTGTTTTAGGAGATCTCTCATCATGTGAGGAGTGTTTCGCACCTTGTGAACCACTGGTCTTGCATTCTTTTTTATTCTTATTTTATGAGAAAATCCCTTCAGTAAGCCAAATTCTGTCAAAAACAATTTAGGATACTTTTCAAGCAAACTATGTTGAAATTCCATATCAATTTCTGCTATTCCGTCTTTCTCTGTTAACATCACTGGCTCCTTTGCATTTGGATTTAATATTATGCCCAAGTCTCTCTGATGACGCCATCCCAGTAAATCCGATCCGTAGTATGTAATATATATTTTCCCATAAATAGCTCTATCTCTGAAAGCAACTGTCATCCATTTCATTCCCAAAATGTATATTCTTGTTTCTGCATGACCGACTGCCTTTATGTCTGGCCCATCGAGTTGACAATCCTGTATAGATGCCAATCAAGACTCATACATTTTGTTGGATGTAAGAGTTAATAAACTTCCTGAGTCTATTATGACATTGTTCAGGATTACTCGGGCATGTGGTTTTTCCAAAACATCAGTACTTTCCATCTTTATTTGTGAATCCTTTATTACTAAGTCAGCTGCACATTGAACATCCCTTATCAAACTTTTAGAATCTTCCCTCACCATTAAAATTACCTCACACACATTCTCACAACCATCTTGGATTTAATGATCAATCACTTGAATTTTCCTGTTGCTTCCTGTCTCAATCTTGAACCTGCACACTTTTGCAAAGTGTCCTCTTCCCCACAGTTCCTACACATTGCATTCTTTACTCCACACATCTTGCTAGATGAAATATGCCCTGGAGCACTGCAACAGTAACACTTAATTTCTCTCCAACCAAGTATTTTCTGGCTCTCTCCTCCCTTGTTTTTCACTTTTCGTCTCTCTACATTGTCCATTAGAATGTTACTATTCCTTACATTTCTGTCTGAGTCATTCTTGTTTCTAATTTCATCAATGGCATTATATTTTATTTCATGACTTGGTTTATCAAACTTCTGCAACCACACAGCCGTGTGCTCCATTCTTTTATCCATTTGCATAGCTTCTTCCAAAGAGGGGTCCTTCATTAAAAAAAATTATTTTATTTTTTTATTGTATGAGCATCTTACTATTTGATCCCTTATCAATGAATCAGTCAATTGTTCAAAACGACAAGATAGTGCAAGGCCCCTTAGTGCTGCCACAAACAATTCAATATCCTCATCTACTCTTTGCGTTCTTGAGAAAAACTTGTGATGTTCCAAAACTAAGTTAGTTTTGGGGATAAACTGAATGTCTAACATCTGTATGGACATATCGAAAACATTCAAAGGTTGGCCACCTCCCATTCCTAAAGACACTTCTGGTAACTCTTCATAAATTCTCCTCCCTTCAATTCCCAAATTATGCAGAATAATGGCTTGTTTTCTAGGTGGAATACTCCCCTGGTGTAGAAAGAAAAGGTGGTGCTGATGCCATACTTTGGTCCCCCATATTATGTACTGTTTTCGTTTACAACCTAAATAGAATAAAATGTAATATAATAAATTAACATAATAAATTAGAATAATATACTAATATAAAAAACTATAATAACATGTTATAACTAACTAAAATAACAAAACTCCAATGTAATCATCCTTCTTCTCTTTCCTACAACACATATTCTTATAAGTCCTCTTTCTATTGCTTATATCCTAGTTTGCAATGTTTAGTCCATCTTCTATTTCTATACTCGATACTCGTCGCCTAGTATGGCTGAAGACAAGACGATCAGCAAGGATTGCAGTACAGTTGAAGATAAGACGATCAGTAAGTTACACTGTCAATTATTCAGTAACATGTATTGTATTGTTTGATCGCTGCATATTTCATACGCGGTAATCGTAAACACGTCTTCCTCACGCTTTACCTCATCTCTTTCTCTTGCGCTTCCTTCCGCGATGCAGTGTGTTGAAAAACTTGCGCTGCAGCTTGTGCAATTGTCGTTGGTATCCTCCTTCTTGTTTGCTGATCTTTTTAATAAATGTTTTATAGCAAATAGGAACTCCAATATTTCAATGTTACCTCCAGTGAAACTCACAAGCTGCTTACAAGCCCCTTGTTAAATTATCAAAGAATCAATTGACTTGCCTTAATCTGTATTGCCATAGCGTTATCACTGTCCAAGCATGCTGCCTAAATAAAATTACCTCATAAGATATCTTCACACTGAGGCAGCAAGCTGCACAGGAAGAGCTAGGAAATGTCAATGGTACCCACAAGGTTGATTGGGAGGAGGGACACCTGTACATTGAAACCAGAGACCTGAAGCCTGGTGCAACCTGGAGGGAGGTAGTGCCCCAGCAGGTCACATAATTTCTCCTCACTCTAACCCATGACATCCCCCTAGCTGGGCACCTGGGCCAAAATAAAACTTGGAGTAGGATGGTTAACCACTTCTACTGGCCAGGAATGTCACAAAAAGTGACGGATGTTTGTCAGTCCTGCATTGCTTGTGAGACCAGTGGCAAGGCAGGAGGAGGACACTTGAAGCCCCCCTTAATGCCACTACCTGTGGTTGAGGTTTCCTTTGAGAGGTTAGGGGTGGACATTGTTGCGCCCCTTGACTCCCAACAGCATCAGGACACAGATATCTACTAGTGCTAGTGGATCACGCCACTAGATATCCTGAGGCTATACCCCTTAGGACCATTACTGCTCCTGTAGTTGCAAAAGCCCTCCTGGGTATTTTTACCAGAGTAGGGTTCCTTAAGGAGGTAGTATCAGACAGAGGTCAAACTTCATGTCTGCATACTTAAAACATGTGGAAGGAATGTGGAGTGACTTATACGTTCACTACCCCATACAATCCTCAGACAAATGGTTGGTTGAGAGATTCAACCAGATCCTAGAAAGCATGATTTTAGGACTTCCTGAAGAACTGTTATTTGCCTACAGGGAAGTGCCCCAAAAGGGAGTAGGATTCTCTCAATTTGCACCTTTGTGTGGGCATCCTGTTAGGGGAACTCTAGGTCTTGTTAGTGAAGGTTGGGAGAAGCCTCTCAAAGAGCCCAATCAAGATATTGTGGACTATGTGCCTGGAGAAAGCCAACAAAAATCTTCAGGCCAGCCAGGAGCTGCAAAAGTTCTGGTATGACCTAAAGGTTGCTATGGTTGAGTTTAAACCATGGCATAAAGTTTGGGTGTTGGAGTGTGTTGCTCTAAAGGCCCTCCAAGGCAAATGGTCTGGGCCCTATTCCATACTTGAAAAGAAGGGAGAGGTCACCTATTTAGTTGACCTAAGCAGTTGTAAAAACTCAAAAAGAATTATCCATGTCATCCACCTAAAACCCTACTATGACAGAGCTGATGTGATCATGCTCATGGTTACAAATAAGGGACCAGAAGAGAGAGTGAACATCTCCCTGATCTCCTCTCCAGCAACCCACAAGATGGTTCTGTGGGTGGAGTGGTCTTATCAGACACCCTCAGAGAACAACGGCAAACTGATTGCAGGCAAGTCCTCAGCCAGTATGCTGAGCTGTTCTCCCTGACCCCTTGAAGGACAAACTGGTGTACATGATGTGAACATTGTCCCCTGTCAAAAAAACTTTATAGACAGTCAGACCAGGGCAGGGAGAGCATCTAAGTAGAAGTTAAAAAGATGCAGGCTTTGGGTGTCATTGAACTTCAAAGAGTCCCTGGGCCAGCCCAGTAGGTTAGCTCTCCAAACCTCACTCCAAAGGAGAGAAAAAAGAAATGAGGATTTCTGTGGATAACAGGGGCCTCAATTCTGTTACAAAAACTAATGTAAATCCAATTCCAAGAGCTGATGAGCATTAAGAAAGATTAGGGGCAGCCAAAATACCTGAGCACTTTTGATTTAACATCTGGGTACTGGCAGATTGGTCTGACCCCAGAAGCAAAAGAGACATCAGCATTTTCTAGCCATAGTGGGCATTATCATTTCACTGTTATGTCCTTTGGACTAAAGAATTCACCTGCCACCTTCCAGAGGTTGTTGAACTAAGTCCTTGCTGTACTGGAATCTTTTAGTGCAGCTTACCTTATTGACATAGCTGTCTATAGTTCCACCTGGCAGGATCACCTGATCCACGTAGGGAAGGTCCTTGAGGCTCTGCAGGAGGCAGGCCTCACTATCAAGGCAAGTAAGTAGGACAGGGTAAGGTTGTTTACTTGGGCCACCTAGTTGATGGATGCCAAGTCCAACATCTTCAACCCAAGATCCAGACCATTCTGGCTTGAGAAGCTGCCACAACCCAGACACAGGTCAGGCAATTCCTTGGCTTGACTGAGTGCTACAGAAGGTTTGTGAAAGACTATGGCACTATGGTTGCCCCACTCACAGAGCTTACGTCCAAGAAAATGCCCAACAAGGTTAACTGCAGAGTGAGTTGTCAAAGGGCCTTTGACACTCTGAAGAATGCTATGTGCTCTGCTCCAGTCCTACAAGCTCCAGACTACTCCAGACAATAAATAGTCCACACAGATACTTCTGAAATGGGGGTAGGAGTGGTCCTAGCCCAGACAAATGATGAAGGACATGACCAGCCAGTTGCTTTTATAAGCAGGAGACTACACCATATGGAACACAAGTGGAGTGCCATAGAGAGGGAAGCCTTTGCTGTGGTTTGGGCTCTTAAGAAGCTGAGGCCATATGAATTTGGCTCTCATTTCACAGTTCAGACTGATCACAGGCCTCTCAGATAGCCACAACAGATGAAAGATGAAAACCCCAAACTGCTTAGGTGGCCCATTTCCCTACAGTCTATGGACTTTCAAGTGGAACACAGACCTGGGGCTGCCCACGCCAATGCAAATGGCGTTTTCAAGTTCTTCCACTTAGATAGGGAAGACTCACTAGGGAAATGGTAGTCTCATCCTCTTTCGTTTGGGGGTAGTGTGAGAAAAGGACTCTAATGACATGGTTAGCCCCCCTCCGTTTGCCTGGTAAATGATGTAGCCTCAAAGTTGTTAGGGCCCAGGGCCCCTGCTAACCAGGCTCCCTCAGCCAGATCTCTTTCCCCAAAACTGTTGTGATTCATTGGCACAATTGGAGACATCCTCATCTGCCACTATAAGTCCCTAGTAAACGGTGCGTAGGTACCCAGGGCATGGGGTACTAAGGGTAGGTCCCTGAGGCCAGCAGCACTAATTGTGCTACCCTCTAGGGCCATGCAGTCAGGTGCACCGAAGACTGCCAGTGCAGGCTGAGTATCTTGTTGCAAAGCCAAAAGGCAAATTCAACATGGCACACAACATGTGTGCCATGTCCACCATACACTGCATGCTCTATAGGTACGTCAACCCTCTGTTAGGCCTTCCAACCATAAGGCAGGGTGTACTATATGGTATGTGTGGGCATAGTTGCATGAGCAATATGCCCCTACTGTGTCCTTGCCAAACCTGGGAAATAGTAAGTGAACAGGGCAGCTATTTAAATGCATGTGCTGGACACTGGTCAATACGGGTTTCCGAACTACTTGATGGCTACCCCCGGACCTTTGGCTGTTTGATATCAAACAACTCAGAAAGATAAATCCAAACTGGTACCAGCATTAGATGTATTGAAAAATATACCCAGAGGTCACCTTAGAGGTGCCCCCTGCAAAAGCTAACGCCCCTGGCATGGTTGCTGGCCACAACCAGCCTGCCACCACCAGACAAGAGTCTTAATCCCTGCAGTGAGAGATACTGCTCTCTGGGATTCAGAACAAAGCCCTTCCAGCACGAATGTGCAATGCCCTACTAGTGAGCTTCAAAGGGCTTACCGCCCATTAAACTCAACCCCCAGGCCTGCTGCTAGCAGCAGATGGCTACCCTCATTGCAAACCCCCACTTTTGGGTGGAGCAACAGCAGGAAACCAGACAAAGAACAGGAGGAGTGGCCAGTCCTGGCTTACACCACCCCTAAGGTGTTGCTTGCGAGGTGATCTCTCCATTTCTGAAGTGACCTCTGCCCACAGGAAGTCATCTCTTATTGGATGTAGCCACCCTAAAGTAGTTGACCCGTTGGTCACTACTAGGTTCCCTCCTAAAACGCCCACTAAATACAGTATTTAGTTAGCATCCATAGAGCAAGAAATCAGATTATAAGGACAAAAGAGGACCATCATACCGTGAGGAAAAATCCTACCAGTGTGCCAAGTTTGGTGGCCCTGCATCCTCCAGTGGCAAGACGTGCAATAGCCCCAGGCACTGGTCACCTTATGTCGGATACCCAGAAGGACAGTTCATTCTGGACTGAAAAAGGACCAGGAGGAAGCCCTACTCAAGGGACTTCAACAACCACCTGGACCTCCCACCAGAGTGCCCCTGCTGACCTGCAGGTAGCCCTCAACATGGCCTTCCTCCTGCTTCCAAGGGCACATTTGTGCACAGCTCCTGGCTTGCTGATTCGCTCTGCACCCGGCCTCCCTATGCCCTGCAACGATGATCCAGCTGTGCCTTAAGGGTCGCACACCCCTTGTGACCTTGAGACCAAGGCAACCCACGGTTGTATGTCGGAACGCCGCCTGTCTGAACAACGAGTGCCTGAACAACGGGGTCGGAACAACGACCTCATTGTTACCACTAATCCCTTTACCACGAATGCCTTAACAACGATATTTCTTTGTAAAGGCATTCCTGGTAAAGGCATTAGTAATAGGCATCCATTGATCCTGCATGCGTCACCCCGACCCCCCACCCGCCCCAAAACCTAAAACCCCGCACCACCCACCCCCACTCCCTCCCTAAAACCTAAAACCCCGACCCCCCACCCTTCCTCAAAACCTAAAACCCCGACCCCCCACCCAGCCCCAAAACCTAAAACCCCTGACCCCGCCCCAAAACCTAAAACCCTCCGACCCCTCACCCCCGCCCCAAAACCTAAAACACCCCGACCCCCACCCCGCCTCAAAACCTAAAACCCGACCCCCCACCCCAGCTCCAAAACCCCAAAACCCCTGACCCCCACCCCGCCCCAAAACCTAAAACCCCATGCCCCCACCCCGCCCCAAAACCTAAAACCCTCCGACCCCCCACCCCAAAACCTAAAACCCCCAGACCCCCCACCCCCACCTCAAAACCTAAAAACTCCCAGCCCCCACCCCTGCCCCTGCCCCAAAACCTGAAACCCCCCACCCCGCCCCAAAACCTAAAACCCCCACCCCGCCCCAAAACCTAAAACCCCCCAACTCCCCACCCCGTCCCAAAACCTAAAACCCCCCGACCCCCCACCCCACCCCAAAACCTAAAACCTCCCGCCCCCCACTTACCTGAGTCGTCGCCTCGTCATCCGCGCCATCCTCCTCAGCCAACTCCCTTGTTTGTGCCTTCACCACGCATGTTCGTTATTCCCGACATGCATGGTTTAGGCACAAAACAACGAAGTCGTGGTTAAGGAAAGCGTTGTTCCACTTTCATTAACCAGGACTTCGTTGTTACAGAGTCGGCGTAGAGGATGTTTCCCCAACCAACAGGACTTACCTTTATGTCCACCTGTGCAATGGCCTTGCACCAGCTTCATCGTCTCCAGAACAACGCCAAAGTCGGAATGAGCACCTGAGTTGTCGTTGCTTCCTCCACATCTGCCCCACCCAGTGTGATTAATCATTGGTGTAAATTATTAAGTAACTCCTCAATTAATCACACAACCAGGGGTAAGAGGGTTAGGGATTTGATGGATTTGTTGAATGGATGGGAAAGGGAGTTGGGGAAAGGGATTTGGGGAAAAGTGTGACAAAAAGACACACACTACACAAACACAGTATTCATGTGGGAAATGCTCAGCAGCATGTTGTGGGGGAATAGAAAAAATGAATATGTATGACACAGATAACTTTACATTCCCTCAGCCCCAGTGAGAGACAGTTTTTTATAATAAATATCTAAAAATGTTTGGTCACCTATGTTTGCAAAATAGTACATATTATTCATCAAGATTATTGAAAGACAAATGATACAAGTCTGTATTGCCAAATTGGATGGTGCATCTGCATTTTTCTTGGATTGTCTGGCCAATCTTCTTGGGTGCCTGCCTGAAGCGGTCCGATAAGATAAGCATGAATGTCATGGTGCAGGAGAAGAGAAGGCCTATGGATTGTAAAAACAGAAATAAGTAGTGTACCAAGAAGATTCAGAGGTGGCAGAGCAAGTGCAAAGACCTTTGCGGTCATTCATTTTATGATTAATGTACGATCAATTAAGTGAGAGCAAACAACCAACAATCACAGACAAGTGGCTGCATGTATCAGGATGATCAAACTCGCAACTGTCATGAGCATTATACCATTTAGCCTAGAACACGTGCATAATGTGATATCATCGATCACGTCTGTCTCCTCCAATTACCTACAACAACAGGCCCCCCCACCCAACCACATAGTTTCAAGTTTGAGCCAGCCAGCAGATTCACACAGCAGCATTGCATTTCCCAAATCAAGTATTCGACGCACCTCTCACCACCAGTTCACAGATTGGAGTAGACCTCTTAGTCTCATCATCATCCATGTTTATTTCCATAAAGTTGATAACTTCCTTCTTCTGGCAGTGGTTTAAGTTGTCAATTTATGCTTTGATTCCTTCTATCATCCTCCAGACTCTGATTAAAGATTACTATGCCCAACTCCATACAAACTGCCCCAAGAGTCACAGACTCCCAAACCAGTTGAGATAGAGTGACCTGTAGCGCATACCTGTGTTTAACTTTAATAACAAAAGAAACATTGAGGCCCGTATTTATACTTTTTTTAGTGCCACATTTGCGCCGCTTTTTGACGCAAAAAAGTTTGTGCCGTTTTTGCATCAAAAAACAACGCAAATGCAGCGCTAAAAAAGTATAAATACGGCCCTGAGTATTTTTCTTTTTCTGGAATAGGTTTTTGTTTGTTAGCTAAATGGACTGGTTGGGTCTTCTTTGACAAATGTGAACCAGAATGCACAGCACCAGGAAACAAAACAGTGTGAGAACACTAGAAAACAAATTTTGCTAAGTGTCAAAGGAGAAGGAAAATAAATCACTTTCAGGAAAAAGATCATCACCCATTATTATGCCACCAACTTTGTTAATGAATTACAACACAAACACAAGCAAGCATAATAATATAGTTAACAAATAAACACTCACTCTCTCTATCTATTACCACCACTAGACATCTCAACATTGTGGCATATAGCATTAGTTGCCTGTTCCAATCAAGCACAAAATGAAAAACACATTGGCCAGTAAGTTGTAAATCAAATATCTGGGACAGTCCTGCTAGGGGCAAAAAGGAAGACTAGGTACAGAATAGAGGCAGGCACTGTGATTTTAGGGAGTTTAGAGTTTGGTCCAACTCCAATCCGGGCAAACATGTGCCTAACACAGTTGCAGTTCATTAATCATTTAGATAGAAACAAACAATATAAAATAATAAGGTTCCCTCATCTAGTTATATATATATTTTTTTCCTCAGAGCAGTTCATAAATAGAAGAAATCAGAAAGTCTATGGTGCCCCAGGTCTAGTTAAGGAAGTAGAGTTCATTCTCGAACTCAGGTGGTTCACCCAGTAGAAGTTGGTCAGCTAACACACTACCATGACCTGAGTCTGACCAATCGCCCTCATCCACTTCCTGTTGTACTTCAGGTATGCTGTAATTTAGTAGTAATTTAGTAGTATAAAGTGCTGATTCATTTTGATCATGGTCAATCTCTCGACGTTTTGGGGTGAGAAACTGGTCCTTCTCACTGTGACAACAGCACCAGCTGCATTGAACACATGCTCAGCAGACATACTGGCTACAGGGCAAAGCAGATACTTTATTGCCATCCTGCTGAGTGCTAGCCATTGGCGCCTCTTCCTATACCAATACACCAATGGGTTTTGGTCCAGATAGACCTCCGGTGGGTGATCCAGGAAGGCCTGCACCATCCTCTCAATAGTCTTTGGTGCTCCAACTTGCTCAACCTCTTTTGCCTTCGCCTCTGCAGTGGACTTAAGCCCTGCCTTCAGAAACCAATCAAATGCAGATTTTGGGGCTGCTGCTCCTGTTCCTGTTGTTGTTGCTGGTGTTGATTTTGGCTGCTGTGAGCAAACAGCACTGTCTGCAGGTCTATGAAAGTTGTAGGCTGCACCCTAGAACTTCTGCCCATGAGTGGGCCTCTAATTTCAAGTTGCTCTTTTTCTAGGACTCTGACTTGCTCAGCAATCCACGTCTTGTAGGTTGAAACATCCCTATCTGAAAAATAAATGAAAGTGGCCAGTAATTGTTTGTACCACGGGTCATGAATTGTGGCACAGAATTAATATTTGGGTGACACGATGTCTTTTTGTAGCCCTATATGAACAGATAAGCGAAGGATTAAGCTCTCCGCCAACTCCTGTATATCTTTTTTTTCATCCACACCTGCTTACGTTTAAGACACCTCCTTTAGCTGTTTCTGCAGCATATGTAGCAATGGGATAGCTTGGCCCATTGTACAGTCCTCCTTACTGACTTCCCTTGTGAAAATGTCAAAAGGAAGCAGTATCTCTGTCAGGCATTTGACCAAGCCCCATTGGTCCATCTCAATGATCATGCCTTTCACAGTTGCATCCCCTCTTTGCATGAAATATACATTGATCGGTCTGTACTGCTCAAACAGACGTTGCAACACGTAGTAAGTAGAATTCCAACATGTTGGCACCTCCTGTATGAGGGCTTTAACTGGCATTCTATTATCATGTTGGATAATCCTCAACAGCTTGCAGGTTTTAAAAGAATGGCTAAAATGAGTGCTGATTTCTCTGCATGTGGATAGTAATTTACTGATTTGGGGTTCTTTTTTTAGAAAGTCCTGTACAATGATGTTTATGCAGTGCACCACAAACAGGACCCTGAAGTAGCCACCATTTGACATGGCCTTAACTATATTACTACCATTGTAAGTGGCAACAAATCCAATGTTAAGCCCTCTGGAGCACAGCCTTTCAAAAGTCACCCAAGATGTTTGTAGCTGTATGGGATTTTTCCATGGCGAACATAGCTACTTTTGCATGCTTCCGAGCACCATTAAAAATTACAGCTGTGTCAACACCTGCAGGTATCATTTCTCTAACCCTCACTCTGCTGCAAAGCTTGTCCTACCAATTCCAGCACATCATGATGTAGCGCTAAAATAGTAACTCTGGCAAAATAGGTCTGGCTGTGAACGTTCCATTTCGGGCAGATGGCTGCCACAAATTCTAGAAAGCCCACTCCTTCCACAAAAGAAAAAGGGAGGAGGTCCAACGCTAACATTTTAGCCAGTTTCTCGTTGTGCAAATATGCCATTGGATGGTTGCGTTCATACTGCCCCTCCTGCCTAAACATGGCAGTAATAGTAGCCAGGATTTTTGTCTTTACTGGTGCCACTGATGCAGGTGACTTCAATGCAGAAGGTGGTGGTAGGATCAATGTCCATCTCAGGGGGTCAGCCACTGTATGTTCTTGCCTTGGTGCTTCAACCTGACAGAGTCTTCCTGTGCCATTGCGATGTTGCTGATTTGGTTGACAACACTACTGCACTGCTGGAGACAGGGCTGCTTTGTCTAACGAAAATGTCACCCTCTTCTTCAGCTTCATCTTCCACCATGTTTAGATCAGATTCCCTGCTTTCAACACCTTCACTACCACCCTTGCAGTCTTTTGGCCGCTAAGGTGTGCCTCCCAGCGGGTTGTGTGGTGTTTTCTCAAATGGGTTGTTTGGCCTCCGGTTCCATAATTTGTAACAAGCTTACCTCGACTAACACTTGCTCAGCAAATGGAGCATATGGCAAGGTTTGGCTCCTTTTCTCTAACCATAAAGAAGTCCCAACACTGGGGCCACTGCCAATGTCTGAAGAAGTGACGGTAAGTGGACTTTTTTTGATGAAATTTGCCTCTCTGCGGTGCCTTCTTCTACAGAGGTGGCTGTTGGTGTAGGTCGCAGCCGGGGCCTTGTAAACTGCTATTGCTGGCTACAGCTGTTGTTGTCCACTGGCCTGAGTTTGCTGCAATGATTGGGTACTACTTTGAGAAAAAGATAAGTCCAGATCAATGTCACTGCTCGTCGGCGTTCTTGTGATTAGAGAGGCTGCCTCTGTGCCAGACATGGGCTTGGTCCTAGTTTGGAATTGGGCGGCTGATGCAAGCTCCCATCTTGCTTCCAGGTTGGTGTGGCAGGCAGATGTTTTTACCCCAAAAATGTCTGGGGTGACATACCAGCGGTGGGAAGCTCCTTCTTATCGCTGGCCTCTTTCTTGATAGCAGCTTTCCTTGGGGCCATATTGAAGCTGTCAGTTGGCAGTAGCACTTAGCTTCACAAGTTGAAGAGATGTCTATGTGGTCGTGAATGTGGTCACGCATCACGTGTGGGTGATGTCTCTTTCTCTTCGTGCACCTAAAAGCAAACATGAAAGAAGGATCAGGGAAATGTGGCATTGATGCAGTTGCATTAGTAGTAGAAACAATATCATTTAATGGTTACTTAACTTATAAATAATTATGAAATAATACAGTGTAAAACAACACCAACATTAACTTTAATTATCATGTACAGTCATGAAGGATAAGAAAGAGCAACAATTACAACATACTGAATGTAACTGTTAGCTTTATCTGCATCAAGTTGGCATGTGGCACTCAGGGAGGTGCTGGTGACAAATGGAATAATTCTTGAATAATGTAATGTAGTGCAACTGCACACCTATGGCGGACATAGGGCTAACGGGGAAAATGGAAACAAATAATAATAAAAAAAATGCAATTGTAATTTTATTTTAAAACATCTGACCGCCCCAATTTTTTTTTACTTAAATATTATCATTATACTGTTATTATAAAATGAAATAAAATAACTTTTGTGAAACAAGTTATTACTAAAAAGGAATACAATTTAAAAAAAAAATAGAATTCAATTGCTGATGTATTAGGGAAAGGGGACTTCCATGAAAAACCACAGAGATTTGTGAGGCAAGGAATTGTGGAGGTGAAAATGCAAAAATGGTATGTAATAAAATATAAAACATTGTTCATAAAGGACATTTAGTAATAAGCATTGACCTACTATGCCTGAATAACACACAAAATGGCCACCAGCCACATGGTCACACAAAAACCAGCAAGGAGGCATGGCCACCACAACAAAGAAGAACACATGCAAGCCTAAAGCACACTGGCTGCCTACACAAAACAGCCTCCAGCCACATGGTCAAACAACAACCAGAAAGGAGGCAAGGCCAACACAACATTGAAGAACACATGCAGGCCTAAAAGCACATTGGCTGCCTATACAAAATAGCCACCAGCCACACAGTCAAACAACAACCAGCAAAGAGGCATGGCCACCACAACAAAGAAGAATACATGCAGGCCTAAAAGCACACTGGTTGCCTGCATAAAACGGCCGCCAGCCACATGGTCAAACAACAACCAGCCAGGAAGCATGGCCATCACAAAAAAGAACAAGACATGCAGGCCTAAAGCACACTGGCTGCCTACACAAAATGGCTACCAGCCACATGGTCAGACAACATCCAGTAAGGAGGCATGGCCACCAGAACAAAGAAGAACACATGTCGGACACCTGGCTGCCTACACAAAATGGCCTCCAGCCACATGGTCAAACAACAAACAGGATGAATAGTAAACAAAAAACACATATAGGTATAGGACTGCAATTGACTATATAAAAAGGGCCCCTGTCCACATGGCATGGGGAACAAAGACAAATGGTGGCCTATGACAAACACTCTCACGCACTAGTCAGACACAAAAGGCATTGGTATAGGAGAAAAAAACAGCATTAGGTCAGTAATTCCAAAACTGAAAATTAAAGGGGCTAAAAGTTTTACAAAAACAAAAAACATCATCAAAGGCATCAACTACTATAACCTCGCCATACACTGTTTGCAGAAAAAAATGTGAAATACCGCCAAACAACATTTTCTTAATCCAATGCCACCCATGGTGTTTCAGTCCAACAAACATCACAAACAGTTGTTTTATCATGCAGCCATGGCTCGTACTAGGCCTACAGCTGGAAGGCCTGTTCCATTAGCAGACTAGGCCACTTAAGTTAACATTAACACAGTGAATTAAAAGAATATTGCAAATTTACAAAACAAAACATGGAAAAAATGTAGTGAAGTGTAAAACATTTTTCCTTTATAAAACAAAAATTACAAGTCAAACTATAACTAGGCCTCAAATGCAGGCCACCCACCACAGTAAATTCTAAAAATTGAATAAAAGCACAGATAAATCCTGGTGCATGGCCTCTATCAAACAAACAATTTGTAAAACACCTTTATACAAGTCTTTACTTAAAATTACTTGTGAAATCTCAAATAAAACAAAGTCCTTAAATCCAATGATACATCCAGGAGATGTGATCTTTCCAGCTCAAAATCCAAGTGAAAAGAGATCAAGAGATGGACAATGCACTGTGAGGGGCCTGCTGGACAGGAACAGGAAGTTGGAGTCTCTGGGGCACTTCTTGTCAGGACCCCAGTGGCTTGTGGGCGCAATTGCCCATATGTTACAGCTACCATTTCTGTGAAGCCGCGAACCCTGTGCGGTAAAAGTCACCTGCCCAGAGGATTGGGCCATTAGTGGCTTCATTGCCCTCACCATTACCCATGAACACCAAAGTGAAACCTCACCACCCTCACCATTTAACCTTGAACACCACTGTGGAAATAAAACCAGGAAGTCAGGGAGGACTTCATTTCCCAGCTTCCCCTGATGATAATTACTTTGGGTGTGGTCAGGCTATAAATACCTGCCACACCCGTTTAACCAACGCTTCCTATTCTGAGAGTCTGCAAGGAGCTGGTGTCTTCCGTGTTGCTGCCTGGATTTAATCTAGCTTGTCTTTCTTTTCCGAGTGGCCGGCTCGCAGCGGTGAGAAATTTCCTTTAGGGCAATCCTGTCCTCCCTGTGAACTATGAATTCGGAGTCTATTTAGATAATGAAACAGTCCGAGCATGTTGCTTAGCAACATCGTTTCTCTTGGCTGTTTTACCCTTTGTGACTCAAAGTAACCATTTTCTCTGTGACATTTCTGTTGAAGTTGGCTACATAATTGCTTATGCATATTTCGCTTAGAAAATTGTGTTATTTTCTTATGTTGTGAATGCACTAATTCAAGCCACAGTGTTACTTGAGTTTACATGTTATTTCTTAGCAAAAAGAAAGCAACATTGTGCTTTTGTTTTACATTTTCTTGTTGAGACTCGAGTAAGTTAATTCAGAGAAAAGATAACATTATAATTTCGCCCCGCATGAGTGGCATTAAAGAACACTAGTGTCATTTTATGTATAATGATTTATAAGACAAAGTATTCTGTGGTATATATTGACCTACGGCATTTTTTTTTGGGATCTCTGGTGTAAGAGTCGTGCACAATTTAATTCCACAACATCTTCATAGGAAGCTTGCTTCTTCTGGTAGAAATTGAAATTAGCGAGATCATTGAGAGGCAGTGATTCATTGTTGCATAACCATTTACTGTATGTTCTGCATTAACCTTTTCCTTTTCAGATCTCCCTCCTGGCTGTTCCTTCCCGATTACCCCTTCCCCCGGCCGGGCCCCTCAAAAACTCAGCGCCATAACGGCATCTGAGTTTGGTGTTGCCTGGAAGTGGGACCATTATCGGCATCATGCAGATCCCGAGAACTTGGACCTCCTGACAGAATAGGAAGCCCACGAGTTTTCTCTTCTCTTGATCTGCACGATAGCTGGCGAGATGACTACTCTAGACACAGTGATGCAAGCATTAACGCAATTACAAAAGGAGTTACAGGATTCCAGAAATGACACTGCAGCTTTAGTTACCAAAGTCACTCAATTACAAGCCAAGGTGGACGGTCCTGGAGGCACACCTTTGCCACGTCTGCCTCCATCTCCCACCAATGTATCCGTCACTGTTCCTACGCAGATACCATTGGCCGCTCCTGAAAGGTTTTCTGGAGATGCCAACAAAGTCCAGATATTCCTTACCCAAGTGGAGCTACATTTCACTTGTTGTCCGGCTGCTTTCCTTGACCCACAGTCTAGAATTGCCTTTTTGATTTCATACTTATCAGGAGACGCCGCCAATTGGGCAGTTCCCCTAGCACGACAAGATAGTCCTTTGCTTTACAATTGGCGTCGATTTGTGGACGAATTTGAGAAAGTGTTTGACCGAGGAGCGGTTACCATGTCAGCTGACAAAGAACTATTGGAACTACGACAAGGAAACAAGGACCTTATTTCTTATCTCTCGCAATTCAATCGTTTGGTGGTTGAAACAGCTTGGCCCGAAGAGAAGAGAGACACACTTTTTTATCAAGGCCTTAAGAAGGAACTAAAAGACATTTTGGCTCAAATCGACCCTCAGCCTAAAACATATACAGATCTGATAAATCTAACGCTAAGACTTGATCATAGACTTTCTGAAAGAAAAGGAGATAAGAAAAGACCAGATCGTGGTACTTGGCGTCAAGACAAATATTGCCCATCTCTTTCCTCCACCTCCTCGGATATTGTTAGTGAACCTATGGAAATTGGTACACTTTGTCAATCTTTAACCAAAGAAGAAAAAGAACAAAGACGTCGCAAAGGTCTGTGCTCATATTGTGGAAAGAAGGGACATTTCGTAAGAGATTGCTCAGTCAAACCCAAAAACAAAACTGATTCTTTTGTTAGTACCAAAAGTCAAGTTGCTTCTGTAGGAAATTTTGAGGAAAACTAACGAACCCAAGAGATAGAGAAGGGAATCCCTTGGGTGTTCTTACAATCCCTTCCGTACATTCCTGCTCAAATCAACATAATAGACATTTTCGTATTCCAATACAGCTTTTGATAATGGGTAAATGGCAGGAGGCTTTTGCTCTAATAGATTCATGAGCCACTGGTAATTTTGTAGATTCTCAAACTGCACATCGATTACAACTCGCATGCCAAAAGAAGGTAATACCTGAAAGTGTACAGGCTGTGGATGGCAGTGAACTCGCTGGAGGTCCAATCACCTCTCACACTGCACCAATTCAAATGGCATGTTACAATTCCAATGGCCATCGACATTTAGAACAATTACAGTTTGATGTTATCAGAGCCCCTCAATATGGTTTCATTTTGGGTATGCCTTGGCTAAAATTACATAACCCACACATAGATTGGAAAAAGAACATTCCAACCTTCTCGTCTCACTGCTCTAAAACTTGTCTTTCCACTGAACAGCTTATTCAACAGATAGCTACAGCTCCCAAAAAAACAATAACATTGCCTTCTCAATATACCACATATGCAGATGTATTCAGTGAGCAAGCAGCTAGTACGCTACCGCCCCATCAGCTTTATGATTGTCAAATTGATTTGGTGCCAGGATCAGTGATCCCTAATTGTAGAATTTACGCCCCTTCTGAAAAAGAAAATCAATATCTACGGGAATATCTTGACCAATGTTTAACAAACAATTTATTTAGGCCATCGCGTTCTCCAGCAGCCTCCCCTCTGTTCTTCGTTACTATGGCCAATGGCAAATTGAGACCCTGCATTGATTATAGAGCCCTGAACAAAATCACTATAAAAAATAAATATCCTTTGCCCTTGATTCCCGTACTATTGGATCAAGTTAAGGATGCCGTCATTTATACCAAACTTGACCTCCGAGGGGCGTATCATTTGGTCCGTATATGAGAAGGAGACGAATGGAAAACAGCTTTCAAAACCCGCTATGGCTTGTTTTAATATCAAGTAATGCCCTTTGGTCTCTGTAACGCTTCCGCTGCATTCCAATATTTTCTCAATGAGGTAAAAATACTTAGATCTATTCGTCATTGTCTACATTGATGACATTCTAATTTACTCTAGGGCAAAAGAACTCCATGAAGAATATGTGAAGAAGGTACTCTTAATCCTGCGAAAACATCACTTATATTGTAAACTTAGTAAATGTGAGTTTCATACGGAAGAAGTGGAGTTTTTGGGCGTCACTTTAACACCTAAGGGGATGCAAATGACCAACCGCAAAATCCAAGCCGTCATTGATTGGCCCACACCTAAATCTGTTTGAGATGTCCAGTGTTTCTTGGGTTTGCCAATTTTTATTGGCGTTTCATTGATCATTTTTCCCAAAAAGTGGCCCCCAATACGAAATTATTTCGCAAAAATACCCCTTTTCATTGGTCATCACAAACTGAAGAAGCCTTTCAGATATTAAAACAAGCCTTTACCACTGCCCCTATCATAGCTCATCCACGGATTTCAGACCCGTTTATTGTAGAAGCGGATGCCTCCAATGTGGCAATTGGGGCCATTCTTTCACAGTGACACCCTACTACAGGACAATTACATCTAGTTGCCTATATGTCCCAAAAAATTAACACAGCAGAACAAAATTATACTATCGCAGAGAAAGAACTGTTGGCAATCCGTGAAGCATTCAAAGAATGGAGATATTATTTATCTGGAAAAGCCCACTGAATCACCGTCTATTTAGATCATAGGAACTTACAATTCATGAGTTCAGTCAGAGTGTTAACCCCTAGACAGTTGTGATGGATGTTGTTCTTCGCCAAATTCGACTTTGCTGTTACTTTCAGACCAGGTAGTGATAACAGAAAAGCTGATGCTTTAACCAGACAAGACTCCACTTTCGTGCATGAGAAACATCAACCAATGACGATCATTAGTCCTTCCAAAGTTATATGCTGAATAGCTGCTGACGAATTCCTTGATTCCATTCGTACCCATTTCCACATCACGGAGTGGCCAACTTGGCTTAAAAAAGGCACTGGTTATTCAATACAACAGGGACTGCCCTTTTATAATTCTAAAATCTTTTTACCCACTAAAGAGTTACGGCACACAGCTTTCCAATGGTTGCACACACATCCAGTAGCAGGCCACCCAGGACCTCAAAAAACCCTAGAACTTATGAAAAGATATTTTTGGTGACCCACTTTTACCAAGGATATTAAACAAATGGCAGAATTATGCAAGATTTGCGCACATTGTAAAAGCTCCCATGTTAAGTCAAAGGGGCTGTTAATACCTTTAACAACTCCTGATTACCCAGGGGAGCATATTTCAATGGACTTAATTTCAGGTCTCCCTGAAGTCGACCATGTAAACACAGTGTTAGTAGTCATAGACAGTCTCACTAAATATGCTAATTTTATCGCCTGCAAAGGACTTCCCACATTTGGGGGGTCATTACGACCTCAGCGGTCTTTTCGCAAGACCGCCGAGGTACCGCCGTGCTAAAGACCGGCAGTGGTGGTGGTCTTCCGCGCCGCGTATTATGACCACTGGCAGGCCGCCGTCCTTTTTCGTACGGAAAGCCGCCAGCAGCCATACTGGCGGATGGCGGGAAAGCAGAGGTTGCTCAACCTCCACCGCCACGTCAACAGAACACCGCCCACTGAATCACGTCCCATGATTCGGTGTGACGGTGTTCTGGTGACGGTGTTCTGGTGGTGGAGCTGCCCCATGGATCCCGTCCCCTCCTGGAGGATCAATGGACAAGGTAAGTTGATCGTCCATTAGGGAAGGGGTGTGGGGGTGTTGTATGCGTGCATGGGGGTGTGTGTGTGAGAGTGTAGAGGGGGTGAGTGAGTGAGTGTATGCGTGCGGGGTGTGTTGTGTGTATGGCAAATATGTGCCGGTCGGATGGTGTGCATGTCTGTATGTGTGCGGGTATGTGTTGTCGGGATGTATGTGTGCGTGTAGGGGTGTGTATATATGCATGTTGGGGGTGTGTGCGTGTAGGGGTGTGTATATGTGCATGTTCGGGGTCGGGGTGGGGAGGGGGGTTGTGGCACCTTTGGGGAGTTGGGGGTTTTGGGGGAGGATTCGTGGGAGGTAGCGGGGGTGGGGGAGACCCCTATCAGTGCCAGGGAAGCAATTCCCTGGCACTGATAGTGCCTACCGCCATGGATCTCATGGCGGTTCCCAACCACCCGAGATCCATGGCGGTATGCAAGGTCCTGATACCGGCGGCGGTCTAGTGACGACCGTCGGGCTGGAGACCGCAACCTCCAGCCCAGCGGTCTTCACCGCCATGGCGGTCAGAATGGTGAAGTGGCGGATGACCGCTGCGGTCATAATTCCATTTAGTTTTTTTGCTGGCCTGTTTGCGGTCTTACCGCCGCTTTAACACCGTTCGCCAGGGCTGTAATGACCACCCTAGTGTCTTAGTTGATCTCATTTTGCAAAATATTGTGCGTCTCCATGGTCTCCCAAAGGTTATACTGTCCGACAGAGGCCCTCAGTTCTCGTCGCATTTCAGGCAGAAATGGTGCCAGGGGGCGTGGTCTGGCCGTCGAAGGAAATGGCCACCTGAGAGAAGATCTCTGTGCACCGAGCAGGCCAAGCTGACAAACGGAGGGTCTCCCCCTGCGTTTCTGACCCGTGGCGTGGCCTCCCGGCTGGTGGAGAGAGGGGGCCTCAGGGGTGGCGGAGTTATGGGACCCGAGCGACGGCGGGCACGACCGGAGACGCTGGAGTAGATGCGGCCACGCGGACTAAGGTGCGCCGCCGCACGGGCCCGGGAGCGCGTCACGAGGGGGGTGCCCGGACCGGCCCTCTACCACCTCGGCTCTCCGGGTGCTGGGGCGCCGCACTGCCCCCTCGTGCTGAGGGGGGGGGGAGGACCCCGAAGAAGATGAGCCACCACGGTGCCAGGGCCTGAAAACAACTGCGACGGAACAGCAAAGCATCCGCAAGGAAGTGCTATTTCACAAGGACTAAATCTTACCTGATGAGACAGTGAGCCCACTAGGTGAGATTCCCCAAGCGGCACTACCCAACAAAAGGACCCCCCAGCAGCAAACAAGGGACACATCCCGAGCGTATTCTAGATTGTCCTCTATAGCTTCACGGGTCACAGCAGGATACCGAACCGAGTGAGAACCTTACCCACAGATCCTATAACCCAAAGTTGGATCCATCCTCGGAAGTCGAAGAAACCATCCGTAGGTCTGAACAGACTCATACAAGTTCTTGAGTGCTAGCTCTTAAAATAGTATCTTCTATCTGACCTCCACTCCCTGAGAACAATGCCCAACGACAAGACCGCAAGTATACATTCTTGCCAACTGCTATTCTCGGAAGCCATTGCTCAACCCAAAACTATGACGGCACAAACGGCGCCACAGGGGCATACATCACCCCTGGTAGATCAACCCACACTAGACACCACAGATCGCATACTGCAAGAGATTGCCTCAGTTGGACGGCGCTTGGAGGTAATGGACCTAAAAATAACAAACCTTACTTTGGCCTCTTCCTCAATCCGCGCTGACATAGCAGGCTTCAGAGAAACAGTAACTAACCTAGACCAGCGCCTGTCGGCAGTGGAAGACCATATAGCGGCAATTCCTGATCAGGAAGAGGAACTAAAATCGCTCAGAACTAAACTCACTGACCTGGAGGACCGAAGTCGTAGAGACAATGTACGCTTTTTCGGTATCCCGGAACAAAAAGAAGGATCCGATATCAAAACCTTCCTTAGCTCGCTGCTCACCAACCACTTCAGTATAGAGTTTTCACCACCTCCAGAATTCCAGAGGGTGCACAGAATTGGTCCCCCACACAAAGCGTCTACAAATAAACCGCGCCCTATCATTGCATGCTTCCTGCGCCATGAACAAGCCCGTCAGGTCATCTCCACAGCCAAAACACGGCAACCGATATCACTGGATGGACATGAAATCAGAGTAGCGGCAGACTTCTCGAGGTTAACGAACGACAGAAGAAGTGCATTTCTTGCTCTCCGCCCGCAACTAAGATCCCTAGACATCAAGTATGGTCTTTTTGAACCGGCATGTATGTGGATCACACACCACAGCACATCCAGAGACTTCACTGACCCCGAGGACCTCAGCGCTTACTTGAACAGTGTGACCTCGCAATCTATGGACACCGCCCCCGGGCATCTGGAATCTACAGCGCCACATACAGAAATTGCTATTAACCTGCCAACTCCATGGCCCCAGACTCAACGCCCCTCCTCGCAAAAAAGAAGCCAAATGTATGACCGACCTCCAAAGACACAGGAAGCCCGGGAACACATCCTGCAAGCAGTGATTGACCACACTCAAGATGCGGGCAGAGACAAATCCCACTCCCCCTTGAAACCATCATCAGAAGACCAAAATACTGAACACTAATTCCACAGTAGAACAGACGATTTGGGGATCCGGACCTGCTCCTAGACCATCTACCCTCTACCTTGGGACAGCTAAGTGACATGCTCATCCACTTTATCTGCTGTTCGCCCAGAAGGGGGTTGGGGGCCTGCTAAAAAAACACACCCACCAAATGCTGTCTGCCGCAATGTAACATATAGGGCAAGCCGTATCCATTGACTGTCGGCCCACTGCGGTGGGCAGGTCGACCCGGGTCCCGATGTGGGGCTGGGTGGGGGGGGAGGGGCAGGGGAGGACAGGGAGAGGATTTTACATAGGAACCAGGACAAGTAACAGATAGGAATAGACCCGTTGGGCACCACACAGCATCACCCCCAATCTCATTAATGGGGGAACTCTTAACATAGTCATACCCAAGTCACCCGTACGTCCCCCCCATAGGGCAGGCATACACAAACGTGAAGATACACATCGCACTCCCTGCGCCATACCGTCTCGAACACTATACACTTACTAGACAGACGGCTAACAGGGGAGGTCACCCTGAGGTGGGGGCGGGCGGAACACTCAATACCCTCGGCCCAAGCATCACCAGCGTAACAATACTGATAGCATCTTCTGGGAAAGCCCCAACTCCCCCACCCACTAGGAGAACCTACAGATGATCTTAACAGATAATACCGTACCCCTAACCTTATTGAAGATGAACCACAGAAGACACACCCACCGAACAGCGCAGCAAATTCTTAGGCATATAATAACCGCACTGAAGGGAATAAGAAGATCAACACAACTCCGGGTCGCGGCGGTTCCGGGACTGCCGCATGGGACATATTCCCGGGCAACCACACAAAACGCAGCACCATAGGCCATCATAATATAACGCAAATGTTTACATTCTACGATATCTTAACAGATAACAAGCATAGAGTGCGTGTTATGGGGTGTCCCGTGGCTCGCCGCCCGGGGCCCGTTCCTCCCCCTGCCCCGTCTTTAGACCCTAATATTCGTTCCAGGCCCACACCCGGCCCCTCGGCATCTCATGCACCCATTTATGCACCCACACAGCCGGGGGGCCCCCTGCGAGGTCTCATGACATCAGGAACAATGCATATATTCCCTCATTATATCCCATTGATATAATACCTTACCGGCGCGCAGGCCTTACAGGTTAGACCCGCAGACTAGAAGGCTTTAGACAGTAGTGAGTGTTTTCCTACCCTGACCAATTTCCATTCCCTATTCTCTCTATTAATCTTCTCATTATTATTTTCATTTACTTCCTCGTTTTAGTGAGGTTCCTAGACCCACTTCCTTTCATACCCCTATATTCACCCACACCCGCGTAGTAATCGCTGTCTCTCTACACATTCCACCCTACCTCTTTCCATCCTTCCCCCTTTCCTCTTCTTCTATATTCTTCGTATTGTGACCGAGGGGACCCCTCTCAGTATCACAAGGCCTAACTAAACAAGAAACCTATATTGCTCACTTCTCAGGCTGGTCATTACCCACTTACTGGCTCTATCACACGGACCATAACACATTCAGTACACCATAAACCATGACACACCCGGCACCCCCGGGAATGACAACCCCACTCACAGCCCTGTCCTGGAATGTACACGGCATGACCCACTATATTAAACGACAAAAGATACTGTCCTATCTTCGCTTCAAACATGCCGACATTGCTCTGCTACAGGAAACACATCTCTCCTCGATGGAATCAGAGAAACTGCGCAGGGATTGGGTGGGAAAAGTAATATACAGCGGAACACCACCTATGCTGACAGGTACACAGGGAGCGGGAAGGAAATGTGGAGTGGCAGTACTTCTGCGTCGCTCCCTGCAATTCCGATTAGTTAAAACATGGCATGACCCAGAGGGACGCTACATACTGGCCAAGCTAGTGGTGGGATCCTCCACAATATGTATAGGTTCAATATACGCCCCCACCGGCTCTAAGCACTCCTTTTTCCTCTCTCTCAATCGTCTTCTAACACAGATAGGTGCCTCACAATATATTCTTGGGAGGGACTAGAACATAGTCCAAGATGCTATTCTAGACCCGATCAAGTGGTCTTGACACGGGTAACAATGCAGATAGAGCCGTACTAAAAGACATCCTCTCAGACCATGGCCTAATAGATTGTTGGCGTCTCTCCCACCCTTCCAATAGGGAATATACCTTTGTCTCTTCTGTCCACGGGACCCAATCACAGCTAGACTATTTCTTACTCAATCATTGAATGCTACAATCGGTTAAGTCAGTAGAAATACTGGTGGCCGCATTATCAGACCACTTCCCGGTATTATTAACCTTGGAACTCCGGCTGATTACACCCGGCCATAAATCCTGGCGCCCCCCTAACACTAGGTACCGATCCCCGAGTGGGAAGGAACAACTCAAGACCCATATGGCCACATACCTGAAGGATAATAGAGGCTCAGTAACCTCACCACAACTTAACTGGGCTGCAGCGAAAGCAACTATTAAAGGGCAACTAATGAGAGATGCAGCTATCTCCAATGCTGATAGAAGGGCTCAACAGCGCACGTTAGAAGATACAATAACGCAGGCCATGAGGAAATATACAAAGCAACCCATCCCCCCACCCCCCAACCGCCGCTCTCTAGAGCAGGCCAAAATGGAGCTTAATTCCCTTTATACCTCACAGGCAGAATATGCCCTACAAAGGGGCACGGAGAGAAAGCGGGCCGCTTATTTTCCGCCCAACTACGTCAACGGGAAACAGCACTTGCCATACTGGCACTGCGCACCCAAGATAACTTACTCATCACACACCCCCAGGCGATCGCAGAGGAATTCGGGCGGTACTACCAAACTCTGTATTCCTCAGAAACTTCGGAGGACATTGCCCGCTTAGACGCATTCCTGCAGAGGACGCAAGTCCCCCATCTTACAGATGAAGGCAGGGCTCTTTTGGAAGGAGACATTAGTAAGGTAGAGATACAACAAGCAATAGCCAATCTATCATATCACAAAGCACCGGTGGAAGATGGGTTCACATCTGAATTCTATAAATGGACGGGAACCGACACGGTAGATGCCTTATACGAGGCGTTCCAAGGGGCTGAGAGAGAGGGTTCCATACATCCTTTGTCTAATAAGGCCACCATCACAGTTTTGCTGAAACCTGGAAAAAACCCACTTCTCAGCGGAAGCTAACGTCCTATCTCCCTATTGAACGGAGATATTAAAATATTAGCGGGAATACTGGCTTCTCGCCTCAAAAAAGTTATCCCCTTTCTAATCCATCACTCCCAAGTAGGCTTTGTACCGGGCCGCTCCTCCAGGAATCACCTCCGCACACTCTTTCATGCTATTTGGACTGCCCGCGATACACGAGAGGAAGTCTTAGCCCTCTCGTTGGATGCCGAGAAAGCATTCGACCGAATAGAATGGTGGTACCTCTTTGAAATCTTGAAACGTTTCGGGTTAGGAGACGGTTTCATCAATAAGGTGCGCCTCTTATATGATTCCCCGACAGCACAGGTAAACTGTGGAGGGTTCCTATCGGACACTTTTGCGATTTGGAGAGGGACACGCCAAGGATGTCCGCTATCCCCCCTCCTATTTCTACTCGCGGTGGAGCCTTTGGCAGCAGCTATCTGTAGTTCCAACCTCATATCAGGTATTTCGCTACCAGGCGGAAATTCTGACATATATCTATACGTGGACGACATCCTACTTACCCTCACTGACCTACCCAACTCCATCACTGCCCTGAGGAAGATTCTAACGGAATTCGAATACGTATCAGGATACCGAATCAACTGGGACAAATGCGAAGCCCTACCACTTTCCCCAGTCACAGTTAGTACTTCCATACAAGGTTTACCGATCAAATCGAAACACTCCCGACTAAGATACCTAGGAATAGAAATACAGGGCTGGTCAATGTAATAACAGACAATATAGATCCACTGATCAGTGCCATGAAACGGGACTTTGAGAAATGGGGTCAACTGAACCTCTCTATGTGGGGCAGAGTACAAGTGGTGCGGATGGTGACCTTGCTGAGGTTTTTATATGTCCTAGGTATGCTCCCCTTACAGATCCCCTTACCTGTATTAAGAGAGATAGACCGCTGTATCCGCTCCTTTGCTTGGGGATCCATGTGCCCACGACTACCCAGAACCACCTTAATAGCCCGACAGGAGTGCGGCGGACTAAGCCTTCCTTCAATCGAACACTATTCTTATGCGTTACATCTTTCACAAATGGCCCTCCTACTCCCGAATGTAAGAAATCTGCTGTTATGGGTGGACGTGGAACGAGCTCTTACAGGAGCCCCCTACGGCCTCCAGTTATTATACGATACGAGCCAAAAACACCCGAACCACTAATCCTATGATAGGAGCCATGAAGAAAACCTGGCAGCGGGTACACCGGCTTCTTAAAATAGACCCCCACCTACATGACAGAGCTCCACTATGGGGCAACAAGGGGTTCCAGATTGGGGGGAAAACTATTATCTGGAAGGACTGGAGCCAACAAGGCATCATGCGAGTGGACCAACTTATATCAGGGGAGACCTGGAAAACATTCAGGGACCTACAGGTGGAATTCAATCTCCCGGAATGTCACTCATGGCGCTACCTCCAACTCAGACATTGTCTTAAACAAAGACTAGGTGTCCATACCCGACAGCTCCCTCGCTCTCCCGTATTACACTATCTAGAGACATGGGAGCAGCTGAAAGGCGCGGTATCGGGACTTCAGGCATTGCTGAATCGTCACCTCTTCTCACTCCCACTCCTGACTTCCCTCAAAAATAAATGGCAGACGCACTTACAGACCGAATACGACTTGGAGGACTAGGCAGACTTGATCGAAGCTAGAGACCGCGGAGCACGCGAGGCTCGTCTGAAATTCTGTCTCTTTAAGACACTACATGATTGGTACTGGACCCCACAGAAACTACGTACAGCAAGACTTCTCCCCCATGCAAACTGCTGGAGGTGCCCGCACACACACTGTGACTTACTCCACATCCTACATGATTGCACAGCCATACAACCTTTTTGGAGGTCAGTGGGAAACACTCTCTGAGAAACTCTACCCCTTCCACCACTTCTCACCACATCTGTCCTATTGCTACACGATATTGGAGAACTACATAAGATAACACGAACACAAAGTAGACTCCTACACACCGCGCTAGCAACGGCCAAACTATGCATCCTTAGACATTGGCGTGCATCGACCGTCCCCTCCATAATGAATGGTTGATAGCAATGTACCAAGCAGCCACGCATGAACGACTTATCTACAGTTTACAGGACAGAACAGAGGTGTTTCTCCAGACCTGGTCACCCTTCCTCTCCGGACACTAGGACCGGACCTCCCCTAAAGAACTCTACAAAATATCATGTAGTGGGAATACGTCATTCCCGATGCCATGCCCATGTAGGCACACCCGCCTATATTTAACGCACATTCCCTCCCCTCCAAGACTCAGATGACCCCCCGGTAGAAAGTTACCGCATAACCCACAGTAAAACCACTGCACATTATCCACTGTTCATTGACCTTTTGGCATAGCCTATACCCCTACTCATATCCCGATCCTTAGAAATATATTATTGATGTCCATGTCACCGCGTCACCCTCCACCCCCCCCCCCGCCCCACAACATCTTGTAACCTGGCCCTATTCCCTTCATATGAATGCAGCCACTATATCGATTTGCCTTTTGAATCCACGTGACCCCTTCCCCCCGGTCACTATCACTATCACTATCAATATCACTATTAATATCAACATCATTATTACTGGCATGATTATTATTATTACTATCACTGTTATTTTCTTATTCTCCCTTTGCCTATTGGATATCATAGACACTAATACAAGTCATATGTATGGTTTCTCTTTCCCTGTCTCTTCCATGCCTTCTCTTTCTATTCTATATCTTCTATCTTTTCTGATCTTTATCCTAGACACACCCCCACCCGTCATCCCTCTTCCTTCTTCCATTCCTACAACCCACACTAACCATTGCTTTTCCTTATATTTCTCAGTACATCCCTAATGGTCCCCCATTACCCTTGACTGTACCCCATCCTTATTACAAAGCATTATGACTTATGTTCCTTAAATGACTAGCAGCATATCTCTGAGAGACTCGAGGAGATGGCAAATGGGGCACTTGATTAATATTGAACCCGACTGTTATTACAGCAGAATTATATAACGAGGACACCATGGAGCGAATGGGTCCTTGTTCTTTTGTTTTCTTCCTCTTCATTTACAAGTTGGTTATAATGGATCGTTCAACGAACCTCTGATTGTATCTGTATCATTATACGAAAAATGTCACGGCTATGGCAAATGACATGGAGGTAGACAAGAGAGATATAAAACTGTAATCACCCATGCATAATGCTTAAAGGAAACAGACATGTATATTGAGAATGATTCACAGAATGTACATTTGTACTTGTTGCCTACACTAAGAGAAAATATGATTGGAAACAGAAATGGCTTAGATTAATAGACTGTTTACTGTATACCGTGTAATATGATGCAACTAAAAATAAAAAATAAATTAAAAAAAAAGAAATGGTGCCAGGCCCTACAAATTGATTCTAATCTATCTACAAGTTACCACCCAAAACTGATGGACAGACCGAAAGATTGAACCAGACTCTAAAACAATACCTATGCAGCCGAAGATCCTTCTTCTTGGCCAACGCTCCTCTGGCTTGCCAAGTTAGCCTATAATAATTCTTGTCATTCTTTGACTAAAACCACCCCATTCTATGGTCTTTATGGTCAACACCCACGCATCTTTCCAGTTGATTTACCAAGTTCCACACAAGAAATGCCTTCAGTACAGGGGATGTTATCACATTTAAAAAAGGTTCACTTACAACTTCAACAAAATCTTCAACAGGCTAAAGTAAGATACAAAAACCAATGACAAGAAACATCAACCCGGCCCAGAATACAAAGTGAAAGAGATGGTCTGGTTGTCCACAAAAAATTTGACCTTCAAAGACAAAAATGTGTTTCATCCCAAATTCATAGGGCCCTATGAAATCCTCTGACGCCTCAACCCTGTAACATACAAATTGAAGCTACCCCCGTCCTTGGGGATCCATCCTGTTTTTCACACCTCATTACTCAAACCTGCCATTGCGAAGTATAACACACGTCCACCCCCAACTCTTGTTCATGGTCAATGGGAATATGAAGAACAGTCCATTCGAGATCCTCTCTTCCATGGTAATTTCTTATGGTATTTGGTAGCCTGGAAAGGTTACACTTCTGAAGAGGATTCTTGGGAACCTGCTTCACAAATCCATGCCCCACGGTTGATGCGCCAATTTCATCTTCGTTATCACAACAAACCAGGTCCGCGCCCGCGCCTGCGGAGAGGGTGTACTGTCAGGACCCCAGTGGCGTGTGGGCGCAATTGCAACTACCATTTCTGTGAAGCCGCGCACCCTGTGCGGTAAAAGTCACCTGCCCAGATGATTGGGCCATTGGTGGCTTCATTGCCCTCACCATTACCCATGAACACCAAAGTGAAACCTCAACACCCTCACCATTTAACCATGAATACCACTGTGGAAATAAAACCAGGAAGTCAGGGAGGACTTCATTTCCCAGCTTCCCCTGATGATAATTACTTTGGGTGTGGTCATGCTATAAATACCTGCCACACCCGTTTAACCGACGCTTCCTATTCTGAGCGTCTGCAAGGAGCTGGTGTCTTCCACGTTGCTGCCTGGATTTAATCTAGCTTGTCTTCCTTTTGTGAGTGTCCGGCTCGCGGCGGTGAGAAATTTCGTTTAGGGCAATCCTGCCCTCCCTGTGAACTCCCAATTCGGAGTCTATTTAGATAATGAAACAGTCCGAGGATGTTACTTAGCAACATCGTTTCTCTCTGCTGTTTTACCCTTCATGACTCAAAGTAACCATTTTCTCCGTGACATTTCTGTTGAAGTTGGCTACATAATGGCTTATCCAAATTTTGCTTAGAAAATTGTGTTATTTTCTTTCGTTGTGAATGCACTAATTCAAGCCACAGTGTTACTTGAGTTTACATGTTATTTCTTAGCAAAAAGAAAGCGACATTGTGCTTTTGTTTTACATTTTCTTATTGAGACTCGAGTAAGTTCATTCAGAGAAAAGATAACATTATAATTTCGCCCCGCATCAGTGGCATTAAAGAACACTAGTGTAATTTTATGTCTAATGATTTATAAGACAAAGTATTCTGTGGTATACATTGAACTACGGCTTTTCTTTTTGGATTTCTGGTGTAAGAGTTGTGCAGAATTTATTTCCACAACATCTTCATAGGAAGTTTGCTTCTTCTGGTAGCAATTGAAATTAGCGAGATCATTGAAAGGCAGTGATTCATTGTTGCATAACCATTTACTGTATGTTCTGCATTAACCTTTTCCTTTTCAGATCTCCCTCCTGGCTGTTCCTTCCCGATTACCCCTTCCCCCGGCCGGGCCCCTCTAAAGTTCAGTGCCATAACGGCATCTGACTTTGATGTTGCCTGGAAGTGGGACCATTATCAGCATCACGCAGATCCCGAGAACTTGGACCTCCTGACACTTCCTGTGTTGATTTCTTTTTTTTTTTAAGTACTCCTCACACAAAAAAATCAACGCAAACGGTCCACTAAAGAAGGTTTTTAACTCGATGTTGTAGATTTTAGCTGCTTCAGCTTTGCAGGTTGCAGCAGCTGCCGATAGTGCTCACTCGTGCTTACCTATGTCACAAAAGACGGGCTGGAAGTCGCTGGTGTGGCGCTAAATCTTGTGGGTGTGTGAAAAGTCTTGTTTGTACTGGCGAGAGACCGGATGACTCTCGTCTCACTTCTCACGTGCGCAAAAATGACATTAAGCACGCGCCAACAGGGGGAAATCAGAAAAAAAACTCTGCTATGTTGTGGAATGTGGAACCTATCGGTAACTCTCTGTTCTCCGTGGAACGCAAACTTGTAAATTCTGCAAACTCTGCCATTGGAGTGGAGTTTTTTTGCCCAGGCCTAAACCCCACCCTGAACCCTTATCACACTTTTTTAATTTCAATTCTCAACCCAATGGAATTTGTCCAATCTTTCTTTTGTTGTCACTGGTATTCGCAACGTCATCACGACATTACACATGGGGCCTCGTTGTGTGTCAAAATGTATTCGCAAATATCACGTGTCTTGCACAAAAAAAATCATTGCAGGGTCATAATATCTCCCTCCAAGACTGCACATTACACCCCTTGGGTCAGGGTAACTCTGCCCTGACCCCTTTTCCACACTTTTTTATTCAAATTCTAAGTCCTGGGGGTACTTTATCAAATAGTTTTTTTGTTGTTGTCAGTATTCGCGAAGACGTTGCAACATTACACAGGAACCGCACTGAGCATCGCAATGTAATCGCAAACACCATGTGTCATGGACAACTAATCATTATAAAGTCATAATTTCACCCTCCAATACCCCTATATCACATCCCTAGGGTCAAGATAACTCCACCCTGAGCCCCTATGGCACTTTTCATGTCATATTTCAGCCCCAGGGACCATGTCCTAATACCTAAAATGGCTGCTGCAACTTTCTAGTCTGGTTAGGGTCAGCCAATCATTAGATTCCTGTTGGTGCACATTTGCGAATACGTTGCAATCCTCGCGAAAACGTCTCAGAAAATTTGCGACCTCAGATATACAAATTTATTTTCCCTTTAATGTCTCAAAACCTACTGAACTGATTTACACCAGACACCCCAAAGAACAATCTTTGTACCGACAGCTTGCTTTCTGACAAATTTGGTGCAATTCCGTCCAGCAGTTAGGGCTGTAGCAGTGTTCAAAGGTTCTAAGTGAATTAACATGGGAAACGCAATATTTTTGACCCCCCCCCTTTTTCTCTGCCCCTGCTTGATGGATCACCCCGAAACTTTCCAAGAGCTACAAGAATAGTGGCACCCTTTTATTAAACAAATTTCCATGAAGATTCGTCCAAAGGTGCCAAAGATATAGGCAAGTCAAAAAATGCTTTTCCTATGGAAACCTCGTCCTAATTATAACTACCTAGTGGTGACTTCCACTAAGTTATATATCTATCTATCTATCTATCTGTCTGTCTATATATATATATATATATATATATATATATATATACACACATATACATGCATACATATATATCTATATCTATATATATATATAGATATATATATATATCTATATATATAGATATATATATATATATTTATATATATATATATATATATACGTTGTTATGTGAGGATAGTTGGCACTTTTATACTTTTCATAGATGATGCAATATTTAATTTAAAGAATGTATTGCCATTGTAATTTTCTGTAAATTGGAGTGCTGTTAGACAGTCATGAATTGATAGTGAGCCAAAGACGTCACACCCACCAATAATGCAGAACGGGCTGTTTCACATTTGCAAATATTTTTTTTTTATATTTAGTATGTTGCATGCAAGTCAAACATGCTAAACATCGTAACAGAGATGGTGGCTCCTTTCCTTAATGTAATCAAGGATGTCACAGGGCAAAACACAATTTTGGCAACTTTAAATAAATGTGTTCAAAACTGTTTAATCTTCAAGTGATGGTGCCCATATCTTCATTGGGTGATATTGGATCAGAACAGTGTGTATATATATCAATTATATCAATTATTCTACACTTTTCAGAGGTTTGTGACACTTTTTCTGACGCTACACCTATCAAAGGCCTTTACAAATCTTTGGATCAGGCCCTTTCTGATGACTAAGTAGCTTGTTTGCTTGAGTTCTGTACTCTTGATTCAATTACTTTCCTCCCTATTTTCCTGTTTGTCCCACTCATGAGCGTTTAGGTCTTGCAGTGCCCTGATTGGATATTTTGCATCCTTCCACTGTTTACTTGAGTGTTCTCTTTTATTGGTCTTGGCTAAAGAAGTTTTTAGCTGTCTGTTAGCAGATCTATTTTTTCTAATACATAACATACTTTTGGCCTCATTTACTAGGAAGTTGTGCAGCATGGCGCTGCGTCAAAATTGGCAGCGCCTCTCTGCGTCACTTCAGAAATGCAGGGATGCAATGTATTTAGTAACGTACAGCTCACTCCTATATTTCCCCTAGCACTGGTGCTAAATTTAGCTGCCTAACGCTAACAAAGACACTCTTGCAGCATAGTACAAGGGTGCCTGCGCTGCAGAGAATGATTGTTTATGTGCAGGAAGGTGTCCCTTGCTGCACATAAACAATCAATAACAGTGATTTGCTAGTTTTATGTGTGCTGCATTCTTCAATACACATAGAAGTAGCAAATCATCATTATTTAATATTGTTTATGTGCAGGAAGGGACATGTTCCCGCACATCTACAATAGTTCATAGTGTTTTGCTCTTTCTATGTGTGCTCAGGAATGCAACACACATAGAAAAAGCAAAAAGAAGGAGAAATTAAAGTATTTCCCCTCATTACGCCATTCTAACGCCACCCTTAAGATGGTGCTAGTTTTTGGTGCTGCCCCTCAGGGCAGCATCAAAATGCAGTGGGTGTTGCAGTGGAACGCCCGTAGGAACACCGTTGCACACCACTTCCATTCTGAGTGATGCATGTGAAGAGGCTATATTTACAAAGCAGCGTTAAACCACAAAAAGTGGCTTAATGCTGCCTTGTAATTATGACACAAGGCATTTCGCCACCAGAACGTCTCCAAAAGTGATGTTCTGGTGGCGCTAGGGCCCCATAAATGAGGCCCTTAAAGTGAACTATAGGCCAACCCATTGCTCATGTTTGGATGGCTTGGTAGTCTGTCTCTGTGGTTTGCTTCAGATTTAATGTGTTTCCTCCCCAATCTTGGGTTTACCCCACCCAGGAGCAATTCAGTCTCATAGCATTCTGAGTGGATGAGTTGAATCCTTCTTTTGCATACGTAAGGGGGCACTCATTTTTTTAAACATGTTGTATCCATCGACATACATAACTAACTCTCTTTTCATCCTCTTTACCCCATTCTTGCTTCCAGATGCTGCCTTCCACAATCCATATTCTACAAAATTAGTTTCTTTACATTTATATATATATTTTTTAACAATGTCCAGGCAGCTGCTAAATACGGATGTGCTGGTCATTAACTTTGTAGCTTTTCGCATCAACTTGATATGGATCTATCATAGCTTAGAACTACGTTAGATCAGTAAATTAAAATTGTCATCAGTCATGACGCATGTGCATGCATGCATAAGTGTGAGAAAAGGCCTCTTTTGACATGATTAGCTCCCTTTTTCGCCTGGTAAACTTTGTAGCCTCAACGTTGTTGATGTCCAGGACCCCAGCGGTGGGATAAAGACTTTGCATTTGCTGATACCACTCTGTCCATTTTATAGGCACACAAATAACTCTCTGAGTTGTCTTTAGCCTAATTGTTCTAGTTTTTCAATTGGCTAGAAATTGTTACAAATTTTAAATAATTGTTAGGGCTCTGGTTAGGTCCCTACAACAATAGCAAACGTTTAATAGTCCTTACTATAGTTAGCCTTATCCAAAAAAAGGAGTTCCAAATTTATAAGAAGGTCCCAGCTTTAGTAAAGTAACCAAGTCAGATGCAGAGACCCAGAGTCAGGAGCTCGACTTGGCCCCGTACCAGGCATTTAGTCATGACCAATTAAGGAATCTCTGCAAGCTGTACAACATTCATGCTGTGAAGCATGCCAACACCGATAAGCTTAGGCTTCTGGTGGGCCAGCATGAGAAAGATCACCCCCCAGATAGAGGGAATGATTAAACCTTTGGAGGGGGGGTAAGACCCTGTGGAAAATGGGGATGAGGGAAGCTCCTCCTCCCAAGCGTTAGTGGACCCACAGAAGAAGATCTGGCCCTAACCCGGCTGACCAGAAGTCTGGCCTCAGAGAGACAGCTTTTGGAAATTGAGAAACAAAGAAAAGAGTTGGGCCTAGGACCAATCTCTTGTGGCAGAATTCAAGTATTGATAGAGAAATCCTTCAATATTAAACTCCTTAAAAAAATGGACCCTTCCTTCACTGAAGGGGATGATATAGTCAAATGGCTTTCTGCCTTTGAAAGAGCCTGTACTGGGTGAGAAATGGAGAAATAGCATTGGGGCACACTGTTGTGTGAGTTGTTCTCAGGAAATTGCAGGGAGAGGCTCCTGACACTGAAAGAGGCAGATTCTAAATCCAATCATGACCTCATTACGGGTACCATGATTGAGGGTTTTGGATTTACAACTGAAGATTGCTGCATAAAGTTCACAGAGGCTTGAAAAACCCAGAGCCAAATTTGGGTAGAGTTTGTGGACTATTCAGTAAAAATGCTGGGTCAGTGGTTAGCTGGTAACAAGGTACAAGATTATGATGGGCTATGTAACCTATTCATGAAAGAGCATCTGCTCAGTAATTGTTACAATGAGAGGCTACATGAATACCTGGTAGATCAAGGTACACTTTCCCCTCAGGAGTTGGAAAGAAATCAGACCACTAGGTCAAGACAAGGGTGACCAAGACTACCAATGGTGGGGGAGAACAAAAGAATGAGGCCATAACCCCTCTCCCCCCCATCCAGAGGGAAAGATGGGACCAAAATAAAAATAACAAATAGTGTTCTCAAGGCCCCCAAAAACCTGCACAGGAGGTTGGGTTCAGAGACTCCTCACAGTCTAGGGGTGGGTACAAAGATAAGAACTTTGATCCCAACAAGGCTTGGTGCTATGACTAAAAACAGAGGGAACCCAACTGGAGATCCTAGCTGTAAAAACAAAAATAATGATTCCAGTCAACCTGCAGTAAATGCAGTTGTCAATCTCCAAATGGGATCAGAGGTGTGGCCTGACCATGTCAGTGTCCCCATTAGTCACTGATTGGGGGGTAGAGTTATTCTGTGCTGCCTATCCAAGTAACATGCAAAAACACAAGCAGCACCCTTTGATTAATGCGGAGAAAGTGGAAGCACTGAGGGACACGGGGCTAGTGTTACCATGGTAACCCAGCACCTGGTCCACTCAAATCAGTACCTGGTAAGTAAGTCTTTTCTTGTCACCAATGCTCACAATGAGAAATATTCCATCCCTCTAGTGCCATGCATTGGGGTGTACTCAGCACTGCCAGTGCAGGCTGAGTGTGCTGTTGCAAACCTAAAACACAAATTCAACATGGCACACAGCATATGTGCCCTGTGCACCATACACTGCATGCCCTATAGGTAAATCACCCCTCTGGCAGGCCTTCCAACCATGAGGCAGGGTGCACTATATGGTTTGTGTGGGCATAGGTGCATGAGAAATATGCCCCTACTGTGTCCTTGCCAAACCTGAGACATAGTAAGTGAACAGGGTAGCCATTTTAATGCATGTGCTGGACACTGGTCGTTAAGAGTTTCCAAGCTACATGATATCTACCCTGGACTGCTTGGTATCAAACAACTCAGAATGATAAATCCAAACTGGTACCAGCATTAGATGTATTGCAAAATTTACCCAGGGGTCACCTTAGAGGTGCCCCTTGCAAAAGCTAACGACCCTGGCATGGTTGCTGGCTTGTCACAACCAGCCTGCCACCACCAGACAAGAGTCTAAATCCCTGGGGTGAGAGATCCTGGTCTCTGAGAATCAGAGCAAAGCCCTTCCTTGGTGGAGGTATCAACACCCCATCCCTCAGGAATGTGCACTGCCCTACAAGCAAGCTTCAAAGGGCTTACTTCCCTTGAAACACGACCCCTAGGCCTGCTGCTAGCAACAGATGGCCCCCCTTGTTGCAAACCCCCACTTTTGGTTGGAACAACAGCGGGAAACCAGACAAAGAACAGGTGGTCAGTCCTTGCTTGCACCACCTCTATTGTGTTGCATGCTAGGTGACCTCTCCATTTCAGTTTCTTCCATCTTGCATGGAAGGAAAATAGCCAATCAGGTGTATGGAAGTGACCTCTGCCCACAGGACGTGATCACTTAGTGGGTGTAGCCACCCTAAAGTAGATGACCCATTGATCACTACTAAGTTTCCCCCTAAAACGCCAGCTAAATACAGCATTTAGTGGCCATCCCTAGACCAAGAAATGAGATTCTAAGGACAAAGGAAGACCAGCAAAGAAGAAGGCCCAAGGCTTGAGAACTGAAGTCTTGCTGCACCAAGAAAGGGCATCAAACCCTGCCTGCTGCACCCAGGACTCGACAATCGCCTATGAGGGGTTGCTCGGACATCGGACAGACTCTACAAACCCCCAGAGGACCTCTACTCTTTAAAAATCATCAAAGATCTACCTCCAGAGTGAAGGCATTTCTCTGCAACCCCAAGTAACCAAAGGCCCAGTGTATGCCATTTCACTGACTTGCCGCTGACCAAGGAAACAAATGCCGCAGCTAGATCAAACTTAACCCATCAGACCATGAGGACAAACTCTACCAGTGTGGCAACTTGGGTGGCCCTGCACCCTCCAGTTGCAAATCATGCAATAGCACAGGTACTGGTCACCTCATGTTGGACACCCAGAAGGACAGTCCATTCTGGACAGAAAAGGACCAGGAGGAAGCCCCACTCAAGGGACTTCAGCAATTACCTGGACGTCCCACCAAAGTGCCCCTGCTGACCTGCAGGTGACCCTCAAAGTGGCCTATCTCCTGCTTCCAAAGGCACCTTTGCGCATTGCTCCTGGCTCACTGATTCACTCTGCACCCGACGGCCCTGCACTGAAGATCCAGCTGCGCCCTGAGGGTCCTACAACCCTTGCGACATCGATACTCCAAGGCAAACCACAAGACTTACCTTTAAGTCCGCCTGTGAAGAGCTTTTCCAAGTGGTCCCCCGCAGTGGCCTCGCAAAAGCTTCATTGACTTTCTGCAGCTGCTCCTGCCAGAAGTGGGAGTCACCCAAACTTCTCCAGCTGGTCCAAGGTACCTATCGATGACCTCGATCTATCTACAAAAGGAGACATTGGTAAACGCATTGGCTAATTTACTGTGAATTTCTCCATTGATTCCTATGGTGCCTAATTACACACAAAAAGACTAACTTTATCAAAAATGTAAAAATTAATAACTTAAAAAAGTACTTACCCAATTTTGATTATCTTGATCTTTAAAATTTTATAAAAATCTGACGTATTTTTGTAAATTGGTCGAGCTATTCTTTTGAGTGTGTGCCTCAATTTTATTGATACTGAGAGTACAACAAATGCTTTGCACTTCTCCAAGATTGGCCTAATTGCTTGATCAAGCTACCATAAAAATAAGAGCATTAGGTGGTCTAGTTTTTTCCTCTGTAAAACAAAGTGTGGTTGACTAGATCCCCTGCACAGTGTGCCTAGCTTTGCACACTACATAGAGAGCCAGCCTCTTACAATGATGACACATGCCCACATGCATTTATTCCCATTGTAATTTGGGACTTCTTAGTAGTAAACCAATTCCAGGAATGCCAGCCATGCAAACACATGTCTTGATGTCTGCACGCTCATGCAGCAGGAAAAAAGCATTGGTGAGCAGGGGTATCCAACACATATCAAAAGTTTTTGGGCGGGTGGAAGCGGCGTGGTGGGAGTGCAGGGGTGTGTGGGGAGTGTAAGGGTGTGCAGGGGAGGGAGGATCTCAGTGGGGGGTACAGGAGGGTTTTAACACAAAAGAAAGCGTATCTGGTTCTGCCTGCCAATCCCTGCGCTGCTCTCATGCTATTACCAAGCATGACATCAGCAGGGGGATTGGCCTGAAAGGGCTGGTTTACTGCTCGCTCAGGCACAGGGAGTCTGTGCTGTTTCTCTAACCCGGCTGTCAAATATAGCTGGGTTGGAGAAACCTAAGTGCGCTTGTCTGTTTGGCTGGCCTAGAATGGCCGGCCAAATTGACATTCTCACTTTAGTGCACTCCACTCCTCCTCCCCACTCCCATGGCCCAACCCTGCCTCTCCTTGCACATGCTGGCTCTGGGCCAGCAGCAGAAAAATAAAACAAAATATAATGTTATTTTTCTGCTGCTGGCTCTGAGCCAGTGAGGAAACACTGTGAAGTAGTCATCGCTGTTAGTGAGCCAATAGCATGACCTTTTCAGAGAAGAGACCTACTATCTCTGCCAATGCTTTTTTATAATTTCAGGAATCCATAAGAGGGCATGGTTCCTTGCAATAGTTCCTTTCCATTCACAAAAAGTAGTGGCAAAGCTAATAGCTCGATCGAGCGGAAACGAATTACCAATGCTCGTTTGCCATGCAGCCACTTGCAGTCCATATTATTAAACACGCAAAAGCTCGTTTCGACAAGATCAAAACATTAGCCCTATAAAGCGCTAAGTTTCTCCTTACCACAAGGTCTTTGTTACATCAAAAATAAAAATAAATACTTTAAAGCAACAAATGAAATTGCATAATCCGATCCTATTTTATTAACAGTGTTTAAAGAATACACCACTGCTTGCACAGCATCATAAGCCTGTCTGGTCTTTTACAATGTTCTCCTACAGTGTTGACTGTACACTGTCAGTGTTTTTAAGACATAGATTTTGGAATTAAAAATATAATGAAGATGATGGTCGGTTCGCTAGTTTCATCCAAATATAACACTGCGATTGGCCAGGTACAGAAATATTCAGCCACGGGGATTCTAATTAGAGAAACAAAGTCATGTTTTGTTAACATAGTGTCAAACGCAGAAGCGCTGTTCCACAGTTTGATTTGTGTTCTTTCACATGATCAGATCTGTGTTGGAATGTTACCCCCTGAACATCAGAACCTTTCGAACAATAAAGCCATAGTGTAAAATATTGACATAAATCGGATAGAAAAAAAGACGCTTTTGAAAAATGATATGGCATCTACATGATATTCGTGCAAAAGATGGAAAAAGCGAGCACTGTTTGATTTAAATGAATTTGCCATTTAAAAAACATATCACATTTAAAGCCTGTAAAAGGACTTATTCAAAAGTCAATCCAAAGTTGAAGTGTGATTTTTGCTATTGAGGTAACAGATTGTGCACGACGTTCAGCACTGCAGGAATGGCTCAGTCAGCTAGAACAAGTGTCTGGCTACCTTAATTTCCGAAAGTTCATGACCTGTCAAAGGTCACTGGTGTAGCAAGAGAGGGTCAGCTGCATTACAATCACGCGCGCCAGAAATGGAAAAACACTGATTATTCAACTCTTCCCAAACACTTTGTGGTTGCAGGAAGGTATTCTGAAATAAAGTACCACAATCATCTTTGCATACATGAATAAACTCATCGGTCACTCATTCTTGCATTCACCCTCTGACACAAACAGAATAAGCACACACAATCTCAAAAACATACACAATATAAATTAAAACAATGCATATGTCTGTATTAACTAAACTAAATACAGCAGTGAGTGTTCATCATGAAGCAGTATTGTATATCTGATATCATTGTTTTAATGTTTCAGCGTCAAGAACCAACATGTTGTCCATCTTGGAATGGCAAAACAATGACACACTATGGACAAAAGCTTTCCATATTGGTCACCTGATTTACAGAAAGTGGTGACATGAGATGTGGTGGTGCACTGCTAATGGAATGAGCAGCAAGCAATAAGCCTATTAGCACAGCCTAGAAATCTGTAGTACTATTCTCTTACAAAATAAAATAATAATAGGAGAAACAAACAAATAAAAAGGGTACCTATAAATGGAGACAATTTAAAACTTAAGGACAGGCCTCAACAGTCTTGACACTGTAGAGCATTCATTTTCAGGTGGGCGTGCACATGTGGTCTGAAATGCAGTCATTCAAACGACAACAGAGTCAATGACTTATGTGGACTAAGCATTTACAGTCTGCTGTCATGGATATACACAGAGTTTAAATGACATTCAGATAGACTAAAGACAAAAACAGGCTCACCTGTAAGCCTTCTATGTTTCTATATGCATATAAATGTACAAATGTGGATGTATGTATTATGTAACAAACTCTCCTTTACTGACAGATCTTCAGAAAAGTTCGAACAATGACAGTATCAAACTTCTACTCATAGGGCTCAAAGGGGGTAGCCAACACCAAAATCCCTACAAAAGTAATCGGTCAAACAATGCCTGACTGTAGACTTTAAAATGGTGCAAAAGGAATCCACATTTAAAGGCATGTTGTTGTTAATATGTGTGTTACATAGCAAATAAATCAGATCAACTGCCTTTTTCGTACCTTTTCATAGTAAATAGATTAAACTTATGGCATCTAGCATAACATTCCCTAGTTGATCAGTTAGGCCTATAGCTGTTACTTTTGGCTTGTCACCCTAAACAACCCAGGCCTGTTGTAATAAGCCTAGTCTTTCTCACAAGGCAAGTATCAGGCATGAAGTCTTAAAATTGCACACATATGCACAATTGTAAGTGACAAAGCAAAATACTATCTCTTCTAAGAAGGTCTAGCAAGGATTCTCACACTGAAATGGTCCTACACCCACCGTTCGTCAGAGTGGATAACAAGCATCAATATCTTTACCTATGATGGCAATCTGTGAGATTCTGTGTAAAAGAACAACTATCTGGAAGCTTCAATACAGAGTAACAACAATTCACCTGTAAATGCCTATTGACTTTATCATATGCTTTTCACAATCAACGTGGCTGGTGTTAAGCTTTCCTATAAGACAACCATCAATTATACCATAATAAAAATACAAATATGTACACAATTACAGTTGTCAAATAATAGAACATCCCTCCTGCCAGAGCCTGATAAGGTTTATCATGGCAGAAATCTCCTATCTTAATGGTTTGTTCGGGTGGATCACCAACACCGAAACCCTTTGCCGCCTACAGTAATCTCTGAGATTCTGTGTAACAAAATACTTGCCTACAGACTTTAGCACACTGTGATAACAATCAACCCTTAAGAGCCTGTTACCTTTAACACATGCTTTGCACAATATGCACGACTGGCCTGCTTGATTTGTGTTATAAATAGATTTCATTATAAACAGATCACACCTGAGGAATGTGACATAACTTTTCCTGGTTAACTGTTAATGCCTATTTTCTCTTGCCATTGAATTTACACAATAGCACTGCCCTACTGAAGTGCACATAAACTGGTAACTACTATGCATACAGTAATAAAAACGCAAATGTATAAAACTACATTTGGCAAATCAATATACAAACCCTCTCAATAAGATCTAACAAGAATTATCAGAGTAAAAGTCTTTTACTCCCAGGGTTTGTCAGACCGGGTGCTAATAACAAAACAATTGCCTATTATGGCAATTAGTAAGATTACTTGTGACAAAATACCTGTCTACAGCCTCTAACAATGTGATAACAATCCACTATTAGAGGTCATTGTTGTTAACAAACTATTTTCACAATAAATAGGCCGGGCCTATTGCCTTTGTCATACATTTTCATAATCAGTAGGCCTGGGGGAAATTTTAATTACGCTTCAGTAACTGTAGTAATTTTAGGAATTACACTTTACTCTTGTGTTGTGAAGTGACCGAAATGAACCGATTCCTCCAGGTTGAGTAATTAATAGTAATTTGGGGCAAAAATCTTACCACAGGAGCACAGGCACATCAAACTAAGAGCGAGCGAGTGGCTGCTGGCCATTGCTGTTCATATTCTTTATCATATAGTGCTATTTTCGTGCATTCTCTGGCCCATTTCTGACACAAGGTTGCATTTTACACTAAGAAAATAGTGCTGGCTAGCTGGATTATGCTTTTAACAGAATTATGCATAATCACGAGTAATTCTGCTGCAATTATAGGTAATTGCACTAGGGAGAATTGCACCAGTTATGCTCACCCTATAGTAATAAGCAGACCAGTGCTATGACATTTGACATAACTTTTCGCAATGCACTAGTAGGGCCTATAATTGTTATTTTTATCTTATGATCATAAACAACTCAGAATTGCTCTACTGACCGTGAGCATTCCCACAAGACAACCATAGATTTAGAATTGTATACACAATTACAGTTGATAGAGAAAGGATTCTTTCAGTATAAATCATCCATACCCACAGTTTGTCAGAGAAGGTAACCAGCACCAAAATGGGTCCTACCATGGTAATCTCTCTGATTAAACATAACAAAATACCTATCTCTAGACCTTCAAACTGAAAAATAACAACCAGCCCTTGAAAACCTATTAACTTTAACATATGCCTTTGAAAAGTTACAAGCTAATCATATCCTTTTATAATAATTAAGCAGGCCTTTAAACTTTATTATTTGCATAGCACCATAATAAACTCAGACTTATTGTGATGGGTGTATATTTCACCATAAGACAACCATCAGGTACACTGTATAAAAATTACAAATATTTACAAATTTAAAGTTGTCAAAACAATATAAAATTCCTCCTAAGAGAACATAGTGAAGATATTGCATTGTACATCTTCTATCCCTATGGTTTGTTCAGGTGCTTGACAAAACCAAAACCCTCGCTCACTAAGGTAATCTGTTAGATTCCATATAACAAAATAACTGCATACTGGCTTTATCGAAGTGTAACAATAATACACCGACAAAAGACTACTGCCCTTAACAGGTGCTTTTCACAGGAAGTCAGGCCTATGAGCTTTGCCACAACGTTTCATGATAAACAAATCAAATTTATGGAATCTGGCATAACATCTTCCAGTAAACCATTGGCTTCACACCATAAAACAAGCCTTCTCAAGGACACACGCTGACAACCATCAGGCACACAGTTATAAATATTACAAATATGTGGCAAACACAGTTTGTAGTAAAATGTACAAAGCCTCTCAATACGGTCTAACATGAAACATTACAGTGAAAAACCCTAAGAGTTTGTCAGAGTGACGGGCCAATACCCAAACCGTTGCCTCCTACAGTAATCTGAAAGATTCCTTTGCAGGCTTACATTCAGAATAATTTAAATCCATCTTTAAATGAATGTTTAATGTTTTTCACAATAACTATGTCAGGCTTATGACTTTATTGTAATATTTCCTAATATACATATCAAACCTACAGCCACAGTCACTGACAAGCCAGCATACCAAACGCATTCCTTCTGCATTTTGCATAATTTTTTCCACAAGCCAAAAAGTGCAATGCAAGCACTCTTTTTAGTGGAAGCAAACAATTTTCGCCCAATTAGTTCCTGTACTCAGGGTAACAAAGATGTGGGTGGAGCCTAAACCCCTCTTTCGGAAGTAATTCTGAAAGCTCCTTTTTTTGTTAATCCCATAGAGTTAGGTAACAGCTGTGCTGTCAAGCCACACCTAAAATCAAAGCTTACTAGATTTAAGATGAAAGACAGTACAGTGGGTGTTCTGAGATGGAAATTGGAAAGCTAGGGTAATGTGTTAAAAGGAACCATCAATATCTGTGAAAATCATACCAGATGGCTCAGTAAGAAACATTCAAAATATGGGTTGCTGCTTGAACTAATAGAAAGCATACTTTTGTGGATATTCATGCTTTCTTTTTCTTCAAGTGGAGACATGGAATGATACTGCAGCCTATATTGAAGGTGGTTCAGAAATGTATTGTGCTAGATTATACATCAATCATAGATTCATTTTTTTAAAACAATTATTCGTTAGAATTTTCATAAATGTTTATCAGTAATGTGTTAGCACATTGTATGATTTCCAATGTCTAAGAAGATGAAATGTTGCCACGGTGAAGGAGGTGGCAATACAACTCCTCAGATGGAAGGCAATTTTAAATACCTCTGGAAGTTTAAGCAGCAAGTAGGTCTAATGGAGAATTGAAATCCGAAATCACTATTGTAACTGATTGTGTGCTATATTTTAGTCTAATAAGTTTTCTGACTCTTGCAAGCTCCAGGGATATGCAGAATATCACATCCAGCCTGCCGGCATATTCAGACACTTCAGTTTGAAAGGAGTCCAGTATCTTAAAATAGTGTAACCTAAGTTTTGCCTCTTAGAGGCCTTTATCAAAGGTTGCCAAAACTGCAGTATATTTTTCGATGGTACAATCATGGGATATGTTTTCCTTTCAATACTGGCACTGTAGCAGCATTGGCCAGAGGTTTAAGAGATTTTTCTCTGTGTCGACCAAAGTCATTGTGTACGATACTATTGGTGGTGTGTATTGAAAGATACGTAAAACCACTAATCAAAGGGCTGTAAATATTTTAGAATCGTCTATCTACACCTCCTTAAAGATGATAAAACTGTACAGTTTATTTAATACGGCCAGATGACTAGCATTGTTCTAAAAAGAAACCAAACTATGTACCAAAGCGTGTGCTAATTATAAAAAAAAAATTGTTGAAAATATAAAAGTATAAAGATTATAAAAGTATTAAGATTTCATCCAAAAATCACAGGTCCTCACGTAGAATGCTACCAGTAAGTTGCAGTTGTATCACAAAACTTCAAACACAAAGGATGCTCTTATGCCTGCCGGAATATATATTCTGAACAGTAGGACCCAGATTTATAAAAAAAAATGATGGGTGTTTCTATGCAATTATCCATATGTTTTGATGTCAATGTATTTTGATGCAAATCTCTATCCTCTAAATATTTTAGACAGTGATTTGTGCCAAAACATTATGCCTCCTTGAGGCAGGCGTGACAGAGGAGAAATATTTAAATGTTTCCATACTTTCCAAGCTTTGCATGTGTGCTGCATTGTATTGCACCCATATAAAGTGGAAACATATTAAAGCATTTTTAAACCTACAGCTTCTTTAATTATTTAATTTAACATTCTATGTTAAAGTCCCTTCCTCCATTATTTTCTATGTGTGTGTGTTGCAGCATCAGTAGTTGGGCATGTGTGGTGTTGTATTTACTACTGTTCCTTTTGACAGTAATAACGTACAACCAAAAAGTTATTTCTCACTTTCTCTTTTTATCTCATGTCAAGGTGACCTATGACCTTCTGGGATATTTAGCCCCTCATTACGAGTTTCGTGGTGGCAGTCAGACCGCCGCCAATGCGGTGGTCCGAGCACCACAGTATGACCACGGCGGTCGTGCCACAGTCGGACCGCCAGGACCACCAGGAATAGTTCTACTGGCAATCTGGCGGTTGTGGAGGTCCTAATCCATCAGGGCAGCGCTAGGGATTATGACTTCATTCTCCACCAGCGATTTAATGGCAGGAACACCACCATGAAAAGGCTGGCCGAGAACGGGTGCAGGGGGCCACCCTGGCAAGCACTGTTGCAATGTTCACTGTCTGCTTTGCAGACAGTGAACATTGCGGGGTTGCTGGTGCACCCTACATCCTACAGCACTGCCGCCGGCTCGATTATGAGCTGGAGACAATGCTGTAGGGTGCTTCCTGCTAGGCCGGTGGGCAGAAACTCAGGTTATCGCCCGGCCAACCTAGCAGGAAACTCGTAATGGGCCCAGTGGGGAGGTAGTCATTATGGTGGCAACCTCCACCCTCGGAAGTTTGGCGGATGGACAAAACTGTCCACCAAAATCATAATCAGGCCCATAGTGTGTCTACATCTTAACTTTGATCTCACATTCAATTTATTGAATAAGTCCTCTTATTGTCTCAGTTTTAAAATTAATGTTAATTATTGAAGTACTTTTTGTGGCTACTACGTTGCCTCATTTGGTTGCTGATCTTCTCATCTTTTTACCATGATGTTTCACATATAATTTCTGCATTGTTTTTGCCTATTGATCTAAGGCTTTATCAGAAACTTTGTGCTTTTGTGCAATTCATGATATTGAATTATAGTTTATCCAAAGTGCGTCTTAAACAATTAGGCCCAGATTTAAGAAAGTCTGGCATTGCCTTTGCGTCATTTTTTTACACAAAAGTGGTGTTAACCCAGTGCAATATTTAGATATTGTCGCTATAGCAGCCCAGAAACAAATATCCAGACTTTGCATCATGGTTTGGCGCACCACCTCACCTTGCGTAGTTTTATGACAATGATGTGCAAGGTAGGCGTTCCCTCCCAAAAAATGACGCTAGCTTGCTAGCACCATATCTACAAGCAACTGAAAAATGACGCACACCTAGGACCGGGTCCAAAAAATTACACTAATTCTGATTAGCATCAAATTTTTAACGCCTGGTCAGACCAGGCGCTAAAAAGAGGCCCAGCCCCAACTACAAAAGAAAAACACACAGAAGGAACTCTGACAAGTAACTAGACAACATGGATGCGTTACTGCTACAGCTTGGCACCAGGTGAAGACAACAGTGATAACGCCAAGAGCCACAAGCACCACTGCTGCAACCTAAAACACCACTACTGCAGCCATAAAGACAGCGCAGAAGGAGGGTGAGAATATTTTGCCAGTGCTCATCCATCCTTGGCCTCGGGGAAGAGGAGGTGATCAGACTCTACCATCTGAAGCAGCGGTCCATTATACGGCTGCTCCACCACATTGCTCCTGACATCACCACAAGAGTAGAATGTCACACAACTATACCACCCGTGACCAGATTCCTGGTTGTCCTCCACATGCTGGCATTTGGATCATTTCAGACCACTGTAGCACAAGTGGTCGGATATCCCAACCATCCCTTTCTGCCTTCCTTTCTATGGCCCTGGATGTCATCATCGGCCTCACGCCCCACCACATCCAGTTCCCCAACACCCAGCAACTGCAACAGGAGACCAAGCAAGGATGCTATCAAATTGCTGGGTTCCCACATGTGCTGGATGCCATGGACTGCACCCATGTCCAACTTGTCCCTCCTGCTGCAACGGAACACCTCTTCAGGGACCGCAAACATACACACTCAATGTTCAGGCCATTGTGGACCATTGTGGAATATTCACAAACATCTTTGCAAAATATCCCTGCAGCATCCATGGTGCCTAAATCTTCAGACACTCAACAATCAATGAACGATTTGAGGATGGACAAAATGGCAATGGCCTACTCGTTGGTAAGTCAGCACACTAAAGTTGTGAGACAAACAATACAAACAGCACACTAAACACACATGGGCAGGGACACCCAGATGTTTAGACAACAACACATATGCCACGTGCCTCACTACATCGCATTCAATGCACATCACCCTCACATACTTCCCATATGTACAAGTTGTTAGCACCACGTGACTGTCACTTCACATGATGGACTGGTGGAGCAATATCCACTTGTCATACACAAGCTGGGGTCAATCCACTACATTTGTCCCCAGGTTGATTACAAAATAAATATCCTGCAGACATAACACTTAGCAAGGAATAGCTCAGCTATGTGTATTTCATTCACCATGCCACCATCAAACAACTCACATATTGGCACTGCCACATTTACTATGCTGTAGAAACCTGAGGCAGCACCAACAATTTATGCCACCCTAGTGGTGCCATCATCATCTACATATCACCACAACATACCTGATATAGTCATTGTCTTCACCTTTCCCTTGTGTGGTATATAGTGCAAGACACATTGAAATACAATATCACCGTCACTGATAGACAATGTGTAGAAATGGACACCTCACAGCACACCAAAAATCATACCCATAAATACCACCTCTCTTTATCATGATACAAGTGTGCCAACAGTGGACTGTGGCAACCTAACTACTGCCAATGCACTGGTAGAAGCCAGAAGCATATAATGCTGAGGAGACATGTGACTTTGCAGGGCTGGACTGGTGATGTAGGACAGTGTAGAAAAGCACCTCATGCCCTGTCCTGTTTCACAGGTGTCTGCAGACTCTTGCATATATCACAATACATCCTGTACAACTATGCCAGCAAGGTATTTCAAGGCCAAAGGGGTGGGATTCATATGTGACATACAAGGCGCAACACCTGCTACGTAGCACATAACACACAAAATAGGTACAAAAGTGTTCTAACAATACTCTTCTGCAGGTCTAACGTTAAGGGACTAAGGGCCAGATTTAAGAAAAGTGGTGTAGCATCCAATGCATTGCCACTTTTCTTGCGCCCTTTAGCCCCCCCACCACCACCATGTGCGTGCCATATTTATAATTTGGCCCACCATGGCACAGAGTAGGGGCAATAGTGCCAACATATTTGATGCTATTGATTTACTGTGTAAGATTAGTGCTAAAAAATTGGGCTAATCCTGCACAGTACATAGGGGCCCATTGAAAGCAATGTTGTACCCCCTTTTAACACCTGTTCTGTGCAGGTGTTAAGAGCAGCCTCTAAAAATGACACAGTGGAATCTCTTAGATTCCACTGCACCATTTTTGCAGTCCCCCTTAGGGGGGAACACCCAACTTGCATACATGATGCCTGGTACAGGCATAATGTGGTGCAAGTGACAATGCATGTGTTGCACCACATTATAAATATGGCACAGTGATTTTGGCCTCGTTGAGCCACATTAATGTCAAAACAAATGACGCTAATGTGGTGCAAGGAGGTGCTAGGCGCTCTTAAATTTGGGCCTCAGGGTCAAATATAGACAGCACCACACATATTCTGCATGGTTGAACTATCAGACCAGAACTTATTAACAATCACCAGGTCCCTGACGCACAACCCATGACTGGAAAGTGCACCACCAAACACCAATACAGCCATCCATTCAAACAGGAACACACACAATGCAAGATGCAAGTCTGAATCACCACTCTATTGAAAAGAAATATGTGCCATGGCACATAGACCATAACAAATATGCATGTCTGACACATTTTCTCACATTCCTTTGCAGTGGACCAAGGTTACGGCATCTAGCCATGGGACAAGACCCCATATGGCAATCCAACAACTGATGCTGAGCGGGATTACAATGAAGGTCACAAAAGCACCAGGAATGTGGTGGAGCGAACATATGGCCTACTTAAATCCAGGTTCAGGTGCCTAGCTATTATATGCACCGCCCCTTGTGTGCAAAATTATACTTGTGTGTGCTATTTTGCACAACATCTGTGTACACACAAATGTCCCTTAGGACAAACAAGTAGATGTCCCCAGTGAGGAGGATGAGGACAATGATGCACAACAGGAGAATGGGGAACAAACAAATTCTGCTGCTGGAGCACATAGAAGAGACCACATTGTGCACAACCTTTTCTCTTAGACACTGTACTACAATAATCATTCCTTAAAATAAAATAACTTTAAATCTGATTTCTCATGGCGTACTCATTATCGCCATCTCCTAAACTTGCCCATATCTCTGAGAGCATGACTACACCACAACAGATGTAAATAACTTAGTTACATAGTCAGGAAATAAAAATAACTTAAAAGAATGCACTACCACATGAAGGTGTGGGTGAAATGTAGACATAGGCAGTAGCAATTAAAATTTACATTGTCACACACATATATCACACACGTGTGTTGACTTGACATATGCCTGCAGCAATCCTGGAAATACATGTGAAGACTGCTGTACAGATGTATGGCCTAGGTACAAAAAGAGTAGAAATCACCTACAAAGGCAGGTTTGTGTCTGCTAGGTAACCAAGCAAAGTCTGAATGACACTATCACTTGTGACAACTGAAAACATACTCCCCAGTGGTGCTCACATGTTTGACCAAGAGAGAGTGAAATAAAGGGACCAAAACACCTAAATGACTAGGTCTCCCACACTCAATCCAGTTTGGAATGTGCATGTAAGACAAGCAATGTCCAAACAAGTCACACACCCTTGCCAAATTGTATGTGTGATGAAGGAAACAGATAGGTTGAATGTTGCATCTTCTCTACTCATAGCTGTCATGAGTAATCACACGTAGTAAATACTCTCATGGTGAATGCGACATAGGTTGTAGAATGCAGATGTGAGTGTGTGCCCATGTTGAATAAATGATGTGGAAGGACAGCTGAGAGACTCCCTTATGTCACTTTGAGATCCAATATGTGGAGGTCACTCAAACACTACACAGGTGCTGTGGCTGGTGTTCTGTAATGTGTGTGGGTCACTCATGTGATCTAGCAAAGCCTGGAAATGCAAGGGCAAGTATTTCCTAGCCTGTAGAAGAAGCTGTATCCATCTACAAAGTTCACAAGTATGGTTTAATATGCATGGATGAAGGGGCAATGTTGATGACAAACATGGGTACCAAGAGTAATCAGCAGGAATTATGCCTGCAATGTTGAACTACAACCATACCTGACATAATATGCCATGAATATGTGTGAAGGAACACACGTAGACTAAGACTCACTCACTGCAACAATGTTTCCATGAAACACCAGACACATATTTACAGAAAATGTGTAGGTCTGTACATAGGCCCTCATTATGAACATGGCGGTCCGTTCTGCCAGTGGTGGCAGTAGAAACCGCCAACAGAGGAACAGGCCGGACCGCCAAATAATGATCCAAATGAAACACATGCATCCCGCACACCACCCACTGCCAGGAAAGGAGTCCCTCTGAAGACGGCAGAGTCCACCCACAGGCCGTCGGAAAGGCCCAACCTGCCCATCAAATTATGAACCACCATTCCGCCGCCAGTTCCGGGCGGGAGCCCCCACCACACAAACCCAGGTGGAAATTAAATAAATAGAAGGAATAACTCACGGAAAGACGACAACGGTAAGTACCGCAACCTACGACACAAGGGAGAAAAGGGCACAATTACATACCCACCCACTCCACCCACTCTGCAGTGCCCCCCAACCCTTCCCTGCAGCACAAGTCACACACCCCACACCAAGAGGTACATACCCGACCGAAGGCCACTGCAACTTGACCATAGTACACACAATAGCCCCACACCCATAAAAAATTAAAACAAACACCAGGGTGGAACTGCGTGCAGCCCAAACACAGGCCAGACAGAAACTTTAATTAGTAGCTTACTGAGCTAAACAGTGCCAACAGGGCCAATGGCCAGTCCATAAAATTCACATTGTCCTTGGCCACAACTGGCCACACCTGACCCCAACAAGTGCTGGGTACACCACAGAATGGGGCACCATATGGGGATGCAGGCACCTCACGGAAGGGGGTCAGGGAGGTGGGGGTGGGGATTTTCAACAGGGTTGGGACTATGACTTGCGTGAGGAGGTTGGTGGGGGTGGGCTTCTCCTTTGAAGGGGTGGGCGCTGTGTGGCTTGGGTGGAGCTAGATGGCCTAAGCTCTGAGCAGGCCTTCTTCTTCACCGGGGAAGGGGCACGGGAATGGGAAGGCTGGACCAGGGGGGCTGTGATGTGGATGGAGCAGAAAGGGCAAGGAGGTGGGCACGTTTGGGGACAAGACGGGGTGGGCCAGTGGGTTGGAACAGGTCTGCATGGGAGAGGAAACGTTTCTTGGGAGCAATTGGGGTGGGTGTGAATGAGGGCGTGGGAGTGGAGGCAGAGGGAGTTGATGTATGGGGTGTAGGTGTGCGTGTAGTGGGTTCAGGTGATTGCTCATTATGCTGTGGTGTGGTGGAAGTCTGATGGGTGGGTGTCCTGGTGCATTTGTATGTTTTGGTAGGTGGGGTGGACACAGTGGGAGAAGACAGACAGCTAGTGTGGATGTTTGTTGGGTGGGTGTCTGCAAGTCTGGTGAGTGTGCTGCATGTGTCAACTACAGTAGAGGTGGTGAGTGCAGGTGTGGTGTATGGGGTGCATGTATGGCTGTCTGCTATCGTGGTGAGTGCAGGAAGAGGAGCAGTAACAGTGAGTGACGGTGCAGTCCATGAGGGTGTGGATGTAGAGGGGACAGACAGGTAGGCGGAAGAGGTGGGCACACTGGGGGAAGTTGTTGTGTTTGCAGGTGTCTGTTGGCTGTATGAATGCTTGTGGTGGGAGGTGTGGTGCTTGTGTTTTGAAGTGTGCTTCTTGTGTGTTGATGTGCCTGTAAGCGGGTCTGATTGTGTGCTTTGGACGGGTGAAGGGAGTGGGGTGCTGGAAGGGGTAGAGGAGGTTTGAGGGGGGTCGGATTGGCCAGGGAAACTGGCTGCCGTCCAAGAGGAGGCTAGAGCCTGAAAAGATCTCTGTAGGACAGACACGGCACGCCCATCCAGATCTGGGTAAGCCACTGCCAGGATCCGACGCATGAGGGGGGTCAGTGCCCAACGGGTACCCATTCCACATTGGGAGGACTTCCCCAGCTGGGCCTCAGTGATCTTTCGCGCCCAGCGCCGCAGGTCCTCCCACCTCTTTCGACAGTGTGTGCTCCGCCGGTTGTAGACCCCCCGGGTCCATACCTCCTTAGCGATGGCATGCCAATGTGCCCTCTTCTGGTGGGCGCTGACCTAGTAGGGTGACAAAGAAAAGGAACACAGAGGTCAGGCACTTGCACGATGGGAACAGCTGGCAGATTGTCAAACATAGGACTGACAGTACTCTCAGACATGCAGGACAGAGGCACACAGCATTTCATGCACTATGGCCCATCTTGGCTCACAGGAGCACACATATGTGCAATCTACTCCATCCATTACTCACACAGTGCCCCCCAAACACGTACTCACCTGTACCTCTGGTCGTCCGTAGAGTCTGTCGTACAGGGGCAGGACCCCTTCCACTAGCTTCTCCAGTTCTTCCTGGGTGAAGGCCGGGGCCCTTTCCCCTGCACCACGTGGAACATCCATAGCCAGAGGCAGGCCACAGCAGTACACAGAGTGGAGTACCTGTCCGCAGGAGATCAGGGAGTCAAGTGATCAAACGATGACAAACGCGCGTACGTTCCGCGGCGGTATGCACCGTCACCGCCGGCAGCGATCATGATATGCCAGGATTCCCCTTTGGCATCCATGTTAGCCGATGAGGGTGTGAACAGCGGTTAACACCGCCGTACGCTGTGACGTCAACCGATAGCCGTCTCAGGTCACTTCCACAACGAAGGAGCAGAACTACAGTGGGCAGACATTTTTCCATCATCTACGCATCTTGAAATTCATACTACTCACAATGCAGGGCCTACTAGCCACATGAAGCACCTAGGCCTCTATCCATTGCGTATAGTAGCACACATGATTTACTCTGTTCCCTCCTAGTGATGTACATGTACATTTGTCAGGTTGCAGTAATTGTACAGACACTACTATGAACAATGCACTGCATGTATTTAGCAAGTATGCCAATGTATGTGGGCACATCACTCCTTTTTGTAACCCCTCATAGGTACCGACCCTTGTAGCGAGGAAGGGCACCATTGGTGTCCAGACCACTTGTGGATATGGGGACCATGGTGGAGCATCAGATCATTATCACTTACAGACTCACACATGCAACTATTCAGGACCTATGTGCATAACTGGATCCTGCACTGAGTCCCGGAAATCGTAATCAGCATGCCATTCCAACTGAAGTGCAGGTGCTCTCCGCACTCCATTTCCTGGCCACAGGCTCATTTCAAGTGACAGTGGGCATGGGTGCTGGTTTCTCACAGCAAATGTTCAGCCAGGTACTGACAAGATTTCGGAATGCATTTGTACAACATCTGCAATCCTATGTGTGATTACCCCAATGTGCTGACCTTCCTGCCATAAAGTCTGACTTCTATGCCTTTGCAAACATTCTCCATGTCATAGGTGCCATCAATGGCACCCACATAGCTATCATCCCCCAAGAGTGAGTGAACAGGTGTACAGAAACAGGAAGAACTTTCACTCCATGAACATCCAATTGGTATGCTGCAGGCCACTACATTTCCCATGTGAATGTCATGTTTCCGGGTTCAGTCCATGATTCATTTGTTTAGAGGAACAGTAGTGTGCCACAGAAGATGGAAGAACTACAAGAGGACAGAGGGTGAATCATAGGTAAGTTTGCCTGTCACTAACTGACACATTGCAGAAAACCTGCTTGTCTGACTAAGGGACATTACAATGACGACTCTGTATTGACCCTTTTTCTAGGTGATTCTGGCTATCCAAACTCGCGTTGGCCCCTGACACCAGTGAGGAATCCCAGGAGGGATGCAGAGAGGAAATACAATGAGGCCCATGGACATACTAGGAGGGCGATAGAGCGTACTAACGGTCTCCTGAAGGCTAGATTCCGGTGTCTACATATCTCTGGGGGTTCCTTGGCTATGGGCCTGATAAGGTGTGTAGCATAGGGGTGGCCTGCTGCATTCTGCACAACGTGGATGTGAGATATTCTATCCCCCTTTTGGAGGTGGAGGTGGCTACAGTCATGCTCCGTGGTGTTAACCCTCTGCCGGTTGGTGTGGTACATTGGCTGTCAATGGGAGTTATCACCGCCACGGTCATAATTTGGCAATAATTACCGCCAGCCTGTTGGCGGTATTACCACCACTTTAACAGTCACCACTATTGTCCTAATGACCACCTGTGTGTCCTCCCTGAGACTGGAGATCATGTCTGGAAGGAACCCAGACATCCTGGAGAGTGTCAACATTGATGATCAGCAGCTGGTCATCCAGAGCATCAGAAAAATCCATGCAGCTCCACTGGAGGTAATGCTTCATCTTCTGCAATGGGATAATAAAAGGTCAATATTAGATTATGGTAGCTGTTCACATGAGTCATCATTTACTTGCTACTGGTGGCTTAGTGACATGGTACTGACCCACATATCAAGGCACATATCTATGGACTCCTAGTGGCACACTGTACCACCTGAGCATCATTTCTATTGCGTCACCATTGGCACAATTTGCCAGTCCACATTCACCAGTGTGCAACCCCCACCTTGATTACCTTACCATAGTCTTCTGCATATGTATTCCTTTCATAGATTTGACTGTGTTACGTATGCATGTCATAGGCGTTGTTAGGGATTTGTGCACACACCACAAATGGAGATGTGCTGAATATTTTGCATTTGGTTTTAGAGATATTTGAGTAAGTAACTGACTTCTCTGCCACCGTACTTGTGTTGTTGGAGCGATGGACGGGTCTGAGCTGTCAACATGCATCCTCCTAGCCACTTAGAGTCATGTGTCCAGCATACTGCACCAGTAATTGTGAGATTCAGCCACCTCTTGTGTATGTGTGCAAACAGGAATTTCCCCCTTCTTGCAGAACAACACTCATCCATGCATCGCAGGTTTCCTTGTTGCAGAGCTGCAATGATGCCTGCATCTCTGAAATGAGTGTTGTCTTGCTGGAAGGTACACCTTCATGTTTGCACACATACCAATACGGTGGTCCATCGTTACCTTGTGTGGTGCAGAATTCTGAACAAATGACTCAAAGTGATTAGGGGGATGCATGTACAAAGCCCACCCAGTTCCATCAGTCTGACAACACATGTGAGGTGGCATGAGGACATTATACATTTTGAGGCTTGTTGGTGTGTGGATGCATCATGTTGGGACACCCCGTCGTGGGTTGCTTAGTAAGTAATCTTGTCAACGATTGATCTAGGAAAATAAATGTTTCTGACAGCTGTTTATGATAGAGAGTGTAATTGACTTTATTGTTCTTATGTATTTCTCTATATAGTTCATAATTCCCATATTTCCTCTTTATTTGTCCTCTTTTAAGTCTCTCAGTCTCTTTCCATGTATTCTGTTCTAGTGGCTTGCTTCTGGGATTGTACTTTCATTAATCTTTCTCTTTCTTTTCTTGTTTTTTTTAGGTTCTCTTCCCGGTCTCGTTGGCAGTGGTTTCCATCGTAGGATGTGCCCAAAGAAAACAAGGAATAGATGGAGAAGAGGTAAGTCATTTTTGTTTTTCTGGGTTGACTCTTTCTTTATATTAATTGGGGAGGGGGCAATAAAGAAAGAAAAGAGAAAATAAGCAGAAAAAATACACCACCTCTTAGGGTTTGTGAGGGATAGTGCTCAAGTGTCATTCCGTAGCATTCAACAAAGTGGTGCTGTTGAATACGTGCCGCTCAGTGAGCAAACAGCTCAAATCGTTTTTAGGACCGTTTCCCCCCCAGTTGCAAAGAATCAAATCTCCTCCTCTACCCCCTTCTCTCTGTGTCTTCCTCCTCCCTCCTTCTCTCTGTCGCCCCCTCCTCTCCACCTCAACAAATGATGGGTATGATCTCAAATGCAGGCACGTTCCCTCATAAGCCACGACCCTCCTGGGACATGGCAGGCTCTCCCGTTTTCTTTTGTAGTCAGTCACTCCTTTTCGTCCATGTCTGCTACACAGCTGACCTCTCTCTGCCAAGGTTCATCCTTCGTTGCATCTTTCTCCGTAGTTTCTCTTCTCGTTTTCCTGTTGTCGGCGCCTCCTTCTCCGGATTCTCTCTCCTCTGCGTCTTCTCCGCCTTTGCCACACCTTCTCTCTGCGCGTGCGTCATTCAAACCATCTATATCTGGGTTCCTGCGTGCTTTTTCCTGTTGTTCTCATTGGTAAGTGCGCCTGGGGCACTCTATTGTCGGCCCCCTTTCGGTGGCTTACAACATAACCCAGATACACACCCCTTTGCGGGAGGCATTTTAGTCATAGTACTGGTCATTGACACTGTTGTAATCCTATTGCGGACTACTTTCAATGTGTGTTGAAATCATCATCAATCATGGTAAGCGGCAGACAGTATTCATGTTAGTTGAGTTTGCAGGATGTGTACCTTCCTGCACATGTGCATTAGGAATGGCAACAGGGACACCCCTACACCATGCAGTTTGTGTGGCAAAGTTGGTATTGCCAGTCACAGGTTTGGACATAAACAAGGATAATAAAAGGATGCATTACCTCTCTGTGACAACTAGACATCTGTGCACATTTGAAATGATGCAGCACAGCACATCAAGCTGAGCTCTTGTACTGCATCTTTCTTCATAAATAGGTTAATATGTGCCACAATATCCGGAGGCAGGCATCATAGTGCTGTACAAATGCATATTTTTTTTTACCTTACACTCCAGTGGTGGATAGCAGTAGCTCATAATTACCATGCCAAGGTAAGGCACCTTGCTACCTTATTCTGCCCTAAGTCTCATGCCCCCCTCTCACACATTACACTCTATATATGAGGCATGTAATGTGCTTATTTGGGATCTTTCCATGCAACACATGTGTGCACCCTCAACTTCTGATGCCTTTACAAATATTGCACATCTGTATTTGGTTCAGTGTAGTCCAGGAACTCAAGGGTGGTGTGGGAGTGACAAGTGGGTGTGTTACAAGCTTACAGTCCCAAAGATTGTAGTTGTTCTTTGTGTGTTGTATTGTGCATCACACATAGGGCAAACTTTCTGTATATTTGGTACATTGATCCCAGACCACCATTTTTTAACAGCCTGCTTGCCCCAGCCAGCAACACCATGGAAGCATCTTATTTACATTACTGGTCACCATGGTGGAGTTTCGCCAGTAGCATCATGAGTTTTGTCACTATTGTGGTGCTTTACTGCATTGGCACCATATATGATGTCACTAGTGCAGCAAAGCACAGGGAGGTCCATTGCTTAAAATGCTTCAGTCACTTTCACATATGCCTTTGGCAGGCTTCACAAATTAGATTTACAGATCAGATAGCACAGTGCAATCTTTATGGAATGTCTGCTCTATTAGTTATTCCCTCCCTGCGTGAGCAATATTTCCTTGCATGCGTCACATATGTCACAGGCATATTGTGGTGCACGGATGTACAAAATGGATCTATACATTCATTGTGTGACTTTGTTAAGGTACCAAAAGGGGAAGGGGTGGCTTGAGTCCACATTGGCATCATTCGATATGATACTAATGTTGCATTAAGGGCTTGTAAATATGGGCCCCTAGTGAGACAAATGTATGTCGGAACAACGAATGCCAGAACAACGAGGTTGGAACAACGACCTCGTTGTTACCACTAACGCTTTTACCACGAATGCCTTAAAAACTATTTTTGTTGTAAAGGCATTAGTGATAGGCATGCATTGTTTCTGCATGCGTCCTCCCTGGCCCCCCACCCCCACTCCTAAAAAATACCGCGACCGCCCTCAAAACCACACCAACCCCCCACCCTTGCCCCTAAAACTACCCCAACCCCCAATTCCTCCCTAAAATTACTGCGACCCCCACCCTACCCCCAAAACCTAAAAGAACCCCAACACCCACCCCATCCCTGAAACCTAAAGTACCCTAACCCCCACGTCTAAAACTACTCCGAGCCCCCCACCCTGCCCGTAAACCTAAACCCCACCTAACCCCTCCACCCCGCCCCTAAAATCACCCGACCCCCCAACCCACCCCTAAAACCACCCCAACCCCCACCCCTAAAACAACCCTAACCCCCACCCCATCCCTAAAACCTAAACTACCCAACCCCCACCCCTAAAACAACCCCAACCCCCACCCGCCCTGGCCCTAAAACTAAAACCCGACCCCCCTCCCCAGCCCACCCCTAAAACTGAAAATACCCCGACCCATCACCCTGCCCCTAAAACTGAAACCCCGATCCCCCACCCGCCCCTAAAACTAATACCTCAACTCCCCACCACTGCTCCCACCCCTAAAACTGAAAATACCCCGACCCCCCAATCCCCGGCCCCTAAAATTAAAACCCCGACCCCCCTACCCGCCCCTAAAACTGAAAATACCCCGACCCCCCACCCCGCCCCTAAAACTAAAACCCCGACCCCCCACCCCACCCCTAAAACTTAAAATACCCCAGCCTCCACCCGCCCTTAAAACTAAAACCCCGACCCTGCCCCTAAAACTGAAAATACCCCGACCACTACCCACCGCCCCTAAAACTGAAAATACCCTGACCCCCCACCCGCCCGTGAAAATGAAAATACCCCGACCCCCCACCCTGCCCCTAAAACTAAAACCCTAACCCCCACCCGCCCCTAAAACTGAAAATACCCCACCCCTAAAACTAAAACCCCGACCCCCGCCCCCACCCCTAAAACTGAAAATACTGCGACACCCCCACCCCGCCCCTAAAACTAAAACCCGGACCTCCCCACCCCGCCCCTAAAAATGAAAATACCCCGCCCCTAAAACTAAAACCCCAGCCCCCCCCAACCCCGCCCCACCCCTAAAACTGAAAATACCCTGACCCCCCACCCCGCCCTTAAAACTAAAACCCTGACCCCCACCTCTGCCACCACCCCGCCCCTAAAACTCAAACCTCAACCCCCCGCCCCCGCCCCACTTACCTGAGTCATCGCCTCGTCGCATCGTCCTCCTCAGCCGACTCCCTTGTTTGTGCCTTAACCACGCATGTGCGTTGTTCAGCACATGCATGGTTAAGGCACAAAACAACGAAGTCTTGGTTAAGGAAAGCGTAGTTCCGCTTTCGTTGCCCACGACTTTGTTGTTCCAGAGTCGGGCTTCAGGGCGTTTCCCTAGTGAGACAGTGAGACAGTGAGACCTCTTGTAGCTAATGTTATGCATGAAGCAGTCCCTTTGTGAACAACACCAACCATTCCCACTACACAGACAACCTTGCTACTTGGTGACATGGAAGCTACTTATACAGCAGCACAGACGATGATCACAGACATGCCCCATATGTAGTGTCTGATCACTTTTGTGGCCATTCCCAGTGGTACATGGAGGTGTATCACAGTTCTTGTTGGCCCACCTTGTGAAACAAGTATAGTACATGTTGCCCAATGAGTGTTACACATGGGCAGGTGGTTCAGTTGCAGCAGTGTAGGGACTGATGTTAGGGTTGGGTAGTGGTCTGGTTGGGAGGTGTGAGCACATTAGAAGTGTTTGGCCATTAAGGTGTTCCGATGCAAGCCTTTTGCAGACATGTGTCCCATGTACCTCCTCCTTCTACCAGTATTAGTTTCAATATTGTCCCCCACTGCAACTTACCCTGCATTTGTGGTAGGTCTTGGAAGTCTGCACTGTCCAGTCCTGAGACTCTGGTAACCAGCTCCTCTGGGATGACCACTGACACCATCACCTCCAGGTCATTCAGGTCCTCCTGGTGTCCAGGACTCCCACCTCCAGTCTGCAGTGCTGCCTTTCGGTTCCTGGTCAATTTCTCTTTAGTTCTGCACTTGCAATTGTGCCAGCGCTTCATACAATGGATGAAAGTACTCTTCACCTCTGCCACACTGTTGACTTTATTGACAATTGACTGCCATATGGCCTCCTTCCTACCTATTGGCAATTTAGAGGTGACAAAGAGTTGGTACTGATGCTCTGTCACCTCTCTGACCAAGATGTTCTTCTCCTCACTGAAGCGACACGTCTGCTTCCTTTTCACCTTTTCCTGTGATTTTGCTGGTCCATCCTGGCTTCTACTGGGTTGATTGGGGTCTCTCTGAGGTCTCTCCTGATCTGCAATGTCCATCTTGACTCCTTATGGCTTGTTTGGCAATGTTGTAGGCTTTTTTTTAACGCTAATGTTGCAAAATATGGCGCTTTCATGATTAGCGTAAAAAATGTGGCGCTAATCATGATAACGCCACTTTTGCAGCATTAGCATAGTTTTTCCTTACGACGTGTCGTAAAGGTGAGTGTCATTGTTTTTACGCTGACCTTTCCTTAGCACCGTGATGCATTGTTTTCTAAATATGGCACACAGATGGCGCAAGGAAATGTCGTTAGGGGGTGATAATTGTCATTTTCTTAAATTTGGGCCTTAGTCTTTCCTTTTAATCAGTTAGAATTGCTCCTACAATGGGATATATTCCATTGTATCTTTAAGAGACGCAAGTGTCTGTTTCAGTAGCCTGTTGATCCAAGGAATAATGCATGAGGTTGTACATTTATTATTAATTTGTCAAAGTTACTTCCTAATTATCTATTGTACTTTTCTGTAGATAATCAACACCTATAATTCTCTCAGTTCTACCACGCTCCCTCAGTCGGATGATTTTCAATTTATAATTTTTGAACTGTGTTTTGACTGTTGTTAATTCTTGGATGATTATTTCGATGAGCCCCTTAATATTCAATTTACTTGTACATATATTTCCCAACGAAATCCTGCAGAATGGGCCTGCATCCACTTAACAATACTCATGCATGGAAGCTGGTGCAGTGCCACTTATGACATCCTTGCACTCCCAGCACAAAGGAGATCAAACCAGCACTCTTAGAAATTCAAGGTTATTCAATAAAGTCTCAGTGATATGTTTCAGCGAAACATCTAGCCTTTGTCAAACTAAAGTTCCGTGTCCCATAGACCATAGAAATACATTTCTTAGTTAATTGCCATGAAAGAAATAATAATCATTCATTACTTGTTTACAAAAGAATGACACAATAACAACAAAATAAGGGGAATGTTATGTGCAGTACAGTTCTGTAATATTTAATGTAAACAGTTTGCAATAAGTTATCAACGGTGCTAAAATGAGATGTGCAAACTCAAAGTGTCCCATCTACCACTTAATCAACATAAAAACAGGACTAAGGTGTCATACCTATGTAGGACATCTATGCTCCTGCGCTTTCAACAGAATGCATGTTCAAAGTGTAATCCCACGAGGGGGAATCTCACAAAACAAGTACATAAATTCTTACTGAATATAATTAATATTCAACATTCATAATTTATTATGGCGGTCATTACAACATTGGCGGTAAAAGCCACGTACCGCCGTGCAGAAGACCGCCAACACATCGCCGCGGCCGCGGAAATCCGCCACAGCTATTATGACCCACAGCTCGGAATCCGCCAAAATTCAGACTCTCACACAAGTCCGCCACACCAAAGGTCAGTGATAAACTGGCGAAAACAAAACCTCCACCGTCACGGCAACAGAAATACGCCCACACTATCACTACACATGAATCCACGCGGCAGTCTTTCAACCGCGGTATTCCATTGGCGGTACCTACCGCCGCGCTCAAAATACACACACATTTACAAAACACAGCCACATTCGACAATTCGAAATACACACACCTGATACACATACACACACCACTCCCACACACGCAATACAATATAAAACACACACCCACATCACCCACAAACCCTTACGACAACAAATCATGAACGAAGGCCAGAGAGAGATACCATGATCAACAACACTAGCATCCACAGGCACACAACACCATCACCCACATAACTTCCGCACACCGCACACTATACACCACTACATATCAGCACACTTATCACCCCACACACCACCCAACACATCACTTACACCACCCCATGGCACGGCAAAGACACCCCAGGAGGAGGAGCTCAGGGTCATGGTGGAGGAAATCGTCCGGGTAGAGCCACATCTATTCGGAGCACAGGTGAAGCACACCTCAATTGCAAGGAAGATGGAGCTATGCGAAGAATAGTGGACAGGGTCAACGCAGTGGGACAGCACCCAAGAAATCGGGAGGACATCAGGAAGAGGTGGAACGACCTACGGGGGAAGGTGCGTTCCGTGGTCTCCAGACACCACCTGGCGGTTCAGCGGACTGGCGGCGGACCCCCACCTCCTCCCCCACAATTAACAATATGGGAGGAGCAGGTCTTGGCGATTCTGCATCCTGAGGGCCTTGCAGGAGGAAGTGGAGGAATGGACTCTGGTAAGTCAAATCTTAACTATTACATCCCCCACCCTACCTGCATGCCAGCACATACCCCACCCTCACACTCACCCCCATCACTCCAACTCCTCACAAATGTCCCAACATTACAAACCACACATCCTAACACCAAGCCCTGCATTCAACAACAAAGCATGGACACCCATCACCAAAGCATGCCCACTGCACATACCCATACACCCCCCTAAACCATCATCACACAAGGTCCCACACAGGAATGCAAGCAGTGGGGTACACGGTCACCCACCCATTGCACACCATGACATGCAAACCATCCTTTTATACCCCTGCCGGACCCCCACCCAACGTCACCGGACAGGAGGGTCCACACATGTCCACACCACCAACAGAAGAGGCCCACAGTGATGACAGCACCTCTGTCCAACTGGATCTAGATGACCAGCCCGGCCCCTCGGGGACCTCGGGACTGTGGTTCCCCTCACCCAGTCACAGGCCACCACAGAGCTTCCCCCCTCTGGAAACACCAGCACAGCACCCACCCAGCAGGCCCATACCTCCGTCCCCAGGACACGGCAATCAGCTGTGTGTCCACCACTACAGGGAACCCAGGCTAACCCACCACCCCAACAACAACAGGGACCTGGGGGCAGTGGTAGTGGGCACACGATCCAGGGGACGGAGGCCCAGGAACACGGGGGAACTGGGAGGGCTGCTGTGCGACAGGGGGCAGACAGGCCCAGGGAACCCACTCTCCACGAGGCACTCTCCTCCATCATGTGAGCCTACCACCACTCCCAGGAGACGACGGCAACGGTACTGGCCAAGTTTCAGGAGACCCAGTGCCTGCAGGAGGAACAGTATATGGGCTTCAGGGAGTAACTCAGAACCATCAATTCCACCCTGGGCACCATCATAGGGGTGCTGAAGGAAGTACTCAACACCAGGAAGGACAATGTGGCACTACAAGGGGCCCCTGACACTAGCCTGGACGATGAACTGCCCACCACCTCCGCCGGTGCTAGTGGACAGGAGGCACCACCACAGGACCACCACACCAGCACCCCACCCCCTGCAGAGGGAGAACCACCTCGCAAACGGTTCCTGAGATCCAGGACAAAGACAGAGAACGATGCCAAGACCCCCGCCAAGAAATGAGACCACCCTGAATGTCATCCTACTGTCCCACTTTGTCACCCTGTCCATCCTTAAACTGCCCCAGCTCCACTTGCTATGCCCATATGGGCAATGCATCTGTGAGACTAATAGACTAGACTCCGCCATGGACATTCCTCCGCCCTCACCCCTCACCATTTCTACAACCCCCTCCAATATTGAGCACTTAAATAAACACCCTTAAAGCACAAAACAATCTAGAGTCTGTGTGTGATTTCAGAATACTGTATTAGCAATAACTGCGGCAAAAAGCTTTTTTATTGGTAATATTAACATACCTATGTCACACAGCTCTAGTGCATGAGGAATCAAAGCAGATGTCACACAGTGGGACCCACATCTGTGAAATCGTAAGGGAAAGTGACAACTCAGTGACCATACACTGGGTGAAAACGACAGACAGTAGAGAGGCAGTAGTGTTGTAGTGTTTAAGTACATGTAGTAGGCAGGTCTGTATCACTGAGTCCCTGTTGTCCATGTCTCCTTCTTCTGCTTCCTCGTCTTCACTGTCCACAGGCTCCACAGCTGCCACAACACCGCCATCTGGACCATCCTCCTGCAGAAAAGGCACCTGTTGTCGCAAAGCCAAGTTGTGAAGCATACAGCAGGCCAGGATGATCTGGCACACCTTCTTTGGTGAGTAGAATAGGGATCCACCTGTCATATGAAGGCACCTGAACCTGGCCTTCAGGAGGCCAAAGGTCCACTCGATAACCCTCCTAGTTCGCCCATGGGCCTCAGTGTAGCCTTCCTCTGCCCGTGTCCTGGGATTCCTCACTGGGGTCAGTAGCCATGACAGGTTGGGGTAGCCACAGTCACCTGCAAATGGCGAAGAACAACTGTTAGACACACACTAACCTGGAGGGATATCCCCAGACCCACACAACTATTCCCACTGACTAGCTTCCAGGTGCTCACCTAATAGCCTCACACAGTGCCTCTGGAGTTGACCCATCACATAAGGGATGCTGCTATTCCGCAGGATGTAGGCGTCATGCACTGAGCCAGGGAACATGGCATTCACATGGGAGATGTACTGGTCTGCCAAACATACCATCTGTACATTCATCGAATGATAATTCTTCCGGTTTCTGTACACCTGTTCAATCTGGGGGTGGGGGGTACCAAAGCCACATGTGTCCCATCAATGGCACCTATGATGTTGGGGATATGTCCCAGGGCGTAGAAATCCCCTTTCACTGTAGGCAAATCCTCCACCTGAGGGAAAACGATGTAGCTCCGCATGTGTTTCAGCAGGGCAGACAACACTCTGGACAACACGTTGGAAAACATAGGCTGGGACATCCCTGATGCTATGGCCACTGTTGATTGAAATTACCCACTTGCAAGGAAATGGAGCACTGACAGCACCTGCACTTGAGGGGGGATTCCTGTGGGATGGCGGATAGCTGACATCAGGTCTGGCTCCAACTGGGTACACAGTTCCTGGATTGTGGCACGGTCAAGCCGGTATGTGATTATCACATGTCTTTCCTCCATTGTCGACAGGTCCACCAACGGTCAGTACACCGGAGGATGCCGCCATCTCCTCACATGTCCCAGCGGATGGAGCCTATGAAGGACAACAGCGAGCACAGAGTCAAACAACTCAGAGGTACGTACCCACAGCTTACACAGAACACCATTCATAATTTAAAAAGTGGCCTGTATGTGTGTTGAGTCTATGCCTAGGTATGTGTGATGCATTTGAAATTGTAGGCATGTGGGCCCCTAAAATGGCGACTGCTGACCTGTAAAGTGGGACAATGGGATGTGAGGTAACTGCGCTGGCATTGTACACCGTCGCGGTAGGCAGTCGGAGACCGCGGCACAATGCTGCATTGGTTAACATTGGACCCTATGGGTCCCAGGAGCCAATGACAATGTATGCTGGCGGTGACGGTACGCACCGCCGCGGATGTGACCGCCATTTTCTATCTGTTAAATCACTCAATACCTGATCTTTGACAGGAGAGGACCTACGCTGCAAGTGCTGCTGTGACCTCGGTCTGGAAGAGACAATGGCTCGAGTGTCTGGGGGAAGGGCCCCTGCCTTCACATCGGAGGAGTTGGAGAAACTTGTGGAAGGTGTCCTCCCCCAGTACACGCTACTCTGCGGTCCTCCAGACAAACAGGTAAGTCCACTGGGAGCATGCTGTATGGGCTATGCCTGTGGAGAGGGGTGGATGTAAGAAGGAAGGGGGGAGAGTGCGGCGTGCATGAAACTACAGTGAGTGTATGTGCCACATGGCAAGGGTAGGGATGGGGGCCAATCACTTTGACGGTGCAGTTGGTAATAACCTTCTCTTCCCCCTGTACAAATCATGTAGGTCAGCGCCCACCAGAAAAAACATATTTGGCGTGCCAACGCCAAGCACGTCCGGACCCTGTGGTTCTACCACAGACGGAGCACCCACTGCCGGAAAAGATGGGAGCTCCCTTGTGGTGGTGGCAACATCTGTGCCCCCCGCATCTACAGGTACAGCCACCACCCCCCCTTCCAGCACCGCCCTCCCAGCAGCCCCTCAGCCTTCGCCCCGTGCCCGCTCAACCGGGAGGGTGGGCATCACCTTCGCCCCAGGCACCTCAGGCACCCCTGCTGCCCTCAGTGAGGAGGCCATGGACCTCCTCAGGTCCCTCACTGTTGGGCAGTCTACCATTTTGAATGCCATCCAGGGTGTAGAAAGGCAATTGCAACAAACAAATGTATTCCTGGAGGGCATTCATTCTGGTCAGGCAGACCTTCAGCAAGCTTTTCAGACTCTGGCCTCAGCACTGATGGCAGCCATTGTCCCTGTGTCTAGCCTCCCCCCTCCAACTTCCTCCACCCAGACCCAATCCCCTGTACCTCAGCCTATCCCAAGCACACATACAGACCAGCATGCACACACGTCAAAACACAAGGGAAGCTCAGGCAAACATCACATGCAGACACACCAACATCCACTGCCTCCACTGTGTCCCCCTCCTCCTCGTCTTCCTCCTCCCTACCAGTTTTGTCTACACTCACACCTGCATGCACTGCCTCCACAGCCACTACTACCATCACCAGCACACCCACCACCACACCCCGCTCACGTGCAGTCACCACCCCCACTACCATTCACACGTCCCCTGTGTCCTCTCCCAGTGTTTTCTGTGACACCCCCTCCCAAGATACACAAACGCTCACACCCACCCAACAACCATCCATCCACCTCACGACAGCCTCCAGCGCATGCACCTTCACCCAAAGTCAGCAAACAAACACCTCCTACAACCACAACCTCTTCCTCCACTCCCAAAACCCCTCCAGCTACCCGTCCCAGTGTGTCCGAAAAACTTTTCCTGTCCAACCTTGACCTCTTTCCCACATCTCCCCCACCCCGTCCATCTCCTAGGTCCCGAACTAGCACCTCAGCCACAACATCTCTGGGACCAGTGGTGCCTGTAGTCACCGGAATCTGGAGTGCACCGGCCACCAGGGCAGCCAGGGTGGCACAGAGCCACAGCACAGACAGTCCCCCACCTGTGAAGCATCAGAAGTTGGCCAGTGCCCACTGGGAGAGGGGAAGACTCCAGCCACCAAAGCCGCTCCCAGGGGTACAGGTGGGAGTATGGAGTCAGCTCCGACACCTTCCAAGGTGGGGAAGGGGCACAAGAAAGTCAACAAGTCTGGGAAGAGCAGCACGGCAGAGAAGACCGCCATCATCCCAACTGCCCAGGAGGCCAGCACCAGCCCAGCTGCCCAGGAGGCCACCGCCAGCACGAGCCCAGCTGCCCAGGAGGCCACCGCCAGCACAAGCCCAGCTGCCCAGGAGGCCACAACCAGCACCAGCACAGCTGCCCAGGAGGCCACCGCCAGCACCAGCCCAGCTGCCCAGGAGGCCACCGCCAGCACCATCCCCGCTGGGCCATGAAGGACCGCCAGCAAAAGCCCCGCTGGGCCATGAAGGACAGCCAGCAAAAGCCGCGCTGGGCCATGAAAGACCGCCAGCAGCTGAGTCACTGCAATGGAGACCGCCACTCCAAGCACTGCTAAACAGGGCACCGCCATCTCAAGAACCGCTGAATAGGGCAGGCCCCCTCAAGAACCGCTGAACAGGGCAGGCCGCCTCAAGAACCGCTGAACAAGGCACCAACGCCTCAAGAACCGCTGAACAGGGCACCGCCGCCTAAAGAACCGCTGAACAGGGCACCGCTGCCTCAAGCACCGCTGAACAGGGCACCGCCACCTCAAGAAAATCTGAACAGGGCGCAGCCACCTCAAGAACCCCTGAACAGGGCACCGCCGCCTCAAGAACCGCTGAACAGGGCACCGCTGCCTCAAGCACCGCTGAACAGGGCACCGTCGCCTCAAGAACTGCTGAACAGGGCACCGCCGTCTCATGCATCGCTCAACAGGGCACCGCCATCTCATGCACTGCTGAACAGGGCACCGCTGCCTCAAGAACCGCTGAACAGGGCACCGCCGCCTCAAGCACCGCTGGCCCATGAGCGCCAAGGGCACTGACACTACTGAGTCCGTCACAGGCAGAATGAAGCACTCTGGGCACCATGCCCCCTCCATAACCAGTGGAGAGATCCATCCACTACCTCTGTCCTTAGCAGGATGAAGTACTCTGGGCACCACGCCCCATCCAGAACCAGTGGAGAGATCCATCCACTACCTCTGTCCTTAGCAGGATGAAACACTCTGGGCACAATGCACCCTACAGAACCAGTGGAGAGATCCATCCACTACCTCTGTCCTTAGCAGGAAGAAGCACGCTGTACACCATGCCCCCTCCAGAACCAGTGGAGAGATCCATCCACTACCTCTGTCCTTAGCAGGATGAAACACTCTGGGCACAATGCACCCTACAGAACCAGTGGAGAGATCCATCCACTACCTCTGTCCTTAGCAGGATGAAGCACTCTGTGCACCATGCCCCCTCCAGAACCAGTGGAGAGATCCATCCACTACCTCTGTCCTTAGCAGGATGGAGCACTCTAGGCACAATGCCCCCTCCAAAGATCCATCCACTATCTCTGTCCTTAGCAGGAGGAAGCACTCTGGGCACAATGCCCCCTCCAGAACCAGTGGAGACTGTTATCCACTTGAGAGACTGTGGCTTTGCACTCCCCAGGATTGAACAGTGGGCAACCCACCCACTGTATAGACTTGAGAGATTGTGGCTTTGCACTCCCCAGGATGGAACAGTGGGCAACCCACCCACTGTATAGACTTGAGAGACTGTGGCGTTGCACTCCCCAGGATTGAACAGTGGGCATGTGGCCCCCTCGTGGATTTGGCGTCTTGCACTCAACCAGCTGAGGTGCCCCCCTTTTCCCTTCCCCTGAGGTGCCTGTTTTGTTGCTCTCTGATGTCCCTGCAGTGTTCTCTCCGTCATAGTCGGGGATCATGTGTGGGCCTCGCCCATACCGTGTGGGCCCAGTGTTCCACGGACTTAATTGGAGCACTACCTGGACTGCTATGCTTGGTATATATTTCGTACATGGTGTATATATATATTTTTCCCTACTTGATTTTAACATATTACAATGGTTACACTCATTTTCTATTGTCTTTGCATTCTTCCCGGGGGTATTGGGGGTGTAACTGTGATGTATCAATATGCATTAGTATGTGTGTTGCAGTGGGTGAGGGTGGGGGTGCGGGTGTTGCGTGTGTGTGTCCCTGTTTTTTCCCTCCCCCCCTCCTCTGTGTCGTACGTGCAGTACTCACTCTGGTCTTCGCCGCCGGTGTTCGTGCTCCTGGTAGAGGAGCAGGAAGACTATTGCAGGGAGAATTTGGAGTTCCGGGTCCATGGTGTCCTGGTTCCTCATGGGGTGTGTAGAGGTGAGCGTTTTCCCTTCGGAATCCTATTTCCGCTGTGATTTTATCTGCGGTGAATCCGCCCCGGAAAAGGTGGCGGATTGGTGGGTTGTAATAGTGTGGGCGGTACATTGTCTCCCGCCTGTCTGTTGGCGGTGACCGCCGCGCTGTTTGTTTGTACCGCCGTGGAGATCGGAGTGTTATAGTGGCTGTCTTTGTTGGCGGTTTCCGCCACGGTCATAATTGCAAAATGTTTACCGTCAGCCTGTTGCCGGTCTTACCGCCGCTTTAACACCGTCCGCCAGGGTTGTAATGACCACCTATGTTTCATGCACTTTTGTGCTAGGTTTAAAAGCTCCTAGAAAGTTTAAACTTACTTGTGTAAATTTACCTTTGTGGCCAACCCCCAGCATATAGTTTCCACGATGCCAAAACAATGGAAAGTTGGGTAAGGAGTTAATTGACAAAGGACTACTCCCCTACATAATACACAAGTGTGTTTCCCTGCTTCGAGGTCCCAAGGCATGTATCTTTTGTATCCTGACTTATATTGTGGCCTTGGTCTCACATTGATCTAGCATGTGTGCACAGACTCAGGGAAGAAAGTGTTATGCAGGGTCCTCAAAGGTTAGTAAGCAACAATGAGTGGTATCTGCCTACCTGTCAGTCTGCCAGAGGTATGAGGACATCAACTGAAGTCTGCACTTTGTGCTAGAGGAGCTATGGATCTGCCCCAAAGTACCTGCCTGCCTTATGAGAGAGGAAGGGAGCCTAACTGGCCCTGTAGTAGAAAAGATTATCCAAGAGAAAAGAGGCCCTGCCAGTCATTGGTTGTTGCTGAACATCGAGAGGAAACAGGCTGCACAAGTGTGAGCTGGGGAAGACCAGTGTCTAAAGTGGGCTACACTAGTCTTATTACTGGTGTGTCTCTCATCCCTGTTCTTAGTGGGTCTTTCATCCCTGTTCCTGGTGGGTCTCTCATCCCTGTTCCTGGTAGTCTTTGCAAACCCGGTCAGGATTCCAACTGATGATTGTCGTTGGCCCAGTTGAAGCTGTCACTATATGATCATAGTAGGCCAGGCAGGGGTGGCAACATCTGTGATCAGCAGACTAAAGTATGCAAAAAAGTAATGGATGGAATGCTTGAATTAATCACAGCCACTGGTAATTACTCGGGCAACATACTAATCAATTGTTATTCTGCACACCTGCCCCCTCAGTTTGGAGCCCGCCATATGCAAATCCGTCTTGACCCTGCTCCAGTAAGAACAATCCAGCCCAAACTGCCAGGCAAGTCCTTCCTAAAGTACAACACAAGGAATCCAAGATAGTTTCACCCTCATGAGGCTCATCAGTTGAATGCACCTTGGTTCCAATGGTACAGTGAACAAATGACCCCCATCTGGGCATACCTGTTGCACCTAGGTCATTGCACTGTGGCACACAAAAAAGTGATGGATGTATTGCTCAATTAATCCCACCTTCTGGTAGTTACTCATTATTTTGCCTACCATGTCACCTCAGTTTGGACCCAGCAATATGCAAACCACCTTGACCGTGCGTCAATCGGAAAAGTCGAGCCCAAACTGCTAGGCAAGGTCCTCCTTGAACCCTATCACAAGCAACCCAAGGCTGGTTTCACCCTGACTGGTGCTCGTCAGTTGGGTGCAGCTTAAATTCTGAGGTACAGTGAGCACTGAACCCTCATATGTGCATACCTGTTGCACTTAGGGTGTTGCTGAGGGAGGAAGGGAGTCTGCCTAGCCTTTTAGGAGGGGAGCGACTATTCAGGAGGTTCTGGAACACCCAGAGGGAACTGACTGCATTACAACAAGATAGGGAAGACCCATGTCTAAGAAAGACCCCCTAGTCTCTCATCCCTGTTCTTCGTCAGAACTCAATCAGGTGTGATGATCACCCAATCAAGGCTCCAACTGCTTGACCATCAAATGCCCAATGGTGCTGAGTATGCATGATCACCATATGTCCAGATAGAGGTAGCAACTGTCCTGATCATTGAAAGGCTAGTCACTGTTACAACAGTGTGATCATGATAGACCTAGTCAGACCTGCATGAATGTATATAATAGGTTCAGATGAGGCTACAACTACCACAATCATCATAACCCTGGTCCAATTAGGTCCACAACTGCAGTGACAATGGTCTCATCTAGGCTGGGAATTTCCTCAACCCAGGCAGTGCCACATAACCAGTTCTATCAGAGACTGTTGTCTCTTTGCAGACTCTTGATCACTGATAAAATAAAAAGGGAAGAAGAGACCGTTTTGGGATGTAGAATGCAGTGTTTTAGATTTATCATGGCACAAACAATGTCAATTGGTAAATGTGTGAAGACAACATGTATACTACTGAGTGAAGCTATCATTTCAAGATCACTTTACCCTAGTATGAATGTTAGATGCACATAAGTACCAAAACATTACTATGGGAAATGGCTAGGCAAGAACATCTGTGTCACTACAGTTCACCTCTTCGGGTATCATACTGCATTATAAAGCAAGTTGTACAAGAATTGTCAGGCAGGCACTTCTTGGCTCAAGTTTTTTGAAGGTTTATGAAGAGGCTAAAATTGAGGCAAAGATAAGCAAGCATATTCACGAGCCAAAGTGTAGCAAACCAAGCAGCAATTTTCATTGTCTTTTTATGTTTTGTTGGCCCTCTGTATGCTGTTTTTAACCTACCCTGATTACAATTGTGTAAGAAATGTATTCATTCTATTGGAAATTTAAATGTGTTGTTAGTTTTGCTTAGTAATGTATAAAGAAATAGCATAGAAATGCATGTTTTATCAGTGTTTTATTTGATGTATGAATTAGAAAAGATTGTTTAAAAGTAATTTATATTCTATGTACATTATCTCTTCATGCAAACTATATAGCCTCAAGATTGTGGCCATGCTTTTGTAGAAAATGCACCAATTTGTCTTTTTTTCTGTAGTGGAAGACTCACATGTTTTTGTGAACATTTATTAATGGAGGTAGGGCCGTAAGATTAAATCCCATAGAAAATGATGTTATGCCAGGTTATTCAAAATAGTTAAAATTATATGAATAAAACTTGAAGGTAAAATAAATCTAAAAATAAAACACATTAATTATTAAATATTTTAACAGCCTTCTCTGAATGTACACATGTAACATTATTTTTTTAAAGCTGTAATTAAAATACTTTTAATAATTCTATATATCTCTTCAAATATTTAGTAATTAGGTGTGAATATAGTATTTTTTACTTTAAACTTCCAAAAAAATGTTTTACTTTTTGTCATATATTACCAAAGAGAGATTTCAGAGTCAGGGTTGTGATCTCTCTAAGGTAAAGGACAGAAAAAATGTAAACACTGTATTAACTGTATAATATAGTAGTGAACATATTTTATGTTAAATAATAATGTATATTCATTATAGATTTTTTTATATTAATTTTTAATGTCGAACAAAAGAAAAAAATGCCACAGCACTAGTACCTTAATTGATAACTAAATCTGTAATTCTTTTTAAAACATGTAACTAAATAGAAATCAATGTCCAGTTGTTTACATGAACAAAATCAAACCTAAACAGAAACTATTTTTTATTATGCGATAAGAATCATTAAAAGTGATGTAGAGAATTAATCAAAAGTAATTGAATTATATTTTAATTAAATTAATGTTACATTCATTTATACATTCAAAGTGGGTGTTAGCATGTTTTATGATTAAATAATAGAGAGGATTGATTTTAACAATGAATCATAATTATTCACATTTTTATCTATTTCAAATAAATTAATGTAATTAATTTTTATTTCCTATGGGGTTTTATTTTAGTCCCTTGCCTCAATTATTTTCCAAGGGAGGGTGTTGCACTACAAGTGGTCGAGCATGTGTGTAACTGGACTCACTACTGTCTCTTTTTAACAGTAGTAATTTTCCCGCGTAAATTTCACTCCACTCCTTTTTCAGGGGATAAAAAAGTGCAAGCTTAGACTTTTGAGTAACTTCACACTTGAAGTTTGTGACCAGCCAAAAAAAAAAAAGTTAAAATTAAAAGAGATGTGTAAATTACCCACAAGTGTAAATTATTTTTGTGAATAACCTCAAGGGAATCTAAGGTACAGTCTAAGGTCTATATATTAAGCAGTAAGGAAAAGGTTGCCTGGTTATACCTTTTCTGTGAATAGAAGTTAAATCTAACTAAAAATAAACCTTGCCATTTGATAGGGTGTGTCTACCAAATATTGTGATAGTTTTGATTGATAAGGGTACTAAATTAAAATATTTATGAATAATGCTTAAAATTACTTCCAAGTATCATTTGAAGTCTTTCCATTGGAATTAGGATCAAAGGTCAGTCTAGGCTAGGAGATGACTTGTTAAGTCATTGGATAAAATGTTAATGATTTAATGGACCACAGTTCATTAACAGGAAAAATGCTAAACACAATGCACAAAGAGGTGAACATGGATTTGGGTCTATGATATGCAAAGCTTCGCTGAATCAGTCTTAAGGCAAATAAAAATCTCTAGGCTTAATAAGGTGCTGCCCAAGGAATAAGGAAAGCACCAGCACTGAAGTCAAAGGTTCATTCTTCATCTGTCAGTTGCTTTATCTTCCTAGATGGAAGCACACGTTTTGGTTTATCAGCAAGCAAATCAAACCTTTCAGTTCTAGTCATGTGCAATCAGTTCTTACAAAAGTGAGTTACCTGCTTTAGATTCTGTTAGAAAGGTGCAGAGGAAGGCAGCACCTCACCATTTGTTAAGATGGAAACACACTCTTAGCTTAAAAGTAAATTGTACACATGAAGTACACAGCAGCAAAAGGGTTTATTTGTAGTAGTAAGTGCACAGCACACCGACCACCAACATTTCATTCTCAAACAACTGCTGCCAATGGAATCATTACCCCTCATCCTTCCAAGACCTTAACCTCCCAGTAATACCATGAGGCAATCTTGAAAGTGGACATTACACAAAACAGATTTGAGACAATAACAAATAACAGTTGTGATTGGAGCAAATGAAAAATAAATTATTCTAAAGAAAGTTATAGAAACTGTAGGCACAGGAACATTTAAACTATACCCATAAGGATGAAAAGAGTAAAGTGCAAAAATCTAAAAACCCAACAAAGTAAACAAAACTATAGTTATATTTTAATACAAGTGTGAGTCCTAAGATGTGAAAGTCAAACTAAAGTTCTAGGATTCATGCCATTACATAGTTTTGATAATGCCCAGACAACGGTCTAGCAAACTGCATACATGTATTGTGCAAATGATTCTCTTTTGTCCGAACAACACCATCATGCAACATAATCTTTCTTATTAGGGGCTACTATTGTATCTCTGTCTTTGTTCCAGACTCTGCCATCCCTGGTATGTACCACACTAGGAAGTACTTGCGTAGCTTGTGCTGAGGTGTAAGCTTAAACTCAATCTTTGAAATATGACCAGGTTTCTTAATCCTTACCCAAAACCCCACCACCACGTTCTTTAGGCCGTTCTTCACATGTGAAACCTAGTACTTACCTTGGACTTTCTTCCTGACATCAATCACAGTTGACAAGCATAACGCATTACTAGACCTCACATCTTTGGGGTGGTATTTCCCAAGATCTTCTGCTTTCACTATCCCGTTTTTGCTGAACCCATTTTTGCTGACATTAGGCCTCTGTAAACTCTACGCCTGCTAACCAGAGGTAAAGTGCTTGTGCTCACCCACTTCATCATAATAAGGTTTGTATAAACTTAGTTGGCAAATTTAATTTACTTACAGTACTCCATGAACCCAGGACCTATAAATGAAATGCTACAAGTGGGTTGCAACATGCTCTGTGCTACCTACTAAAGTAGCATTGTAAAAAAACCTCAGACCTGCCACTACAGCCAGTAGTTCAGATTTGTACTGTCATATCCGCCTGGCAAAATAAACTTTTTAATACTAATTAGTCACCTCAAGGTAGGCCCTAAAAACTTGTAGGGCAGGGTGCATGGTATTTAAAAAAGTAGGAAATGTGTGGTTATATTTTACATGTCTTGCCAGTGAAAAAGTCCCAAAGTAATTTTTGACTGTAGCAAGGCCATCTCTCCAATAGATTAACAGTGGGTTACCTTATTACAATTAAGTGATAGCTTCTGTTTGGGAGCAGACTGAGAACTACTTCCTCCACTCATTTGAACTGTAATTTAAAATCCTCTTTGATATCAAGTCAGATTTCAAGTTACTATCCTAAAAATGGCACTTTTAGACAGTTGTCATTTTCCCTTCCTAAACCAAATGTGCCTTTCTGCTAGTGTCCAGGGTCACATGAGTGCAATGGTTTTGTCAGCTTGGTTTTAGTAATTAGTGTGGTGTGATGTGTATTCCTTCCAGCCAGGCAACAAAAGGACTTTGAGTGTGGGGAAGGGAGTCCCTCTTTTTAGGAGGATGACCTGGAGGTTGCACTCAACCCTTCCTGAACTAAGTGCTGTGTCCACCCACTACCTGACTTCTGAAGCTGTCTGATTTGCCACTGGCAAATGCAGCTGAAACCTGGGTTTGGAGCCTGGAAGGCACAGGACTGACCAGAAACAATTTAGTGGTCAACAAAGAAAGGGAACGCCAAACACTGGCTGGCACTGGGTATAAAAGTGGTACCCAGGGAACCTCTCATCTGAACACTCCAGCATCTGTGAAAGATTCAGAAGAAGGACTGGCCTGCAGTCTGAAGAAGGAAGGCTCGGTCTGTTTCCTTTGAGCTCAGCATCCCCAGATGTGATTACAAGGGCCATTTGTCTGACCCCCTATTTGAGCTACAGGCATACAACAAACGTCTGGAGCCCTTATCTGCAACTGCCCAGCTGACAAACACCCACTAGACCTTCCAGAGCCCTGCTGTTGGCGTCCACTGGAGTAAATCCTTATCCTCTAAAGTGCCTCCCCCAGTGGTCCAGGACCGTTGGCTGGTGTCAGAGTGTACTCCTCCACACTGAAATCTACAAAATCTTGCCTTCAAAGGAAAATCTCGAGGTTTTGGGCTCTTCGAGCTGTGACCAACTGCCCATATCACCCACCAATGCAAAGATCCAACAGCAACCTTCTCTTCACACCAAAATCAATTGCCCTTGTCTACTGCCAACGTGAAACTCCAGTGGTGACCTGCTCTTTGTGCCAAAGACAATTTCCTTGCAGTGCCCCTCAGTGTGAAGCTCTGGCTGCAAGCCCCTAATGAACAAGGCTGGTCCCTGTATTGGATTTGTGCTCCATTGCAGTCAGCCTGAAGCTGTGACTTTGACCCAGTCTATAGTGACCAGATACCAGCAGGTGATGCTTTGGGATTTTTTGTTGCTTTTTTACCTGGAAGTTTAGAAATTCATGACTCCAGTTCTACTTACTGGATTTGTGTTGTTCTGGTGTCATTTTATTTATTAAATTTTACTCTATTTTTCTAATTTGGTTTGTGATGTTCCTTGTGTTATGTTTTCACTTGATTGCTGTTTGAGTGCTGTATAGATATTTTAGAAATTACCTCAAGCTAATCCTGACTGCTTTTGTGTCAACCTGCCAGAGGGTTAAGTATATGTTTATTTAGTGACTTTTGTAGTTCACCCTGGCAAGGATTGTGTTTATTATTTGAGTAGGCCTCTCACCCCTCTTAACTAACAACTCAATTTCTTACAACTATCCACAGTGCAATTTTCTATTCACTCTTTGTTTTGCTTGAAACTAGGCATACGTCTTGTGAAAAGTTCAAAATGTGACACACTTGTTACACTTGATACATTGAGCATCATTCCATAGGAACATAACACCTCTTCAACCTTTGCCTCCAATTCAGTTTTCCTGCTAGCACTAACTGTAGTTCATCCTGCAAGGTGCTATGGAAGTGTGTGACCAAACCACTGTTTCTAGGATGGTGTAGAGACGTTCTGATGTGTTAATTCATAGATGTCTAAAAATGATTTAATCTCTACAGAAACCAGTTGGATGCCATCATCCATTACAATCTCACTTGGAAACTCTTCACTCATGAAACCTGTAAAAATTGTCTCACACACATGGTACTGATGCTATTTACAGACGTAGCTTCAGGCCACTTCATCATATAATCCATAATGCCAATGGAATTCTAGAACTCTCTCCTAAAACATTTAGGGCAGTTGTTATACATAAAGTCGATTTTGAATATGAAGGTTACTTGGGATTTGTCACTCAGCGTTCAAGGTCAAGAATTTTTCACAAAACATGCAATTGGTTTATCAACACCAGGCCACCATACGTACGTGACCTTCATGGGCTAAATCTAAGATCTTTTTCCTAATGGAAGCCGGCACCAAGAGCTATCCAAGCCTACATAACAAACCATGATCAAAATGCTCAGCTTTTTGGTCTGCCTTCTAATAAATAGGTCACCCCTGTACAATCCATGACATTTGTGTAAGAACTGCATATTTCTCTACATATTCTCTCCACTCATCTGTAACTAGGGCCCATGCACCACATCATATAACTGATTGGTTAAGAAACGTTCACATTTTCCTCACAGTGCATTTCATCTGAGTCCCTCAACAACATCCTGCCACAATATTCCTCTTGCCTAGTAGATATTCAATATTATATTTATGCTTCCTAAACAGTATTGCAACTTGGTAATCATGAATGTGATTTTACCTCAACCCTTCATGCACAAAAAGTCTACCAAGGGTTTATGTTCCGTGTAGAGGACAAAAAGAACCCCACAAACATCCATTCAGAAGTACTGCATGTCCCACCAAAATGTCAACACCTCCTTCTCTGTGGTGGAATACGTGTGTTCAGCCCCTGGGAGACCCCTAGATATAATAACAACTATGTCCCCTCTCTCATTTCTCCTCCCCTGCATCAAAACAAATTGCTAGCATCTGTAATAGAAATGATAATTTCTTAGGTGTCATTCATAATGTTTCAATGATTCCGATGACTAATGTCTTTGCATGTCCTTTCAAAATCGTACTCCCATTCTTCATCCCATTCGTATAACACACCTTTCTTGAGTAAATTCTCTTCAGCAAGATGGGAAACACATTTTCATTAAAATCCCAAATTGAATGTTTGCTCGCGTTAGAGCTATTAGCGTTGTAAACTCCTAACCGGACTTTTCCTGCAACATGAACTAATAATGAAAAGTAAAACAGTTCCACACATGCAATTCGATGGTCACCATGAGTGTGAAAGAAACACAGAAAAGGAAACATAAGTTCACTTGCAGTGAAACTTACTGGCAAAAGGGCAATTATCCATGTTACCGGCAAAAGTGCAATTATCCATGTAACCAGCAAAAGTGCAGTTAGCCATGTAACAGGGTCAATGTCATGCAAAGCGCTCAACTTCTGCCCAGCGAGATCACGCTGCACAGAAAATGAAAAGATAAAGTAGTCCAGAAACCAGCTGAAAACACGAAGCCTCATATGTTTTCAGTAGTTTACCGGTGCGCTGGGAGAGGGCTAAACACCAGAAAAGGCATGATGTATGCATGCCTTTCACAAATGGAATCAATCAATTTTTAAAAGGCAAGCCCACGAACTAATGAAAGTGATGGGCGTGATATGGGTGTGGTTAGAAGCCCACATAGAGATTACAATATGGTCCAGAGGGCTTGCCTTGTTCTAACCTAAAAATGAGCTCAATTGATCTTTGTTAATAGATGCAAATGGCCTGTAAATGATTTGTTGTGGCTCTAACACCACTTTCTGCCATGTGACATCCAAAGTTGTCTACACTTGACTCTTGAAACCTAAACATTTCACTCTTGAAAAAACTATAATACTTTCAGTTGCCTTGGCATTGTGTTGCACAACTCTTTGACCATAGACCAGCAGATTGTTGTGGAAGTACAAAGCTCCACACCGAGGATGCCATGATAAACTGAATGGCACACATTTAATGGAAATTCCCTCTTAGGTGCAACTAGGGAGGTGAGATGTCTAGATTCCTCACATAACTCCACCTGGTGGTAAACAGCAGACATATCCAAAGTGGTGAACACAGAGGCACCCCTTAAAGAGCACAGCATTCCTGGGATATTCAGTTGGGTCTCTGTATCAAACCAAAGGTGGTGGTTAAGGTTGAACAATTTCATTCAAAGGTGTATAGAGAAATCACCTTCAAGTGCTAAAACAATAGGGGCTAGCAAATTCCGACCCTTCAGTAGGTTGCATCATATCTAGTTTACAAAGTATGTTTAATTCTGTGTATAAATTACCCAACAAGGAAAAAGATACTGTATGACCCTATGCACAATAGGAGTGACTCCATTTTATGTTGAAATCCTTTTAATTTTCCTAGTGCCTTGGAAAATACAACTGGAAACCTAGTTACCCACTGATTCATGGGTGTAACATTCATACATGCTAACGTAGACAGGGATATAACATAGTCAAGTTGATTGAGGTCCAATGTAAGTTTGAGCCTTCTTTTGCTAAATAAAGCATGCATTGTGATTTTTTTATCATCAAATTCCAGATTACCTTCAAATTCCCCTTGAATCACAATTTTCTTTCCTCCATAAACAAACATTTTTATGCTTGACCTTTTCAGTTCTTACGGCCTGAGCTTTTTGAAAACCAGGGGCCAATTAACATAAAATGTTACCTAGAGTCTGCCATGAGTTGCACGTTAAGACCATTAGCAAAAACATTACAATAAGGGGGCTTCCTCTTGAAAGGTTTTAATAAAGATATATATTCATCATTTCCTGCAAACTTCACCGCATTGATCGGTCTTGAACACACATCATGGTTGTCAGAATCCCTTTTAGAGCGCCATGGGGCACGCAGGGGCTACTGGGCCCATCCATGGTGGCTGAAGACTTTTACTTCTGATGTCTTGGGCCACAACCTACTAAGGATCTAGAGCAAGTGGGCCAAGTACCCCTTCTGCACTTGACTCTCAGTGTTAGCTGTGGACAAGCATTCAAAGGCTCCCTTAGATACAGGTAAGTGAACACGACTCATATCTCAAAGTGCACACAGTATGAACAATAAATCAATGTCAGCCCAATACTTTTATAACAAAAAGAAGTATTTTATTTCTAACACTACACATGCAAAGGAATAATAGTACTCATATGCAATAAGACACTCCGATTCAGGTCGAGGCTCTAGTATTTATCAAATCCCTGACCCACACACCTATCTGTAATGTGTTTGAGTCACTCCTCATTCCCTGGTAGCAACATTCAGAGAAAGCATACTAATAGGCCATACTCAAGAGTTTTCTTTGACTCCTTAGTTTTTATTCAAATTTGTCCATGGTGCTGCAGCACCATTAGCAGTGCAGACAGTGAGCATTGGGAGGGTGCTGGTGCACCCAGCATGCAGCAGCATTGCAGCCGGCTTGATTACATGCCGGTGATAATGTTGCTGCCACTTTCCCACTGGGCTGAGGGCCAGAAACCTTGGTTTCTATCCATCAGCCCAGCAGGAAAGTTATAATGGGCCCAGCGGGAAGGTAGCCAGTAAGGTGGCAACCTCCATGTCAAAAAGTTGGTGGTCATTCCGCCCACCAAACTCATAATCAGGCCCTAGGTCTTTGGAGATTATGTTTGAGTTTATTTCTTTTGAAGTGCCCACGTCTTTTTCACTTCTTCCCTCATGAAAGGATGTCCGTCACAGCAGGCAAGACTGCGTAGCTGATTGACCCTCAATGCATTTCATGGAAGTGATCAGAATTTGCACCTGGATGTCAGCCACAGTGATATTTGCATGAAAATTTTCACCCCAGGCTCCGATCCTACTCTTTATGATTCCTTTATCAGCCCCCTCTCCTTTCTTAAGATGTGTCCAGTCCCCTTCCTTATGATTGACCACTAAATCAAACAGCAACCTTTTGAATTGGAAAGGAAGAGCCTCTTTCCCGTCTCCATCAATGTGTCCCACACAGGTCACAGGAATGCAGCAATACACATCTGTCCAGGGGTACTCCTCTACCCTTCATGCCTTCACCAGGCATGCCTGGGCTTCTCAGAATAGAACCAAGGGTCCTCCAGGTAATGTACCAATTCAAGCACACTCACACAGTGTACGCTCACAGCACACTTAGGCCCTCATTCTGACCTTGGCGGGCGGCGGAGGCCGCCCGCCAAAGTCCCGCCGTCAGGTTACCGTTCCGCGGTCGAAAGACCGCGGCGGTAATTCTGACTTTCCCGCTGGGCTGGCGGGCGGTCTCCTTCAGACCGCCAGCCAGCCCAGCGGGAAAGAGGCTTCCACGATGAAGCCGGCTCGGAATCGAGCCGGCGGAGTGGAAGCTGTGCGACGGGTGCAGTTGCACCCGTCGCGTATTTCACTGTCTGCGCAGCAGACAGTGAAATACATTTAGGGGACCTCTTACGGGGGCCCCTGCAATGCCCATGCCAGTGGCATGGGCACTGCAGGGGCCCCCAGGGGCCCCGCGACCCCCCCTACCGCCATCCGGATCTCGGCGGTCCGACCGCCGGGATCTGGATGGCGGTAGGGGGGGTCAGAATCCCCGCGGCGGTGCAGCAAGCTGCGCCGCCGCGGAGGATTCAATGGGGCCGCGGTACACTGGCGGGACCCCGCCAGTGGTGCCGGTCCGACCGCGGCTTTACCGCCGCGGTCGGAATCCCCATTGAAGCACCGCCGGCTTGTCGGCGGTGCTCCCGCGGTCCTCCGCCCTGGCGGTCAAAGACCGCCAGGGTCAGAATGAGGGCCTTACTGTCCAGCACTAATATCTCCATGCATTGTACCATTACAACTACACACACATTCAGCACACATTCAGTCGGGTGCGCTATCTGCAAAAACAACACATATGGGGTCATTACGATCTCGTGGGGAAACCCACCGAGATCGGCGCTGACGGTCAACAGAAGACTGCCGGCATGCAGAACCCCCCACCGGCCACATTACGAACATCCAGCTGGGCCGGCGGGCGGAAACAGTGTTTCCGCCAGCCGGCCCAGTTGGATGCAGTGCCTGAACATTGACGCCGGCTCCAAATCGGGCAGTGAATTGTGCGACATGGCTGTGCATGGGGGCCCGAGTCACTCATTCCACCAGCCTTTCACCACCAGGGAAAGGCTGGTGGAATTCAAATAATTATCCAGCGGGCAGCGCTGCTAGCAGCGCTGCACAGTCGGATCAGAAACGCCACCACCGCCAGGCTGCCTGGTGGTAGAAGCCTGATGGTGGCAGCGTTTCAAACGTGGCGGTTCAGCCACGTTCATTATATGGCAGTCTGGACCGCCATGCCGTTGGCAGCAGTTACTGCTACCGCCGGCATGGTGGTCCAGACCGCCATGTATATAATGAGGGCCATAGTCTGAAAGCACACACACTCACCATGTTCAAATTATACTTTCCCTTCACGTATAGTACTTCACACAAGCATACATGCACAAAACACATGCTTTTACTACACACTCTCTGCACAGTCCTACATCTCTCATTTATGTACTGCTCTGTCCCTTTACTGTACTCTTCCCAGGCAAACATACCTCCTGCACATTATCACTACTCCTGTGTTGTGTAGCACTCCATTCACATCTACCGGTTGTAGGACAAAGGTGAGTTAAGCACAAAGCAACTTTCAAAAATGTGAGTGAGTCTGTAGGTCTCACTCCAATGACACAGGATAAAAAAAATCTGTTCAATACTACTGATCCTTACACAGTATGCTACCAGCACCAGGCTTAAGCTGCTTAACTCCTGCTTAATTCAAGCTGGCCTAGCTGATGAAGGGTTGTACCCTGAAACCAGTCCCAGGATGCTTGTTTCTGGTCCAGGGAGGAACTGGCCTGGCAGTTCGGGCTGGACTGTTCCCATGAGGAATGGGGTCAAGACTGATTTGCATATGGCTGGGTCCAAAGAGGGGTGGCATGGTGAGCAAACAAAATATGGATTAAACCCAGATCTGTGACTGGGGGTGAGTGTTTGCATTGTTCAGCACTCTGTCCATCATCCTTTTGTGTTCCTAAAGTTGCCCTAAGTGGGAAGGGTATACCCAGACGTGGGTCCTATGCTCACTATGCCACTGTGTTCAAGCTCTCCTGGCTGATGAAGGGTGGTACTCTGGAACCGGTCCCAGGATGCTTGTTTCCGGTCCAGGAAGGACCTCACCTGCCAGTTCGGGCAGGGCTGTTCCCATGAGGAACAGGGTCAAGACTGATTTCCATATGGCTGGGTCCAAACTGGGGTGGCATGGTGAGCAAAAGAACAATGGATTAAATCCAGATCTGTGACTGGGTGTCAGTATCTGCATTGTTTAGCACTCCATCCATCATCCTTTTGTGTTGATAAAATAACTCCTGGTAAAGGCAGTAATCTTCCACCACTATGAGGGTAGTGCTTAGGACAACCCTCCCAGTCCAACAAGACAAAACTGCAATCCGTGAGACAGCTCTATGTCAAGGCGCACATGCATGATCAGTGTTCACCTGTAACAACAACAGCATCAGCATTACGGATCTAGTTAACAGTACAGTTGGGTACTCAGGGCAGGGATACACATCTTCAACTATGCAGAGGACTTTTCAGCTCCAACAATGGTTAACGCAACATCTTTTTCCCTTTCAGTCTGATCACACTTCTCCATCTCAGCTATAGCTGATCTGCAAAGGCTGCAGAACACCATTGCAGAATGACCCTTGTGGTTGCATTTCAAAAAAGCCTGAGTGAAAGGTCTCTGATGTCTCTTTTTCCTTCATGTTGATGTTCTGGTTTCTTCCATTGCCCTTTCTATAATGGCCCAGCAATCTTCTTTCCCACAAAGTACATTGACCTCCTTTGTAGATAAAGAATAAGTAGGAGCAGGCAGTTTTCTGAAACTAAGCATGTGAGTTTTCAGTGGCCTTACCAACAGTCATAGTGGACCCTAGATCAGTGTCTTTATTGGAGAGAAACCTCGCCTGTATTTTCCTGTTGCATGTTTTGTCTATTAACTTATCCTGTATAATATTGCCTTTGAATTCACGATAATTGCAGGTGACTGCACTTTTTATGAGTCAGTACATGTAACAGGAGATGACCTTAAACCAGCAGAACCTGGACTTACATTAAACAGCAAAAACAACAGTTCACCTAGATTTCATTTATCCATGTATTTCCAATAGGCCAAAAACGATTTTGGCAAACAACTAGCATAAGCAAAAAGGACACACTATACGCCCAACAGTGATTTAATATAGATCGCAATTTAGAATCAAATTACACTACTAGTAACAGAACATAAACCATATAACATATACATACATAAAAGATAGACAGACAGGAAAACGTCCTGCTTGGTGTCTCAATATGAGGGCCCAAATAGAAGTGAAGGTACTGAAGCTATATGTTAACAAAAACATGTTCAATTTAGTCCAAAGCACAGATTGAGCTGAGCGACAGGAACGGATCCAACCGAGGTCAATAGGTGTCTCCACACAAGTACTCCCATTGCCCATTGTGGCACTAGGCCCATCCACACAGGCAGGGCAGAGTTTTTATTGGCGCAGGTGGGGCAATGCTGGGTGGTAGGAATCTTGTGGACTCCTGCAGATTCTTAGTGTTTCCATCACAGTAATGTAAGGAAAAGGATTGATTTCAGAAAAAGTGTGAGGTTTTCAGGGCATTGTGCGTAAGAAAACCTAATGGGATCCACACAAGTCACACTGTCCTGGGTTCCACTAGGTGTCCAGTTTTAAAAAATCTAGAGCTACTTACATTTGAAAAAGAAGGTAAGATTTTGGTAGAAAAATGAGCTGCATACATGCATTTGGGCCGTCTCCTGTCGCAGGCACAAGGTCTACCCACACAAATGAGGTACCATTTTTATAGGCAGTCTTGGAGAAATGGTGGGTGGAAGAAATTTTGTGTCTCCCCGCAGTTTCCAGAACTTTCTATCAGAAAAAATGTGAGGAAAATGTGTTTTTCTTCTCACCATTTGATGTTTGCAAGGGATTCTGGGTAAAAAACGTGGGGTCAATCATGCAAGTCAGTCCACCCTGGATACCCCTACATGTCTAGTTTTAAAAAATGTACAGGTTGGCTAGGATTCCCTAGAGGTCGGCTGAGCTAGAGCCCAAAATCCACAGATAGGCAGATTGCAAAAAACAAGTCAGAATTCAGGAGAAAAATTTGATATATCCACGTGGAATTTTGGGGAGTTTCCTGTTCCGAGCACTAGGCCTACACACACCATTGAGGTACTATTTTTATCAGGAGGCTTGGAGAAATGCTAGGTGTAAGGAAGTTTGTGACTTCTCTTTGATTCCAGAACTTTGCATCACAGAAATGTGAGGAAAGTATGTTTTTATAACATTTTTGAGGTTTGCAAAGGATTCTGGGAAATAGAACCTGGTGAACCTAGTGAGAGCTCCACAAGTGGATTCCCCATGTGTCTAGTTTTCACAAATGTACAGGTTTGCTAGGTTTCTGTAGGTGCTGGCTGACCTAGGGCTCAAAATCCACAGCTAGGCATGTTGTAAAAAACAAGTCAGTTTTCAGTGGAAAATGTGACGTGTCCATGTTCCGTTTTGGGGCATGTCCTGTTGCGGGCACTAGGCCTATCCACACAAGTGAGGTACCATTTTTATTACGCCAGAGCTCTTTCACACCCTTAACTGTTCCATAGAGACAGCCTCCTTCCCAGAGGAATGGAAGCAGGCCAAGTCGCCAACTAGATGAGAGATAGCTGCTTTCAACTCAACACAAACAAGACCGAGGTACCCATCCTGAGACCCCAACCTAACACATGTAGCGACTCCTGGTGGCCACCCACCCTTGGAAAACCACCCACCCCCGCCAGCCACGGCCACAACCTCAGGCTCATCCTGGACCCCGACCTCAGCATGAACCATCAGATCAATTCAGTCACTTCCACCTGCTTCCGCACCCTCCACCTCCTACAAAAGTCCTTCAAATGGATCCCCCTGGAGCATAGAAAGACTGTCACACACACCCTCATCACCAGCAGACTGGACTACGGGAATGCACTCTACGCCAGAATCAACAAAAAACTCACCCGCAAATTGCAAAACATCCAGAGCGCCACCGCCAGATTGATCCTCGACCTACCCCAACACTGCCACATCTCACAACACCTACGCACACTGCACTGGCTCCCTATCGAAAAAAGACTCACTTTCAAAATTCTCAGCTATGCACACAAAGCCCTCCACAACACCGGACCTGCCTACCTTAACCAGCAACTCATATTCCACATACCCCACAGGACCCTAGGCTCAGTCCAGCTCTCCCTCGCAGAAGTACCCTGCATCAGGAAAACCACCACCACCTGGAACACCCTACCCATCCACATCAGACAAACCACCTCCCTCCCCAGCTTCACGAAAGAACTGTAGACATGGTTTTTCTAATCCACTTCCAGTACACGCTACACCCCCGCACCTTGAGACCCTAATGAGTGAGTAGCTGCGTTCTATAAACTCTGATTGATTGATAGGTTTCCTTGATACCTATTTTCACTTTTGCTATTTTGCCAAATGAATTGCTGTATGCCTGGTACACAATGAAAAACAATTGCAAGGTGAAGCTCAGTTATTAGCTCTGGGAACATAGGGTTTCTGGTAAACCTACAAGCTCTATATATCCACACAACCAAAAGGGTCTAGCGGATGCAATGGTATATTGCTTTTAAACATCTGCCATAGTTAGAAGAAGTTACAGATAAAAACGTAGACACAAGTAGCTGTTTTTTAACTCAATTTCAATATTTTTTTATTTCAATTGTTACTTTCTATGAGACAAATTTGAAGGACCTACACAAATGATCCTTTGATGAATTCAGATTTTTTTTCTATTTTTCAGAAATGTATAGCTTTCCGGGATCTACCATTGGTTTCATACCCATTTCTACTATTAACTGGAAGGAGGTAGAAAGCACACAAATAGGAAAAATGGGCTATGTCCCAGTAAAATGCCAAAACTGTGTTGAAAAATGTAGTTTTCTGATTCAAGTCTGCCTGTTTCTAAAAGCTGGAAAAATTGTGATTTTTGTTGATGCTATTTGCAGGGAAAAACAGATGCTTTCTTCTGCAGCACTTTTTCCCATTTTTTTTTTTTTTTTTAAACGTTAGCTTTATTTTGGCTAATTTCTCAGTCCCCTCTAAAGGAATTCACAAACCCTGGGTACCTTTAGAATCCCCAGGATGTTTAAAAAAGGACCCAGATTTGATGTGGATAGCTTATGTGGACAAAGAGTAATGGGGACCTAAGCGTGAACTACCCCAAATCACCCGGGAAAAAAAGCTTAGCAGAGGAGGGGGAAAAAGCTTAGCAAGTAAGAGGTTTGGGGAGGAGTTCTGAACACACACGATTATTAGGAATCCATGCTTTGGTCATTGTTTTTGAGAAGAACTGTGTAAGAGATAAGTACTTTGATGAGTAGATGGTTAAGTCCTGTTTTCCCAAAAAGTTACGATCTTGGGAGACTCACTGGATCATGAACAGTAGAAAGGAGGAGGTGTTCTTTCAATAGACTATAGTATGCACACTTGCTACTGTATGAAAGATTAATGGGGATGGTGTTTGGCACAGTGTAACATTTACACCTATCAACTTTGAGTTGTGAGTAGGGTATAGCCTCTTCCCACACCCTACTATGCACATCCCTTATCAGAGAGAGAGGTGTTAGCAGGGAGGACAGTACCTGGACAGAGAATGCCATGCACACCTGTCATCCAATAGGGGGGTTTAGTGGATACACCATTCTCTCTCCATACACCTTACTATGCATACCCATCAACTGAGACAGAGTTGTGACAGAAGCAGTCAGTCTATGTACACAGCCTAATATTCACATCTGTCATCTGAGAGAGAGGTCTGACAGAAGATACTTGTCTCTTCTCACACCCTACTACGCACACTTATCATTCAAGTGTGGCATTTCATTGAAGAGGCCAGGTCCTCCATACACACTACTACGCACACCTGTCTTCTGAGACAGGGATCTGTGTGGAGAAGCCAGTCTCTCACCATACCACTCTACACACAACTGTCATGTATGAGATAGGCTTCAGTGGAGAGGATCCTCCGCCCCAAATACTATGATTCCGCAAGACTCAGGGAGTGAAGATTGCTGCATGAACACAGGTGATCTCGCGAGAGGCTCACAAGACTTGAGGGGAAATGCCTGAACCTGCCACAAAGTATTTTACAATCCAGAGAGCCTCTTGTAAGACCTGCATCGAAAATTACAGGGCCTGCCATGAATTGTTTCATGATTCCACAAGAGATTCACAAGATAATAAGGGGAAGTAAAAAAAAGGACCAATTGTTACCATTCTCATTGCATGGTTGACGAAATGCTGTGATCTGATTGAATTTAGAATCAGGGAGACCTCAGATTATTCTTGGTGATTTGGCAGAAATGAAGCCTGTTGGAGTTGTGCTCAGCAGACGTGACTGAATTTGGAAGTGAGGCAGACTGGTGTCTTCATCTGCACATAAGAAACTGCTGTAACTTCAGGGAACCCAGACCTTTTCTAAATGTTGGAGGTTGTGTGGGAGCCCCAAGATGTCCACTGCCCTTGCCTGCACCCCAAGCAGCACCCATTGTGGGTGTGGAGGGGCCTGCCTATGTTGGTGTATTCTTGCCCGGGAGAGTGCAGGCCGGGTGTTATTTTTATATTCCCTGCACTTTCCCAGGAAGGGAACAAGTCAGTGTTCCAGGGAATGGGAGTCCCTGGGACCCTGCTCTCTTCAGGCCCTATGGGACTGGTTCCCCAGTGCATTCCTGTGGCTCCAGTAAAGGGCCCTGAAGCACACCACTTCATCAAAATGACTAAGCCAGCCTCAGAATATGGGGCCCTTGCGCATCCTAAGGCCTGAAGGAGGAGGCAGCAGGCTCCATCCCGTAAATATGAAAACGGCCCTGGGGGATAAAGACCCTGGGTCTCCTAAATACTCGGGAAGGGGTGTCTGCATGCCCCCTACCCCAAATAATTATATTGTCAATACCTCCAGGCCTTCGTCCATCTGAGAAGACTTTTTTGGAAAAGGGCAGGAGCCTGTACTTTTGTTTAAAGGACTGCAAATCCATGGATCCTCTGCAGATCCATTGTACCATTAAAAATAAACATTTTGGCCCCAGGGAGAGTCCCTCCGGGGTCCCCCGAACCAGGCCTTGGGGGCAGAGTATCCGTACCCTGTCACAATGTATTTTTTTCATCTTTTTTTAGGACTTAGGACTGAGACCAGAGTCCTAAGATGACTGCAGCCACATTGTTGTTCATGTATTGGAAGCTTCGCTCCCAAAGTTAACTATAACTCGCTCTCTGCCATGCACAGTTCTCATCAATAATTTAATTGCAAATGTTGCACTGATATCATCAATGATGTCATAGAAGATGGCATGAGTGATGTCATAGAAGATGGCATGAGTGATAGTTACGTGAGATAATCAAAACGATGAGTGGTGAATTTCTGTGGTTTTCAGATTTTAAAATATTGTGTTGTAACTGAACATATCACCTAACTATAACGTCCCTTTAACTTTTTTTCAGTGAGTAGACTATATAAATTGGGGCATAGAAACACATCCATGAACTTTCAGTATCACTCAGCTTATGCAGACACTATACACATTTTTGCTTTAGTCCCTATTGTTTCATCTAAGTGGTGCATGGTATTCTGTCAAGGGAATTGTCTACTAAAGATAAATATCCTTCGGCGTCATAATGTCATAATATTTGGTCCTTCAGCTGAAGTTCCTGCCTCAAGGTAAAGTAATTTATCTTTCTGCTATCACTGCTGCTAGACTGGTGGCAGGAATGTATTTCTCTTTGTGGCCTGGAACTGTCAATTATTCAAATCAACCCCTAACAGCGAAAGTTCAGAGGAATCTGGGATCCAATTATACAATAGATGGTCTTAATTCATCCTAGCTATGCTTTGGAAAGTTTTAAAAATAGGTTGGTTTAGTATTGCGAGGACTTCAACTGTGTAACATTGCCATTTAACATACAATACTTAATGTTAAAATTAACTTCTTTTTTAATGTTTTTTGTGATATAGCATTTTGATGAGCTGAGTGTGTGTGTTTACTCTGATATTGTTAGCGCGTCTGACCTTAATAAGTAAACTTACAAGGGGACGCAAATAGGTCGACAAAACTTTCGATTCACAATTAAGATGTTCCGACCATAACTCCAGTACATGCAGATCAATAATCAGTAATTAATCAATAACATCAATAATGAAAGGATAATCAATGACATTAGTAATCAATTGGAGTCAGTCATTTTCACACACTATGACCTTTCAGACATGAATAACCACACCTTTAGTAAAAGTTCGAAATATTTATTTCCCTATATTAACAATGCTAAAGTCATATCAGTTAATCTCAAAATCAAATGATAAACATACAGAAACAACACTGGCTGTCTAAAGTGCCGAAAGAAACACAATCTAATCAAAGCTTGAACTACTACACATTCTAAGGTTACAGTGCAAATTAATAATAAGAACAATTGCGCAAATGATATCACATACATTTAGATTCAGCAAAGAAATACATCATGTTTATTCCCATCGCAGACTTTCATTAGTAAGAATCCTGAACTAACTCCAGTTCAGCATCGGCATGTTGGGCTTCATGCAAAACAATTTCGGAAACTCAAATTTGAAAAACATCTAACTATGGCTGTATCAAACAGTGAGGTTGGTACCTAGAAAGAAAAGCAAATAGTCATAACAAACACATGGGTACAAGATACCTCTCCTCAATTGGATCGGCAAGCTAAGATAGTCTTCTTCATCAGGACATCAGTTCGGTCACTAAGGCATCAAGATTCAGCATCAAAGTTCAGAAAAGGCAAAGTCTTTAAATGATTCAAAAGAATAGAGGTAAACCCTGAAGAAGAATAGAGAGAAAAGCTTGTCTTCTCTTGGTGCAGTCCTGTTAAGTTAAATTCCCTAAAACTATTTCCCAAGTCCCTATTGGTCAAGGGATCGCATGTTCACACTTTGTCCAATAAAACTAAAACTTCAAATCTATGAATTCTACCACTACTCTGTTCACATGTCGCTGACTGGCTTCTCCTGCAATGTCCTCATCATCCGGCTCATCAGGTAACAATATTGTTGCAACTTATACTCCAGTCAGTGTCTTCATTGTTCTCCTCCTGAGAAAGTCAGCCTTACACACATTACACTCATATTGTTACATTTAGCAAGAACAGCATCTTCTAGCATTCGGTTCTCATGAGAAAGACTTTTAGCTACCAGCACATTTAGAAAATACAATGGAAAATCACAGTTTAATTCTCTGAACATCCATTTTATTAAATGTTAAGAAATACAGCTTGACATGAGGCAGGGCAACTAGGCCAAGATCTTCACTAAGTAAAGGACTGCAAGTAATAAAGCTAATACATGATGCATAACCCATAGTATGACATATTACTACATTCATCTAACATAAACTCAACATTTCATATTAATAAACTATTAATAAGTATACTTCGTGAACATTGGCAGCCACTCATTGTGAACACATTTTCAAATGCGTGCATTCTTTTTCTAGGTTATTACATTTTCTACACAAATCCATTACTCATAGTACAAGAACACTCATTAATACTTTTTATTAAAACACCTGCGCTAGCAATATTTTCGCAATGAAAAAAACATTCTTGAAAGAGGTCTATCAGACAGTCCTCAGTCTTTCATCAAATCAGGAATAGAACAGAATATGCTAAAAGAAAAATAATTGAAGATGCTCTTCAAATTCTATATGATTGTAACTCACGCTTGCTCATTCATAGGCCTTTCAGCACTGGTTGACATAGAGAACCATGCAACACTCATGAAAATGCTCATGAAAGCATGAGAATGGTCAGGTACTGCAGTTTTATGCATCAAATTGGATATTCTGTTACCCAACACAGGGTGATTAAATGAAAGAGGTCCCCAAGTTTCAATCATCTTGTGACTATACAACACCCAGAGACTTAGCAAGCTTTTTTAACCCCACACACTCTTTCCAATGCCCTAAATGCAATGCTGTAGAGGCTTCACTCATTTAACCTGGACCTTGCCACACACTGGGAAATAGTGGTACAAAATATTCTCTCTAGTCTCCGCCATAATAGGAGTCACACTCATACCTACCCTACTGCTGGTCCTTCTGGGCTATGTTCAGGACCACCCCAAAAGCATCCAAAGATTTATTGCCATCACACTGCTACTCGCAAAACGTGGCCTGGTCCCCACTGGGGAAGTAGTATATGCCCCACGGACTCTGTCTGGTTGAAAAGCATGATTTACTGTGATAAAATAACCAAAATCTATGCACAGCTACAACCCCAAACTTCCAGACTTAAGGATATATGGCAACCATTCAATATTATCTACTCACCTTGGAATCAGATGAGTTTGACTGAAGTAACGCACCATTGCACAAGTCACCAATTTCTCTTAGATGCATGAACTGTGCATTGAATCACTGAGCCCACTGGCCCGCCCCGCACACACAGACAGGTCCCTCACTGTTTCCACTGCCACTCTTGGGGCCAGATGTAGGTAAAACTGGCATTGCGACTCGCAAATTGCGAGTCGCAGTGCCGGATGCAGGATGGCGTCCCTGACACCATCTGTGAATCGCAAGGGGGTCACAAAGACCCACCTCATTAATATTAATGAGGTGGGTCGCAATTTGCAACCCCCTTGCGATTCGCAGCACTCACAGGGATGGTGGCCTGCTGGAGACAGCAGACCACCATGTCGGTGACTGCTTTTTAATAAAGCAGTTTTTTTTTTTTTTTTTTGTATTGCAGCCCGTTTTCCTTAAAGGAAAATGAGTTGCAATACACACGAAAAAAATGAAACATTTTTGTTTCATTTTTTCAGAGCAGGCAGTGGTCCATAGGACCACTAACTACTCTGATTTTTTTTTTTCAGAGTCATTAACAAAGGGGAAGGGGTCCCATAGCTTAGCACCCATTTGGAATGGGTGCTAACTGCGAATTGCTTTGTGACCGTTGCGACCGCGGTCACAAAGCAATTCTACAGTGCGATGCGAATCGCAGATAGGAAGGGGAACCAGGTTACCGACTCGCAAAATGGGAATGAGCATCGCGATGTGCGTTTTGCATGGAGCAAACAGCACCATGCAAAACGCTTGCTACATCTGGCCCTTGGTCTCTCACATATTCGTGCTATATCAATGCTTTTATATACCTCACCTTATTATTACTGCACTGTATGCATCGAATGGAGCTCCTGAACCTGTGGGCATTCATGCAACCGTTTTATGTTGTTCTATGAAAAACTAATAAATAAAGTTATAAAAAAAGGTTCAATCATCTCGCCGTTCAGCATCTATACGGAACATCTTCCTTCTGTGTTAAATCAACTGAACATCAACTACCACCTGCATACCCCCTGTATTACGATTCCTTGCACAAGACGTCGAATGGTTGTCCTAAATCCTCAACGAGAAACAATCATGTATCACATAACCACCAATTGAAGCTAAATCCACTTAAGGCACAATTTCCACTCACTGATCTTCCTCCTCCCTCACACCATCAACTAAATGGCTCACAAAATGTCAGTGATGAATAACAAACCAAACCTGGTAGAATGTCCAACATTCCGGAGTTTCATCCTGGACAAACACCTCAACCTGCTGTGATACTTCAACAATCTTAGCAGGGGAGGTCAATTTAAACAAAAAATACGCTAGTGCACCAAACAATTGATACTGGAGCATGATTTTAAACAAGCTGTGCAGGGCCTCGTTCTATCAGAATTAAATTGTGGAAACTTCAAACTTGTAGGGATCCTCAATGCACTTTGGCCCTTCGTGCATCCAAATGAATGGTCCCAGAGACCAAAATGTTTGACTGCATTTCACCATCTCTAATTACTCTTAACTGTAGTTGCACACACGTGTTACATAATAATTATGTATATCATGAAAATAGTGCATGCTACAAATTGAACTACCTCTTTGGTCATTGTTTATAAGTGGTACAGAACAGAAAACATTTCATTGAATACACAAAGATGAAGGCGGATTAAGCACTGACAGAGATTCGAAGCTGTTACCAACGGTTTAAATGTGGCTCTCAAAAACAAACAAAAGACACACTTCTACTATCAAATGCACTATGTTACGGCTTTGAGGCACTGTAGAAACATGTTATACCATTTATGCCAAAGTGCCACCGCTCATTTTATAGACTCAAGTGACCAACCTTCAGCTAACTTAACCTGTGGCTGGAAGTCATGTACAGATTTAGGCAGCCATATTTGTCATTATGAGCTACAGCACAATTCTGCATGGATAGCCAGGTAATATCTAAGCAATCAAATACAAAAAACCTAAATGCTTCTACCATGCATGTTGATAAACATTCATTATAGAAGGGGTATTTATATATTTTCATTGACTGGCAACCAGTACCGCCCCACATGTATTTCAGGCAAGGACTATAGCTGGCCCAACGTAGCCCATCTCTCATAAAGAGTGCCCCAACACCACTTAGTTGGGCCATCCACAGTGGAGGGTGGGGGGATGACGACAGGGGGAAACATTTAAAAAAAAAGAAAAGAAACCACTTACCATGCGCCGCCCGTCTCCCATCGCTGTCTCCTGCCGCCTCGATCCTCTTCTGCTGTCTCAGCTTTAGCTGGGGCACCAGCACAGGCTCCCCAGCAATCCTGGTGCTGCTTACATGCTAAACATAGCATGTAAGCAGTGTCAGGATTGGTCTGAGCGGCAGTCATTGCCACTCAGACACAAGCCTGGGGTCTGTGCTGTTTCTCCAGGAGAAACCTAAGTGAGCATGTGTGTTTGGCTGGCCTGAAATGACCAGCCAAACACACTTGCGCACTTAGTGCACTCTCCCACCTCCCCGTGGCCCAGCCCTGCTCCTCTCTGCACCTGCTGGCTGAACCAGCAGATGAAAAATGAAAAATAAAACAATAGCAAGTTATCATTTTATTTTTCATCTGCTGGCTCATTCAGGGGGGCAACGCTCCTCTGTCACTGCGGAGGAGCTACCCCTGGCCATCCATTAATCTACTATTAAGTCCCAGCGAAAGGCCTACATTGTGTAAAGTCAGGATGGTAAACCTCAGCTTTATTAGTCTAAGCTAGGTGCCAAGTGGAATGGCCAAAGCAGGACTTAGTCGAAGTCTGAAAGGATACCAATTGCAACTTACAGTAGAAACAATTCATAGGAAGTGTTGGACCTGCTATCCTTGGCTTGGTTTCTCCTAGCCTTTTGCCCTTTGATCTCCTGTTTTTCTGACTCGTTTTTGCTAGCTTCTTAGGATTCTGCACACTTTACCACTGCTGCCCAGTGCTAAAGTGCAGGAGCTTTATACACTAAAACATGTTGATATTGACTGATCCACAATTGGCATATTTAATTTACTTGTAAGACCCTCAGAAAGTGCACCCCAGGTCCCCAGGGCCTGTAAATTAAATGATAATAGTGGGCCTTCAGCACGAATTGTGCCACTACAGTACACTACAGTAGCACTTAAACATGCCTCAGGACTGCCACTGACGAGCCTGTGTGTGGAGTTTTAAATTGCCATTTCGACCTGGCAAGTGCTCCAAATTGCCAGACCCAAACCTTTATTTGTATTACATATAAGTCAACCCTAAGGTAGACCCTAGTTAGCCCCAAGGGCAGGGTGCAGTGTATTAAAAAAGCCGTACATGTACATCTAAGTTTAACATGTCCAGGTAGTGAAAAATACTAAATCCATTTTTGCACTACTGTAATGGCCTATCTCTTCCATATGTTAACATAGATATTGCCTTAAAACACTTTTAAGTGTAATGTCTCAATGGGAGCAGATAGAATATTGGAATTCTGTGTCTCTGGACTCACAATTTAAAACACATTTTTAGTAAAGCTGTTTTTTAAATTGCAGGTCTGAAAATGCCACTTTTAGAAAGTTGGCATTTTCATACTTTAACCATCCTGTGCTTCTACCTGTCTCTGTATTACACATCTAGCTGGGCTAGACAGTCACACACAATGGGAGCTTCAGTGTGACATTTGCATCCTGATGGCCCGTCACCAAGCTGATGAGTCTTCCTGGGCTAGATGGGAGAGAGGAGCTGACACCTACACCTGAATAGGGCTGTTCCTCTCCTGACACAAAGGGCTGCATATCCCCATGTACAGTGTTTGGGGCCTGGGATGGAAGGGAAGGGACCTTGTAATTTTCAAAGGCCTCTCTGAAGTCTCACCAACTTCAACATTTGGGAATAAGTACTGGATTCCAAACCCCACCAAATCTGTTCACTTTTGGGTCCTGTGGAGACTCTGCCAAGAAAAGCAGCGCTGCCAGGAGGGACTGCCACTTTGCTATTTGTTTTGCTGTGTTGGCCTGCTGCCTGATGTTTGCTGTGCTATCAGGAGAGACTGCCATTTTGCAACTTGCTCTGCAGTGTTGGCCTGTTGCCTCTTGCAGTGAGAAGAAGTGGGCCTACTCCTCAGCCTCTTAACCTAAAGTAACTCTAAGGGCTTGTTGACTTGCCCCCGTTCCTGAAAGTCTTAGGGCCATCAAAGACGTTCCCTACCAATGTTGCCATGGGACTCCGAGCCCGACGCTTAGAAATTGACCTGATTCCGCCTGCCTAAGGTGAGGGACTGAGCACTTTCCTTCATCTGAAAACCAGCACTTCATCTGTAGAAGTCAGACACTTAACCTTGTGGAAATCAGACCATTGAGGTATCAGAACTGTGCATCCCAGATGACAGTGATCATGCTGTGAGGTCCCGTAAACTGAGAGGGGTCCTGTACATTGAGGGATAGAAGCACCCACATTGAAGCTGCACACTGAGTTATTTTGCCATACCCCCGGCCTGACACGTTTGCAAGGTAACGCTAAGTTCAGTGACGAAGCAAGAACCCCACCAGCCACTCTAAGCCTGAGCAGCGCAGCTGGACTGAGGACATAGCTGCTTTTGGAGCTCCACTCTTGGAGATAAGCGATGCCAGAGGCTCGTCTGACTCTGCTGCTTCCAACAAAGGTACTGTTGCTTGAGAATGTGCCTGAGTGGCCCCTGCCAGTTGTGCTGAACTTTCCAAAAAACACTGCATTGAATTCACAGTAGCCTGCTACAAAGCACTACATGCACTACTTGCACACTGTGCTATTTTTTAAAATTCTTACTAAGTCTCTAACGGGATCGTAAAAACCTTGATTAACAAATGTGCCTGCACTCCTGAAAGAGAAAATATCTGTATGCTTTGAACACTTAGGCGGTGATTCTAACCGCGGCGGGCGGTGGTCGCCGCCCGCCATGCGGTTACCGCCAAATGACCGCACCGCGGTCACAAGACCGCGGCGGCCATTCTGGCTTTCCCGCTGTGCTGGCGGGCGACCGCCAAAAGGCCGCCCGCCAGCACAGCGGGAAAGACCCAGCAACGATGAAGCCGGCTCCGAATGGAGCCGGCGGAGTTGCTGGAGTGCGACGGGTGCAGTAGCACCCGTCGCGAATTTCAGTGTCTGCTAGGCTAATTCTTTTTGGGGCCCTCTTACGGGGGCCCCTGCAGTGCCCATGCCATTGGCATGGGCACTGCAGGGGCCCCCAGGGGCCCCGCGACACCCCCTACGCCATCCTGTTCCTGGCGGGATTCACACGGGCAGCGGAAAACCGGCGGGAGACCGCCGGTTTTCCGCATCTGACCGCAGCCGAACCGCCGCGGTCAGAATGCCCTGCGGGGCACCGCCGGCCTGTCGGCGGTGCTCCCGCCGACCCTGGCCCCGGCGGTCTCAGACCGCCGGGGTCAGAATGACCCCCTTAGTTCTCACTTTTACTTTTGGGATTTTTGCCATTTTGGATATGTTTTTATCAGATAAATATTCTCTATTTTTCTAAACTGTTGTGGAGCTTTTTTGCTGTGGGTTTCACTATGTTACTGCACTTACGTGTTACACAAATACTTTACACATTGCCTCCTAAGTTAATGTAGGAGGCTGGACTGGCTTTTAGTGAGTACCAAGGGGTACTTGCACCTTGCACCAGGCCCAGTTATCCCTTATTAGTGTATAGGGTGTCTAGCAGCATAGGCTGATAGATAATGGTAGCTTAGCAGAGCAGCTTAGGCTGAACTAGGAGACGAGTGAAGCTCCTACAGTACCACTAATGTCACTTGCACAATATCATAAGAAAACACAATACACAGTTATACTAAAAATAAAGGTACTTTATTTTTATGACAATATGCCAAAGTATCTCAGAGTGTACCCTCAGTGAGAGGATAGGAAATATACACAAGATATATGTACACAATACCAAAAATATGCAGTATAGTCTTAGAAAACAGTGCAAACAATGTATAGTTACAATAGGATGCAATGGGGACACATAGGGATAGGGGCAACACAAACCATATACTCCAAAAGTGGAATGCGAACCACGAATGGACCCCAAACCTATGTGACCTTGTAGAGGGTCGCTGGGACTATTAGAAAATAGTGAGTGTTAGAAAAATAGCCCACCCCAAGACCCTGAAAAGTGAGTGCAAAGTTCACTAAAGTTCCCCAAAGGACAAAGAAGTCGTGATAGGGGAATACTGCAGGAAAGGCACAAACCAGCAATGCAACAACAATGGATTTCCAGTCGAGGGTACCTGTGGAACAAGGGGACCAAGTCCAAAAGTCACAAGCAAGTCGGAGATGGGCAGATGCCCAGGAAATGCCAGCTGTGGGTGCAAAGAAGCTTCTACTGGACAGAAGAAGCTTAGGTTTCTGCAGGAACGACAAGGGCTAGAGACTTCCCCTTTAGAGGACGGATCTCTCACGCCGTGGAGAGTCGTGCAGAAGTGTTTTCCCGCCAAAAGACCACCAACAAGCCTTGCTAGCTGCAAATCATGCGGTAAGTGTTTTTGGATGCTGCTGTGGCCCAGGAGGGACCAGGATGTCGCAAATTGCGTCAGGAGACAGAGGAAACGTCGAGCAAGACAAGGAGCCCTCTCAGCAGCAGGTAGCACCCGGAAAAGTGCCAGAAACAGGCACTACGAGGATGCGTGAAACGGTGCTCCCCCGAAGTTGCACAAAGGAGTCCCACGTCGCCGGAGACCAACTTAGAAAGTCGTGCAATGCAGGTTAGAATGCCGTGGACCCAGGCTTGGCTGTGCACAAAGGATTTCTGCCGGAAGTGCACAGAGGCCGGAGTAGCTGTAAAAGTTGCGGTTCTTAGCAATGCAGTCTGGCGTGGGGAGGCAAGGACTTACCTCCACCAAACTTGGACTGAAGAGTCACTGGACTGTGGGAGTCACTTGGACAGAGTTGCTGGATTCGAGGGACCTCGCTCGTCGTGCTGAGAGGAGACCCAAGGGACCGGTAATGCAGCTTTTTGGTGCCTGCGGTTGCAGGGGGAAGATTCCGTCGACCCACGGGAGATTTCTTAGGAGCTTCTAGTGCAGAGAGGAGGCAGACTACCCCCGCAGCATGCACCACCAGGAAAACAGTCGAGAAGGCGGCAGGATCAGCATTACAGAGTTGCAGTAGTCGTCTTTGCTACTTTGTTGCAGTGTTGCAGGCTTCCAGGGCGGTCAGCAGTCGATTCCTTGGCAGAAGGTGAAGAGAGAGATGCAGAGGAACTCTGATGAGCTCTTGCATTCGTTATCTAAAGTTTCCCCAGAGACAGAGACCCTAAATAGCCAGAAAAGAGGGTTTGGCTACTTAGGAGAGAGGATAGGCTAGCAACACCTGAAGGAGCCTATCAGAAGGAGTCTCTGACGTCACCTGGTGGCACTGGCCACTCAGAGCAGTCCAGTGTGCCAGCAGCACCTCTGTTTCCAAGATGGCAGAGGTCTGGAGCACACTGGAGGAGCTCTGGACACCTCCCAGGGGAGGTGCAGGTCAGGGGAGTGGTCACTCCCCTTTCCTTTGTCCAGTTTCGCGCCAGAGCAGGGCTAAGGGGTCCCCTGAACCGGTGTAGACTGGCTTATGCAGAATTGGGCACATCTGTGCCCAAGAAAGCATTTCCAGAGGCTGGGGGAGGCTACTGCTCCCCTGCCTTCACACCATTTTCCAAAGGGAGAGGGTGTAACACCCTCTCTCAGAGGAAGTTCTTTGTTCTACCATCCTGGGACAAGCCTGGCTTGACCCCAGGAGGGCAGAAACCTGTCTGAGGGGTTGGCAGCAGCAGCAGCTGCAGTGAAACCCCAGGAAAGGCAGTTTGGCAGTACCAGGGTCTGTGCTACAGACCACTGGGATCATGGGATTGTGCCAACTATGCCAGGATGGCATAGAGGGGGCAATTCCATGATCATAGACATGTTACATGGCCATATTCGGAGTTACCATTGTGAAGCTACATATAGGTAGTGACCTATATGTAGTGCACACGTGTAATGGTGTCCCCGCACTCACAAAGTCCGGGGAATTGGCCCTGAACAATGTGGGGGCACCTTGGCTAGTGCCAGGGTGCCCTCACACTAAGTAACTTTGCACCTAACCTTTACCAGGTAAAGGTTAGACATAAGTTACTTAAGTGCAGTGTAAAATGGCTGTGAAATAACGTGGACGTTATTTCACTCAGGCTGCAGTGGCAGGCCTGTGTAAGAATTGTCAGAGCTCCCTATTGGTGGCAAAAGAAATGCTGCAGCCCATAGGGATCTCCTGGAACCCCAATACCCTGGGTACCTTAGTACCATATACTAGGGAATTATAAGGGTGTTCCAGTAAGCCAATGTAAATTAGTAAAATTGGTCACTAGCCTGTTAGTGACAATTTGAAAGAAAGGAGAGAGCGTAACCACTGAGGTTCTGATTAGCAGAGCCTCAGTGAGACAGTTAGGGGGTGATTCTAACCCTGGCGGTCGGTGTTAAAGCGGCGGCCAACCCGCCAACAGGCTGGCGGTAAAAAAAATGGGATTCTGAGCCTGGCGGGAACCGCCAACACACACAGCCACCTTAACACTCCGCCCGCCACGGCGGTACAAACAAACAGCGCGGCGGTCCCCGCCAACAGACAGGCGGGAGACAATGTACCGCCCACACTATTCCAACTCACCAATACGCCACCTTTTCCGGGGCGGGAGCACCGCCGATAAAAACACGGCGGAAACAGACTACGGACGGGAAAACGCTCACCAGTACGCACTCCAGGAGGAAGGAGGACAGCATGGAACCCGAATTAAACATCCTACCTGCTCTCGTCTACCTTCTCATCTACCACGAGTACGAAGTCCGGCGCAGACGACAACGGTGAGTACTGCACCTACGACACACGGGAGGGGGAGGACGAAAGGTCACGGGCACACACATATGCGACCCCCCCCAACTATGTACTCACCAATGCAGAGCACCAAGTCACAGTGACACCACCCAAACACCCCTGAAAAATGCCAGGACGTAATCATATTTGGAATAAATATTTATGTACCAAAAAGCTCCAGAAAATTAGCGTACAACCATGAAAGATATCCACAACAAAACTAATGATATACACATCAGTGTATAACTGAAGTAACAAGTCCTGCACATCCTACGAATTCAGCATGTCCGTGGGCCAAAGTCTTGAGAAACAAGGGCAAAGCCCACACAGGAGACCTGAGTCCTTTGGAGAGAACACTGCAGGGGCATCAGATGTAAAAACTACAGGCACCTCAGGGGGAAGGGAAGGGGGGGGCACCACAGCCACATGAGTCCACGACGCCAGATCCACGAGGAGCCACCATGCCCACTGGACCATCCTGGGGAGTGCAAAGCCACAGTCTCTCAATGTCTCTACAGTGGGTGGGCTGCCCACTGGACCATCCTGGGGAGTGCAAAGCCACAGTCTCTCAATGTCTCTACAGTGGGTGGGCTGCCCACTGGACCATCCTGGGGAGTGCAAAGCCACAGTCTCTCAAGTCTCTACAGTGGGTGGGCTGCCCACTGGACCATCCTGGGGAGTGCAAAGCCACAGTCTCTCAAGTCTCTACAGTGGGTGGGCTGCCCACTGGACCATCCTGGGGAGTGCAAAGCCACAGTCTCTCAAGTCTCTACAGTGGGTGGGCTGCCCACTGGACCATCCTGGGGAGTGCAAAGCCACAGTCTCTCAAGTCTCTACAGTGGGTGGGCTGCCCACTGGACCATCCTGGGGAGTGCAAAGCCACAGTCTCTCAATGTCTCTACAGTGGGTGGGCTGCCCACTGGACCATCCTGGGGAGTGCAAAGCCACAGTCTCTCAAGTCTCTACAGTGGGTGGGCTGCCCACTGGACCATCCTGGGGAGTGCAAAGCTACAGTCTCTCAATGTCTCTACAGTGGGTGGGCTGCCCACTGGACCATCCTGGGGAGTGCAAAGCCACAGTCTCTCAAGTCTCTACAGTGGGTGGGCTGCCCACTGGACCAGCCTGGGGAGTGCAAAGCCACAGTCCATCAGGTGGATGACAGTCTCCACTGGTCAAGGAGGAGGCATGGTGGGCACAGTGAACCATAAACGGTGCTTGAGACGGCGGTGCCCAGCGGAGCGGTGCTTGAGACGGCGGGGCCCAGCGGAGCGGTGCTTGAGAGGAAGGGCCCAGCGGAGCGGTGCCTCAGAGGAAGGGCCCAGCGGAGCGGTGCTTGAGAGGAAGGGCCCAGCGGAGCGGTGCTTGAGAGGAAGGGCCCAGCGGAGCGGTGCTTGAGACGGCGGGGCCCAGCGGAGCGGTGCTTGAGAGGAAGGGCCCAGCGGAGCGGTGCTTGAGAGGAAGGGCCCAACGGAGCGGTGCTTGAGACGGCGGGGCCCAGCGGAGCGGTGCTTGAGAGGAAGGGCCCAGCGGAGCGGTGCCTCAGAGGAAGGGCCCAGCGGAGCGGTGCCTCAGAGGAAGGGCCCAGCGGAGCGGTGCCTCAGAGGAAGGGCCCAGCGGAGCGGTGCTTGAGAGGAAGGGCCTAGCGGAGCGGTGCTTGAGAGGAAGGGCCCAGCGGAGCGGTGCTTGAGACGGCGGGGCCCAGCGGAGCGGTGCTTGAGAGGAAGGGCCCAGCGGAGCGGTGCTTGAGAGGAAGGGCCCAGCGGAGCAGTGCCTCAGAGGAAGGGCCCAGCGGAGCGGTGCTTGAGACGGCGGGGCCCTGTTCAGCGGTGCTCTTCCCCACGGCGGGCCCTGTTCAGCGGTGCCTATCTCCACGGCGGGGCCCTGTTCAGCGGTGCTCTTCTGCACCGTGGGCCCTGTTCAGCGGTGCCTATCTCCACGGCGGGGCCCTGTTCAGCGGTGCTCTTCTGCACCGCGGGCCCTGTTCAGCGGTGCCTATCTCCACGGCGGGGCCCTGTTCAGCGGTGCTCTTCTGCACCGCGGGCCCTGTTCAGCGGTGCCTATCTCCACGGCGGGGCCCTGTTCAGCGGTGCTCTTCTGCACCGCGGGCCCTGTTCAGCGGTGCTCTTCTGCACCGCGGGCCCTGTTCAGCGGTGCTCTTCTGCACCGCGGGCCCTGTTCAGCGGTGCTCTTCTCCACGGCGGGGCCCTGTTCAGCGGTGCTCTTCTGCACCGCGGGCCCTGTTCAGCGGTGCTCATCCAGCAGGTCAAGGGAGCCAGACCTGGCCTCGACTCCCTGCTCAGTCGCCCTCGGACCGTGACGTTTCTGGACCCTTCGGGGACGGACTCCTGGCCTCCTTAGTGTCCTCCTTCCCAGCTGGGATGTGGCATGTGGGGTCCACCTTCTCCGCGCTCCTGCTGCCCTTCCGCTCCTTTGATGGGGCTCTCGGGCCCTTGCCTCCCCTAGATGGTGTGGGTGGTGAAGTGGCCGCACATTGCTCCTTGGGGGCAGCCCTGTCGGTCCTCGCACGGCGGTCCTTGTTTTTGCGGGTCCTCTTGCCGGGGGGGGGGCTGGACGTGTCCTTGCTGCTGATCGATGTGTCACTGCTGGCAAAGGGTGGGCTCCAGAACCCAGGCACAACAGTGACACCCGAAGCTGGGCTGGTGGTGGCTGCGGTGCTCTTGGGACTCTTTGAAGATGGATGGGGGAGGTCATCGGGGGGAAAGAGGTTAAGGTTAGCCAGGAAAAGTTTTTTAGGGCCAAGGTAATGGGTAGGAGAAGTGGAGATGGAAGTGGAGGTAGAGGAGGTGGTTGTAGGAGAGTCAGGTGTGCTGTCATTGGGTGAAGGTGCTGGTGCTGTAGGCTGTCGTGAGGTGGATGGCTGTTGGGTGAGTGGCTGCCTGCGTTTGTGTGTCTTGGAAGAGGGGGTGACAGACACAGTGGGAGAGGACACAGGGGACGTGTACATGGCAGTGGGGGTGGTGACTGCACGAGTGTGGACTGTACTGGAGGGTGAGGTGGTGATGGAAGCACTGGCTGATGTTGGGGTGCATGCAGGTGTGAGTGTAGACGTCACAGGGAGGGAGGAGGGAGACGAGGAGGAGGGGGACACAGGGGTGGCAGTGGCTGTTGGCATGTCTGCATCTGGGTGTTGCTCGGGTGAGTGTTTGCGGGATCTGTGGTGCTTGTGTTTGGATGAGCTGCTCTTGGGTGTTGAGGTGTGTGCAGGCTGGTCTGATGGTGTGGATGGGATAGGCTGAGGAACAGGAGACAGAGACAGGCTGGAGGCAGTCAGAAGAGGGAGGCTGGAAACAGGGACAATGGCTGCCGTCAGTGCTGAGGCCAGAGCAGTGAACGCTCGTTGATGGGCAGCCTGACCCGAATGAATGCCCTCCAGGTACGCATTGCTCTGTTGCACCTCCCTTTGCACACCCTGGATGGCATTCAAAAGGGTCGTCTGCCCAACAATGAGCGTCCTTACCAGGTCAATGAGCTCCGCACTGAGGGCAGCAGGGGCAACAGGGGCAGGGGCTGAGGTGCCTGGGGCGAAGGAGACGCGCGCCTTCCTGGGCGAACCGGCACGGAGCGAAGACTGAGGGGCTGCTGGGAGGGCGGGGCTGGTGCGCTGGGTGGCGGCTGTACCTGTAGAGGCGGGGGGCATGGATGTTGCCGCCACCCCTAGGGAGCTCCCATCCGAGGACGTGTCGCTTTTGCTGCTCTCACCAGCGGTCCCCGTCGTGGTGCTCCCCTCGCCTCCGGATCACTGGTGCCCTCGGTGTCTGTTCCTGGGCCCACCGGGGCCTTGTGTCCTGCAGCTCCCTCGTGCTCCGATGCCATATCTCCTCCGCCTGATGATGCTAATGCACACATGCACAAGAAGATGAAGAGAAAGGGTGGGGGGAGAAAAAAGAAGACCAGGTTGAGTGCATGCAATGTCAACACCGTTGGCGGAGAGGACAGACACAGGTGCCTAATGCACTAAGCCGCGCATTCGGGGTACACTACTCAGTACTACTGACTAAGACAACAGGCCAAGAGACGTCAAACGCGCACATGGGAGATGCTGGACCTTCAATGGCTGTACTTGTCACCCTACAGAGGTGGGGGCCGGGGGCACAGGGCCATGCCTAAGGGAGAGGACTACACTACAGAAAGCGCCCTGGCCTAATGTCACCCACAGCCCTCCTCCCCCACCCAGACGCCTCCACTGCGCAGAAAGATAGGAGAATGTGCTGATACTCACCCCCTTGTGTCTGCTGTGATGTCTTAAAGCGCCCATCCAATTCAGGGTAGGCCACCGCCAGGATCCGGGACATCAGGGGGGTCATGGTGCGACTGGCACCCCTCCTAGGTTGGGAGGCCATCCCCAGCAGTGTTTCTGCGGTCTTCCTTGTTCCGCGGCGGATGTCCTCCCACCTCTTGCGGCAGTGGGTGCCCCGTCTGTTGTGGACCCCCAAGGTCCGGACTTCCTTGGCGATGGCACGCCAAATCTCGATCTTCTGATGGGCGCTGACCTATTAGACATGTACAGGGTGGAAAGGAGGAAATCATCAATGACCTGCATGTTAGATGTAATTGGCCCCCACCCACCCACTTTGCCATATGGCACATGCTCTCATCTGTCGGGCGTTGCACTCCTCATTCGCCACCCACCCCACCAACTTACATCCACCCCAATCCACACAGGCATAGCCCATTCCATTAGCACCCGGTGTACTCACTTGTTGGTCTGGAGGACCGTAGAGTAGCGCATACTGGGGGAGGACCCCATCCACGAGCTTCTCCAACTCTTCAGACGTGAAGGCAGGGGCCCTTTCCCCAGTCGCAGCAGCCATTGTATCTTCCAGACCGAGGTCACAGCAGCACTTGCAGTATAGGTCCTCTCCTGTGGATGATCAGGTCTCGAGTGATTAAGCTCATAGAAAATGGCGGTCACGCCCGCGGCGGTGCGTACCGCGGCGGTGCGTACCGCGACCACCGGCGCACTTCGTCATTGGCTCCTGAAACCCATAGGCTTCAATGTTAACCAATGCGGCTTTGCGCCGCGGTCTTCGACCGCCTACCGCCACGGTGTGCCCCGCCAGCGCATTGACCTCACATCCCATTGTCCCACTTCACAGGTCAGGCAGCCGCCATTTCAAGGGCCCACATGGCTTAATTTTGACTGCGACACACAGGCCTAGGCCTTGCATTGCCACACATACACGCCTTTCAACCCATTGCCATTCTTTAACTGTGCAAGCTGTCTGTACGTACCTGTGGTTTGCCTGACTCTGTGCTCCATGTTGTCCTTCCTAGGCACCGTCCGCTGGGACTTGCGATGAGAAGGAGGAATCCTCGCGTGTACCGACCGCTGGTGGACCTGTCGACAATGGAAGAACGCCATATAATACTTCGATACAGACTTGACCGTGCCACTATCCATGAACTGTGTGCCCAGCTGGAGCCAGCCCTGATGTCCCCCATCCGCCAACCCACAGGGATTCCCCCTCTGGTGCAGGTTTTGTCAGTCGTCCATTTTTTGGCCAGTGGGTCATTCCAGACCACAGTGGCCATGTCATCTGGAATGTCTCAGCCTATGTTTTCTAAGATTTTGAGCAGAGTGTTGTCTGCCCTGATGAAACTCATGCGGAGCTACATCATTTTCCCCGAGGAGGGTGACTTGCCTACAGTGAAGGGTGATTTCTATGCCCTTGGACATATCCCCAACATCATTGGTGCCATTGATGGGACCCATGTGGCTTTGGTACCCCCAAAAGACGATGAGCAGGTGTACCGAAACAGAAAAAATTATCATTCGATGAATGTCCAGGTGGTCTGTTTGGCTGACCAGTACATCTCCCATGTAAATGCCAAGTTCCCAGGGTCAGTGCATGACGCGTATGTGATGCGAAATAGCAGCATCCCCTATGTGATGGAGCAGCTACAGAGACAACGTGTGTGGCTAATAGGTGACTCTGGTTACCCCAACCTGCCGTGGCTACTGACCCCAGTAAGGAATCCCCGGACAAGGGCAGAGGAACGCTACAATGAGGCCCATGGGCGTACTAGGAGGGTGATTGAGCGAACCTTTGGCCTCCTGAAGGCCAGGTTTAGGTGCCTGCATATGACAGGTGGATCCCTAATGTACTCACCAAAGAAGGTGTGCCATATCATCGTGGCGTGCTGTATGCTTCACAACCTGGCTTTGCGACGAGAGGTGCCTTTCCTGCAGGAGGATGGTCCAGATGGTGGTGTTGTAGAAGCCGTGGAGCCTGTGGAGAGTGAAGAGGAGGAAGACTCAGAGGACGACACAGACAATAGGGACAGAGTGATACAACAGTATTTCCAGTAACACCCAGGTAAGAATCACCCACGCCATTTCACAATTGCTTATAGCCTCCTGCATCTGTACTTTCTGTAGTTCCCCACAGATGTTTTTCATTGATTTTTGCCTTTCCCTTCCCTTCTCAGTGCTGTCTGACTCAGTACCTGACTTCTGCTTGGTTCGCCCATGAAATACAGCGTATTGACATTGGTATGTTGTCATGACTAATTGACAGAACAGAAATCGAACAGTAATATGTAATACATTTGTCAATAATACAGCATGACTCAAAACAGATTTGTGTGCAAAATGTGATTTATTTACAGTGCTAGATATCGGTACATGTGATTCTTAGGGTGATGGGTGGGGGTGGAGGAATATCCATGGCAGAGTCCAGTTCTCAGTCTCACAGGTGCATTGTCCTTTTGCCTGTGGAAGGATGGAGCATAGGCAGTTCATGGTTGGACAGGGTGGCAATGTGGGACAGTGGGAAGACTTGAGGGGGTATGTCCTGCAGGCGGGGGTCTTGACATCCTACTCTGTCTTTTTCTTTGGTCTCAGGCTCCTGTTACAGGGTGGTTGTTCTTCAGCAGGAGGTGGGGTTCTGGGGGGCTGTCGAGGTGTTGGGACCTCCTGTCCACTAGCGCCGGCGGAGGTGGTAGGCTGTTCCTGGTCCGGGCTAGTGACAGGGGCCCTGTGTGGTGCACCACGGTCCCGCAACGCGTCCTCTATCCTGTGGAGGGCCAGGACGATGGTCCCCATTGCGGTCCCGATGATTCTCAGCTCCTCCCTGAAACCCATGTAGCGTTCCTCCTGCTGTGCCTGGATCTCAGTGAACCTGGCCAGTACCGTCGCCATCGTTTCTTGGGAGTGGTGGTATGCCCCCATGATGGTGGTGAGGGCCTCTTGGAGAGTGGGTTCCCTGGGCCTCTCCCCCCCCCCCTGTCGCACAGCAGCCCTCCGAGCTGCCCGGTTTCCCCCGGCCTCTGTCCCCTGGACGGTGTGCCCGCCACCACTGCCCCCAGGTCCCTGTTGTTGTTGGGGTGTTGGGTTAGCCTGGGTGCCCTGTAGTGGCAGACACACCGCTGATTGAGCTGTCCTAGAGACAGAGGCATGGGCCCGCTGGGTGGGAGCTGTGCTGGTGTCGGCAGAGGGGGTCGGGTCTGGTGTGGCCTGTGGCTGCCTGAGGGGAACCGACTGCCCAGAGGTCCCCGATGGTCCGGGCTGGTCATCAGGTTCACTGTCGACAGAGCTGCTATCCTCAGTGTGGGCCTGTTCCGGTGGTGGGATGGACACTTCTGGACCCTCCTGGCTGGTGTGTTGTCGTTCGGGTCCTGCATGGGGTAAGAGAGTTTGGTTATTATTTCTGTGTGTGCAATAGCATGCGTGTTGTGGGTGCCCTTGTCCCCCAGTGCAGGCATTCCCTGGAGGGAGGTGTTGTGAGGGTATTTAGTGGGGGGGAGGGGTTAGTGCAGTGGTCATGCTTAGGTGATGGGTGCCCATGATTTGTGTTGGCATGCAGGAGTTGGTGTTGGGATGGGTGGGTTGTGCTGGTGAGACATTGTCAGGGAGGATGTGTGCTGGGGGGTTGGGGGTGAGGGTGGGGGTGTGGGTTGGCATGCTGGTGGGGTGGGGGGGATATAGTAGTTGAGATTGGACTTACCAGAGTCCATTCCTCCGGCTACTCCTGCGAGGCCCTGAGGATGCAGGATGGTCAAGACCTCTTGCTCCCACGATGTAAATTCGGGAGGGGTGGGTGGGGGTCCGCCGCCAGTCTTCTGGACCGCGATGTTGTGCCTGGAGACCATCGATCTGACCTTCCCCCGTAGGTCGTTCCATCTTTTGCGGATGTCCTCCCTATTCCTGGGATGCTGTCCCACCGCGTTGACCCTGTCCACGATCCGCTGCCATAGCTCCGCCTTCCTGGCTATACTGGTGTGCTGCACCTGCGAGCCGAAGAGCTGGGGTTCCACTCTTAGGATTTCCTCCACCATGACCCGGAGTTCTTGGTCCGAAAAGCGTGGGTGCCTTTGGGGTGCCATGGGGTGGTGTGGGTGAGGTGTGGGGTGGTGTATGTGATGAGGAGTGTGTTGGTGAGTGGTGCTTTGTGCTACTATGTGGTGTGTGTGATGGTGTAGTGTGCCTCAGTGTGTCTTGCTATGGATTGTCTGCTGTGTCTCTCTCTCCTTCTCTCAGTAATTAGGGTCGCAGGGGTTTGTGGGTGATGTGGGTGTGTGTTTTATAGTTGGTTGATTGTGTGGGAGTGGTGTGTGTATGTGTATCAGGTGTGTGTATTTCAAATTGTCCAATGTGGCTGTGTTTTGGTGATGTGTGTGGATTCTGACCGCGGCGGTGTGTACCGCCAATGAAATACCGCGTTTGAATGACCGCCGTGTGGATTCGTGGGTCGTAATGGCATGGGCGTATTTCTGTTGGCGTGACGGTGGAGGTTTGGTCATCTCCAGTTTATCGCTGCCCGCCGATGTGGCGGGCTGCAGTGGAGGACGGATTTTTGGAGGTTTGGCCGTTGTGGGTCAGAATGACCGTGGCGGTTGACCGCGGCCGCGGCGGTGTTATGGCGGTCTTATGACCGGCGGTAAGGGCATTTTACCACCGAGGTCAGAATGACCCCCTTAGTCACTACACAGGTAACACATTCAGGCACACTTATGAGCACTGGGGCCCTGGAGAACAGGGTCCCAGTGACACATACAACTAAAACAACATATATACAGTGAAAAATGGGGTAACATGCAAGGCAAGATGGTACTTTCCTACAGTTAAGCTTGAATGCTCCGTGCCAAGCTACCAGAGGGTGAGCACAGAATAATTTAGAGTTTGTATCTAGCTAACCCTGACTAGGCTTGCGGTCCCTACTTAAACATGGTGCATACCTCTGCCAACTAGAGACCCAATTTTCAACAGGAAGGACCTCGAGTAACAAGGAGACCTTTGTGTCAAGGGGAATATTACTGAGGAAACTCGAAAAATGTGTCCCAGAAGACATTTTTGGGTAGGCATGGGTATGACAGTCAAAAATGTTCCAAGAGAACACATTAAAAGAAGTAAGGTACCAAGACCTTCTCTAGCATATTAATTGAGGTTCTAAGAATGATCCACTGAAAAGTCACCTGAGTATGCATGACAAAGAAGTTAAGGGCGCAAAGGCATCTGTGCTGTGGCCCAGCATATTGTCTAGTCAAACACCTCAGTGAGTGTCACTTTACACCTGTTAAAACCTTCCCCTCTGAGGAGGTGCCAAGGCACCAATCCAAGAGAGACAGGTGCTCAGTGAGGCATTCAGGAAGGAGTCTATATCTGTAACAAACATTCACAAATATGCACTCATAAAAGGTATGCACGTACACGCACACACACACACAGGAAAGCACAAACACATGTACACAAACATGGAAACACAAACACATTTAAATATAAACGTCGTCCTTAAGCCACCACCCTTTTATCTGGTCAACATGCTTGCTCATGCCCACTCGGTGCACCCCAATATAAAATCTATGGCTTTCAGAATCTTCTGCAATACGAGTAAGGACCATTTTGTGCAGATAATTTCTGCATCAATATAATTTTACAATTCAAACTATTGACTAGGCAGGAATTAAAATTTCATATGATCCTCTGCGCGTTATTTTGCACTGCAACTACTATAGGAATATTTTCCTTAGGAAAAGTCATTTAATAAACATAATGATGTAAAATACAACAAAATAGAGAGAGGTCTTGTAACTGACATTGGAAGCACGTGATACATATAGAGTGTATTCCATGTTTGTGCTTATATTGGCACCTTTATTTGTATAAAAGCATTTCATTGAGAGCAAACGGTTCTCATGGTAGCAAAACACTTTCGCTGAACAAATTGTAACCAATAAGTCTAAAAGAGGAACACAGCTTGATGCAAGCAGACTATGTCAAAGTTAAAAAACACAATTCTTGAAAATTATTACAGCAGAACTGTGTCAGCACTCATGTAAAGGCAGGGGAAACGAGAGCTCTTCATTGGAAGAGCTTCCTTGAATGTAAAAGTTGCTATTAGAAAGTACCGCAGAGAAAGGTGATTAGTTACCTTTTCGGAAAGCACACACAGTCAAGAAGACCTACTAGGAGAACGTCTGCTCACCTTTTCAATTCCTAAGACCAGTACCAAGGTGTGTGGTGTTGCGCTACCTCCTCTTATCAGAGTGGTGCCAATGAGAACCCGTTCAAGGTGGTGAGCAGTGTAACTTTAGCTTCAGAAGAATGATCTGCTTTGACCTCATTCAGACAATATGTGCTTCCACCAATGAGCGCTGCTAATAATAAAAAACAAAAAATATACATAAACAAAATTAGTATCCCGATGCACGTGCTGCTTTCTTCAGCAGCGCGGATAGTAAACAAAAATAAAGGAATACTCAATGTTAAAGCCCATAAACAAGAAGCCAGATATCTCAAGCTGAAGCCCAGGGGTTGAGGTGGCGACATCTAAATTACATCCATGATCCCAAGTCAGTCATTTCATCATCAAGAGAATGGAGGACATTGTGATGTATCTGGAGTGCTGCTCTTTCAGTACTGCGGTTGGGGGCGCTCCCACAATGGACTACACGGATTAAGGATATTCTTTGAGATCTTTTTTTAGACTCGAAAGGATACTGCTTTCTAAATTAGATTTTCTAGAAAGGAAAGTTTAGATGCTGGTTTTAGTTTCTGAAAATTGTGGGTTTGAGATTAGATTTTTGCAGGATTTTTTTCTGAATTTAGAGGCTAAGGGAAAATGCCTTCTTCTGGTGGTGAGTTTATACTCTGCAGAATCATGGTGTGTTGTGGGGAAGCTGTGATTGTCTTTTGCTTGGACATGGTCATGAAGGGAGTGAGGTCCAGTGGGAAGCCCTGTCAAGTGTACTCCCTTTGCGAGGTGTGAAGTGAAGGCTTCTGCACCGATTGGGTCATTTCTCATGTGCAGGACGAAGTTGATGGCCCTTGTTTGCCAGAGGAGTGCCACTGTGAATTGAGAGCATTGTATCACAGCACCGATCAGGCTGTAGCCCGTGTGTATTGGTGAGCTGTGACCCTGTATGCCAGGCTGTGAAAAGATTGCCGTGCTGTAAGGGCCATACCCCTTGTATCGTGTTGAGCTGCACCATGTATGTCAAAAGGGCCCTCCAAAGAGGACATCGCTGTTCCAAATAGGCAGGTTCCCGTTTTCAGACAGGATACAGTGACTAAGTATGCCGGGAGAGTCACCGGGAGCAACACGACGTGTGGCCCAAACCATACACCTCTGCCAGAGAAATGAGGCTGCAATAGGAGTATTGGGCACCATCATCAAGGTGAGAGATTCACTTCAGAATTGTTGCATCAACCCCCGACACTGGGAAGCAGATCAGACACTTACCCTGCAAGGAGGAGGAGCAGGGAACCTTTGGTCGCTTTGGTGGCACAATTGCATGTGTGGAAACCTGCACCCACTGAATGCAGCCCGGCTTGACTGTGTGCAGCAAACTCACCTGATTCAGCTGCTGCTGCTCCTAGCACTGGATGGGATGTGCTCAGGAACTCTGGATGATCAAAGACTGCAGGTCTCAAAGACTGATTTTGGGCTATTTGGCCGTAGTGGAACTTGTTTGCTAGTTAAATCTGCGGTGTTGAAAGGGTATTGGCTTCTAGATAGAGTCAAAGTGGACTCTTGAGGCTTGGACTACTAGTGGGAATGGCCCTGGATGTTGCCTATAGGAGTGGTTCCCAACCTGTGGTCCAGGGACCCCTGGGGGTCCACAAAGCCTCCTCAAGGGGTCCGCAACTGTTTAAAAAATTTAATAAGGTTAATAGATTAGGTCCCCAGCTTTCAGTACTGACTCAGTGGGGGGTCCCCAGATCCCAAAATGTATTCATTGGTGGTCCCTAGGATCCAGGAATGATAACGTGGGGGTCCACAGAAGTCAAAGGTTGGAAACCACTGGCCTATAGTGAATGGGGATAACCACTATCACCAGGAGTATCTCCATGCACTGCTAATTACCCCACATATCACAATACTCATAGCATATTTTATGACATCATTGATAATATCTTGGCAACATTTGTTGCAAAATTATTGTTAAGAAAACTGTGCATGGCAGGGGCGCGAGTTGTAGTTACCTTGGGGCACAAGTTATAGTTACTTGACATAACTGTAAATTTAACTGCAGATTTTCTATGGTTTTGTGCATGTAAAACGTGAACCTAACTAGAGAATCCCTGTAACCTTTGTTTTTTTAGTGAATTTCTAAGGTTTTTTAAACTTCATGTTCTAACTATAACGTTCCAGTAACCTCAGTTTTTTTGTGTGAAATAAATATATATATATATATATATATAAATATATATATACATACATATATATCTATATATATATAAATATAAATATTATATATATATATATATATGTATATATATGTATTTTTTCACTTTAAAAAACAAAGGTAACAGGGATGTTATAGTTAGGTTCGCATTTTAAATGCACAAAACCATAGAAATTTACCTGTTCTAGTTAGAGTTATCTCAAGTAACTATAAATCGTGCCCTAAGGTAACTATAGCTCATGCCCCCACCATGCACAGTTTTTTCATCAAAAATTTTACGGCAAGTATTACATTGATATTCTCAATGATGTTGTCAAAGATGTCATGACTGCCATAATTTGTGAGGTAATTAGCAGTGCCTGACAAGAGCGCGAGTTATAGTTACTTTAGGAAAAGATTTGGAAGAAAAGTAGATTTTGTTCTGAAGATTGTGCTTTTTGTTATTTGGTGTACATCCATTCAGTACTTTAAGAGAAACTAAAAAAAATCCACATTTGTATATCTAGGGCTGAGGTTTCTCCCCGACGACTTCTGGAATAATAACAATCTAGTGCAGAGATCTGCAGAGCTCTGATTGGCTACCAGCACTTCAACCAGGAACTGTTGACAGCCATCTTAGGACTTGGCTTCAACTGAGACGCTGAGAAAAAGTGAAAAAAAGAAAAGGGGCTAGGGTAGGGACATCCTGACACACTTAGCTCTGGTGCTGAGGTCCCAAAGGGACCTTGCCAGGGCCAAAAAAAAAAATTGTTAATTGTTGCTGCAAATTCCCAACAATGCCACAAATTTGCTGCAATTTTTGTTTTAAAAAAAACAAGCGCAGTCTCCTGTGCTTGTTTTACTAAAACCCCCGGGTAGGCTAGGTCGGGGGACACATTAAAAATAAAGAAGGAGGGCGCACACGTCCCCCCTCCTGGGTTTATTTATACCCCGGGAACCACAACCCCTTGGCTTATATTCAGTAGTATATAGGGGGCCAGGAGGAACACCACCTCCACTTGGCAAAATTGTTTGATTATAGTAAGGAGGGGGTACTGCAGACGCCCACCCCGGGCCTCTAGGACTGCTACCTCTCCAGGGGACTGCTACCTCCCTAGGGCTAACATTCCAATTAGATGTGGGCTGTGCGGTCCCTCCTCAGTCCTGGGGACCACCACTTCCACCACTCCCCAGGGCAATTGTTTCATAATAACGGTGGCCCATGTGCCCACCCCCTGTGGCCCCAGGGACGGCCTCCTCCCTGGGGCCAAAATAAAAGATGATAGGGGGTCTGTTGCAGACCCCCAACCCTAGGGACCATCTCCTCCCCAGGGCTGTGTATATGTTGGAGGGGAGTGACACAGCCAGCTTCTGCTGTGTCTTGGGTTGCCCACGCATAGGACATAGCTGTTTGGTCTGGTTTGGCGGGAGCTTTGACAGTTCCCGCCAAGTTAGAAATAACACAAGTCCACTCCCAGCAAGCAATAGGTGTCAAATAGCTCCCGCATGCTGGAAGTGGAGGTTTCCTCTGTTTCTCTGCTCGCAGAGATGCAGGCAGGTAAACAGAGGAAATTATTACTATCACAGACATTGGGCTGCATGTTTAGCAGCTCCCTGTCTGTGACAGCAATGCCCGCTCCCTCAGGAGGCGGGTAACTGACTGGGACCGTGGGGGCTTTGAGGTCCTCCCTGTGGTCCCCATCGTGCACACTGGGTACACTGGAGGGCACCCATGAGAGATGGCTGACCCTAGGTAATGGGGTCCCCATGGCAAACATCGGCCCGGGAAGTGGGGCCGTGCAGCCCCCCTCCTCCACTTAATGAAGGCTGGGCCCCGGGGGATGAGGTCCCTAGGGCCCCCTTCCTGCACATTGCACCCAATGAGTTAGCAATCACAACAAGGTAGCACTTACTGACTAATAAGTAGAAAGTACTCCAGTTGGATAGTTATTTTGTGCAAAACTGTTGACTCTTGTTGGATAAATGAACAAGTGAACTTCCGTTCTGTCCATGATGCTCATTTCACAGAAATTAAACCTCAACAGGAAACATTCACAACTATAAATGTAGCAGGTGCCCCAGTTGAAGCTCTACTTTTGGAAAGAACAAAAGATCCTAACTCCTGAGCTTGTGGAAGGCAAAGCAAGTGTGTTCACTTCACAATTCCATATTGAAAAACAACCTGAAATCCACTGTGGATGGAAATGTCTCTATCATATATTGGAGAACAATCACACACTCTCATACCCAATCTCACACCAACATAGACCCTTTCACACCCACTCTCTCAACCAGAAAGACACTTTCACATCCACTTTCACACCCAGAGACACCCTCTCACACCTATTCTCATACCCAGAGAGACTAGCCCTGTGGCAAACTCCTGCTGCACATGGCCAAATGCCATGCACGGTGAGGGGTTGGGTGACTGGTGGGGTTGGCCACAGTGCGTGGCCACAGGCCAAGCCCTGCGGCCAACCCCTGCCGCTCACGGCCAAAGGATGTGTGCGGTGGTGGATGGATTAACGTATAGTAATGAAAATAACTTTATCTTTAAAAAAACATAAATATTCACTGAAAAAACAAAGGTTTCAGGGACATTCAGTTAGGAAATAGAATTTTAAAGAAACAGAGAAGTTTGCTTAAAATACCAAACGTTACAGGGACGTTATAGTTAGGTTTTAAATTTACTCACACAGAACCAGAGAAATTCAGCAGCTATAGTTAAATTTATTTCAAGGAACTATAACTCATGTTGACTATAACTCGCGCCTTCGCCATGCACTGCTAATTACCCCAAATATTACAGCTCTCATGACAACTTTTATCACATCAATAAAAATATCAATGAAACATTAGCAGCCAATTTAATGAAGAAAAAACTGTGCATAGCGAGGGTGCAAGTAATAGGGCCATATGTATGAAGAAATGGCTTTGCGAATCGCAAATAGCGATTTTTAAGAAATCGCTATTTCCGAGTCGCAATAGGCCATGTATCATAATTGTGATTTGGAATTAGCGATTTCTTAAAAATCGCTATTTGTGGTTTGTGAGGCCGATTTACCGAATCGCAATTTGCATTTTTGCAAATTGCGATTCGGTAATTGAAAATCGCAAATTGCGAGAAATTGCGAGAAAGCACACCTGGAGGAGCCTGATGACATCACAAGCAGGAAGTGAGTCATCCCAGGCAGTTTCAGGTGCCACACCCACACCAGCATCCAGAGAGAGTCAGCCCAGCCACACTGAGCAACACTCTGAAGGAGGCAGCACACCAGACCAACCATGGACACCTCAGGCCAAGGAAAGGAGAAGGGAGAAAGAAAGCGTAAGCTCAAATTTAGCGAGCAAGAGCTGGAGGTGCTTATAGAGGAGCTGGTCAGGAGTCATGACTGGCTTTTTGGCAAGAGCTCACTCCAGGTGCCTGAGAGTGAGAAAAGGAGACTCTGGGCAGACGTACAAACAAAGATCTGCACTGTTGGAGTGGCACAACGCTCGGTTGAAGAAATTAAGAAGAGGTGGTACGACCTGCGGTCCCGTGCCAAGGAGAGGGTGGCAAGAAGACTGCAGGAGGCCAGGAGCACAGGAGGCGGACCACCCATAGAGTCACCCTCCACCCTGTTAGAGGACCTAGTGGAGTCCACACTCCTCCCTGAAGCAGTGAGTGGGGTCACAGAGATAGACACCTCCGGCAAACCAAGTACCAGCAAAGGTAAGTGCAATATTGAATTGTAACCCCATATGTGTATGCACAAAAGCCCCTTAGGAATTTGCAAGTAATGTAAAACATTGTGAGAAGTAGTCCATTCCACATCTTAGTAGCAGCACAACAATGCATTATGGGAGTGGCAGTCCACAACCCAGAGCTGAAAGTAGCACATAGAATGTTATTAAGTAGAGCGACACCCAGAAGAACACAACACCCACAACACAGTGAAGAAAAGTACCTGTACCTTTATTACTTTTGTGTGACCGTAATTGTAACAAACATAACTGACATGCTGCATATTGTCGTTGCAGGTGGCCAGGTCCAGCAGCCACAGCATGTGCCAGCTTAGGGGAGGCCCACATACACCATCCCCAACTCGCCAATGCACCCAGATGCAGGAGCCCAGTTCTCAGCAGACTACAGCACCCGGCAGGATGGCTACAAATGCAGGTGCACAGGCGTATGAGGCAGGTGAGGGAACCTCCTTCTTTGGTGGCCTTGAATCTGCTATGTTGCAGCAGCAGCGCCTGCAGCATAAAAAGATTGCTGCATTACAAAAACAGATGCAGCAACATAATGTCAACATGGGGGGCCTGCATCGCCAGCTGGAGTGCCTGAATGCAAATGTTGAACAGCTGCATGAGGGACAGGTGCAGGCATCGCAGGACACAAGGGAGCTCACTTCTGCTGTGCGGCAACTATGTCAGGAGCTGCGCCATGACAGGGTGAGCCACCGCAGGCAGGAGCGACGTTTCATGAACATGTTCAGGGGAATTTGTCGCACTGTCACTAGGCTGGCTAATTCCATGTGGAAGGCTCGGCCGTACAGAAGACTCTGACTCGTATTTTAAGTGAGTCCCCAAAAGGGGAAGAAATACATTTTTATTTGTTTAGTGGTGAGATAATAACTAGGGTAGTAATACAGTATTCTTCTGTTCGTGACCTTTTTATTGGAAGTGCTTCTGTGAAGGTCTTGCTGTTTTAATGGTCCGTAATGTTCTGTTTTCCCTAGGTTGTGGCGGTCTTCTGATTACGTCTTGTCGTCTCTTTTCAGCAGGGTCTCGGAAAACAAGAAGACAAGACCAGGTAAGTGGTGGGGTATGGGGTTGTCCCCTTGAATTAGTAAGCGAGCGGGAGGGTGAAGAAAACAAACACGGGGGTTGGTGAGTTAGGTTAGTGCAGGCATAGGGGGGGGGGCGAAATAGTATCTCTGTAAGGTTGGTGTCAGGAAGGTTGCACAGTCAGTGTTTTCCCTAGGTTCCCGGTGCTCAGCCCAACCTGCCCTCTTCCCCTATTCCCTCCCCGGTGTTCCCTTTCTCTTCTACCCCTCCCTTTATGCCCTCGCGTCCTGTATTTCCCTTATGCCGCTGTCCCTTTAACAGGGACCGTACCTTGAAGAGCCACGACCCTCCTGGGTCGTGGCGGGGCTTGTCACTTTCCTCGTTGTCTTTTCCAGCTCCGTTGTCCGGGCGGGTTGCCTCCTCCTCGTCTCTCACAGTTTCGGCGTTCCTTGCTCGGCGCGTCCACTCCTCGCTCCTTCCTCTTCCGGATCCTTCTCCCTCCGCTGCGAAGTCCGTCTTTCTTTTTTCCTCGGCGATCCAGAAATCCGGTGCCGATGTATCGTCCCGCCTCCACGCGTCTCCCTGGAGACGCGGGACTGGATCGGACGAGGCGCGCGACCGGCACCACTCCGAGGCATCTGTAGACGAGGTGGACAACACCCGTCTACACACCCCATCCCAAGAACGGGACTGGTAGAGGACCGTAGAGTCCGGACAGCGGGAGAGGAAATCAGCGGGGCATTGCCGGGTTCCGGGAATGTGGCGGACCTGGAAGGTAAGAGGCTGGAGCTCAAGAAACCAGCGTAAAACCCTGGAATTAGTGTCCTTGTGGGAGGCCAACCAGGTCAAAGGGGCATGATCAGTGTAGAGGACAAAAGGTCTGCCGATGAGATAATACTGTAAACATTCAATGGCCCATTTTATGGCCAGGCATTCCTTCTCGATAGTAGGGTAGTGAACTTCCCTCGGGAGGAGTTTACGACTGATGTATACGATAGGATGGTCATGACCTAGGTCGTCGGGTTGGGCTAGGACGGCCCCAAGACCGACATTGGAAGCGTCGGTGTAGAGGTTGAAAGGTTTGGAAAAATCTGGACACCTCAAAACTGGTTCGGTCGTAAGGGACTCTTTGAGAAATTGGAACCCCTGAAGCTGAGAGGTGGAAAAAGAAGGAAGGGTGGCAGGGTACTGTTTCTTCAACAAGTCGGTGAGAGGGGCCGTAATGGTGGAGTACTGTGGGATGAATCTACGATAATATCCTACCAACCCTAAAAAAGAACGGAGCTCCTTCTTGGTTTTGGGGATAGGTATCTGTTTGATGGCCTCAACCTTATCTTTCTGGGGACTTATGACCCCCTTACCTATGACTTACCCGAGATAGGCAATTTGGGTTTGTCCTAGTACACACTTCTTGTGATTAGCTGTGAGGCCGGCCCTCGTTAACGTATGAAACACTCTTTCTAGGTGTTGTAGGTGTTCTGGCCATGAATCACTAAAGATGACAATGTCGTCGAGATATGCTGCTGTGAACGCTTGGAACGGTCGTAAGAGCCTGTCCATTAAACGTTGAAATGTAGCAGGTGCTCCGTGATGTCCAAAAGGAAGAACAGTGAAATGGTATAGACCGGAAAGGGTTGCAAAGGCCATCTTCTCTTTATCATTCGGGGCTAGGGTGATCTGCCAATAGCCTTTCGTTAGATCAATGGTAGACATAAAACGGGCTCCCCCTACCTTTTCTAGTACCTCGTCTACCCTGGGAATAGGATATGTGTTGAATAGTGATATATCATTAAGTTTTCTGAAATCAATACAAAACCGGACGGATCCATCCGGTTTTGGGACCAGAACAACTGGGGAGCACCAAGGACTAGTGGAGGGTTCAATAACTTTTAAAGATAACATTTTCATTACCTCTTCTTCTATAAGGTTTTTCCTTGCCTCTGGAATTCGGTAGGGTCGTAGGCGTATGGTCTGGCCTTCCGCTGTTCGAATATGATGTTGAACCAGAGATGTCTGGCCGGGAATCTCTGAGAAAAACTCGGAGTGTTGTTGTATCAACTCCAATAATTGGCTTTTTTCTGTCTTGGAAAGAGACTCATTGATACTGGGACTTGTTTTTTTTTCTGGTTTTGGCGTGGGATATAGGTTAAGACCTAACCCATTGGTGGGTGTTACTAGGTAGCCAATAGCAGGGAGACTATTGTTATTCTCAGGGTTTTCCAATTTTTTTAACAAATTAATATGATAGATTTGGGTTCATTTAGGATGATCGTTTATTTCAATAAGATAAGTAACGGGAGAGACTGCTTTTATTACCCGGTAAGGGCCTTGCCACTTAGCCAGTAGTTTATGTTCAGATGTAGGTCGCATTATTAGCACTTGGTCATTGGGTTGAAGAACCCGTAATTTGGCGCCCTGGTCATAATAGGTCTTTTGTGTCTCTTGAGCTTTTTCTAAATGATGTCGCACATCCTCCCAAACTGTTTGTAGTTGCGTTTTTAACTTGTGGATATATTCCAGTAGGGGTTTCTCTTCATTATTCTCTTCCTCCCACATTTCTGCTGCCATGTCAAGTAAGTTACGGGGTTGTCTCCCGAATACTAACTCAAACGGACTATGTCCAGTGGAGGACTGTTCATGCGTCCGTATTGCGTAAAGGACCAGGGGTAGTTTCTGGTCCAAGTCTTTTCCCGAGTCGTCTACTATTTTCCGTAGTAGTGTTTTAATGGTGCGATTATATCGTTCCACTAAACCATCGGTCTGTGGGTGATATACTGCCGTTTTTACTTGGGAAATTCCTAGTGTCTTACATATCTGTTTCATGAGACCTGATACAAAGGGAGTGCCTTGATCCGTGAGGATTTCCTGAGGGAAACCAACACAGGAGAAAAATGTTATCATGGCTTGTGCAACTGTTTTTGTGGTGGTGCTGGTAAGAGGGATCGCCTCAGGATATCTGCTAGCATAATCTACAAGAACGAGGATATGTGTGTAGCCCTTAGAAGACGGTAAAAGAGGACCGACCAGATCCATACCCACGCGTCTGAAGGGAGTGTCTATAATAGGTAGGGGATGTAGAGGGGCTCTCCTCACTGCTCCTGGTTCAACTAACTGACATCTAGGACATTGTGTACAGTATTTTTGAATATGGGCATAGACTCCGGGCCAATAAAAACGTCTTAATAAGTATTCTTCAGTTTTTTCTCGGCCATAATGGCCACCTCCTGGTTGATTATGGGCTAGGAACAACACCTGAGTCCGGTAAGCCTCTGGGACCACTAATTGCTTCCTTTCCCCGTTTACCGTCATAGTAACTCTATATAAAAGATTCTTATGAACTACGAAGTGCGGACCTACCTCCCCGATAGAGTCACTTTTAGCATTCCTCCAAGCATGCACAAGGGTGGGATCCTCTTGTTGGCTAACTCTAAACTAAACTGGGGCACTGTCGATGCTGGCTACTGTTTTCTCTGGTAACCCTTGTGTCTTGTCTAGGGCATATTTTCGTTTTTCTTCTCTCTTTTCTTTTCGGGTTAGTTTCCTCCGTTCTGGGGGACCATCAATGGGTGTGGTAACAAACGGGGTGTCCAACCACCAATCAGCGGTAGGTTCGGACTTTCGTGTTTGTTCTAAGAGTTCAGAAAATCTCAAATAATCGGTGCCAATAACGCATTCTTCTATTAGGTTGTCCATTACGCCTATGGGAAGGAGGTCTCGATATGTTCCCCATTCTATTTCTACCAGCTCTAGGGGGTAGTTGGCCCTGTCCCCATGGATACAGCATATCGTGACCCACTGACTTGGAGTCGGACTTACAGGTTTTACTATGTCTCTGCGTATTACCGACTGGCTACACCCGGAGTCAATCAAGGCCTCTACCGGCTGCCCGTTTATCTTATGGGTGTGTTTGAATGTTTTATCTCCCTTTCCAATACACAAGACCCTCCCTTGAGTGACTCCTATTTCCATAGGTTCAGACCCATTGTGTTTCTTTGGGCATCCTCTTGCTATGTGGCCCCATTCACCACAACTGAAGCATTGTGGTTGTTGCATGGGGCTCCACTCCCCACTCCGGGAGGGACCAGGTTCCTCAAGGGCTCGTCGGGGTGTATACTGGGGGGGTCCTATGGGTATCTTGCTCATGGGTCTAGGAGCTTGGCTTTTAATATGAACAGACCGGTGATAGGCACAGGCCAGGTCGACTGCCAGTTCGGTATCGATCTTAGGATGCTGTCTTATCCAATTACGGGTACTCCCGGGAAGGGAGTCTAGGTATTGCTCCAAGATGATGGCTTTGATGACGTCTTCGCAGTTGGTCCCTAGGGGCCCCAACCACTTCAATCCTAAGTACTTGACCTTGAAATAAAATGTACGCGGATCCTCGTTATGTCCCCATTTGACTTTTCGGAACTTCATCCTATAGTATTCAGTATCATGACCCACTCTCTCGAGAATACTCTTCTTAATGTCCAAATAAGGGGTCGTGCCACCAGGATTTGCAGCCTGATAGGCGGTTTGGATGGTACCCGTCAAGAGGGGGGCGATATATTGACCCCATCGGTCTTCAGGCCATTGGGCTGACGAGGCCACTCTTTCAAAGTTTGTAAAAAATGAGTCAGGATCCTCACCCTCCTGATATTTTTGTAGCACCGAACGTTAGGGTGTACCTTGCTGGCGGCAATGGTATCTGTCAATTTCTGAAGGGCGGTTTCGTGCACCAGTTGGTTATTAGCCATTATGGTGGCTTGGCTTTTCAGAGCGGCTTGGAGGGCCTCTCGATCTTCTTTAGCCTCCCTCTGTTGTGCCTCCCATACCAATTGTAGGTGGCGTTGGCCCTCCGCCAATTGTTTTATCATGTCCTCTAATGTGGGTTTCTCTCCCATGATCTCGTCACTTCTGTACCGCCTGGGGATTATATCCCACTTCTGACACCACTGTGGAAGGCTCGGCGGTACAGAAGACTCTGACTCGTATTTTAAGTGAGTCCACGAAGGGGAAGAAATACATTTTTATTTGTTTAGTGGTGAGATAATAACTAGGGTAGTAATACAGTATTCCTCTGTTCGTGTCCTTTTTATTGGAAGTGCTTCTGTTAAGGTCTTGCTGTTTTAATGGTCCTTAATGTTCTGTTTTCCCTAGGTTGTGGCGGTCTTCTGATTACGTCTTCTCGTCTCTTTTCAGCAGGGTCTCGGAAAACAAGAAGACAAGACCAGGTAAGTGGTGGGGTATGGGGTTGTCCCCTTGAATTAGTAAGCGAGCGGTAGGGTGAAGAAAACAAACACGGGGGTTGGTGTGTTAGGTTAGTGCAGGCATAGGGGGGGGCGAAATAGTATCTCTGTAAGGTTGGTGTCAGGAAGGTTGCACGGTCAGTGTTTTCCCCAGGTTCCCGGTGCTCATCCCAACCTGCCCTCTTCCCCTATTCCCTCCCCGGTGTTCCCTTTCTCTTCTACCCCTCCCTTTATGCCCTCACGTCCTGTATTTCCCTTATGCTGCTGTCCCTTTAAAAGGGACCGTACCTTGAAGAGCCACGACCCTCCTGGGTCGTGGCGGGGCTTGTAACTTTCCTCGTTGTCTTTTCCGGCTCCGTTGTCCGGGCGGGTTGCCTCCTCCTCGTCTCTCACAGTTTCGGACTTCCTTGCTCGGCGCGTCCACTCCTCGCTCCTTCCTCTTCCGGATCCTTTTCCCTCCGCTGCGAAGTCCGTCTTTCTTTTTTCCTCGGCGATCCGGAAATCCGGTGCCGATGTATCGTCCCGCCTCCACGCGTCTCCCTGGAGACGCGGGACGGGATCGGACGAGGCACGCGACCGGCACCACTCCGAGGCATCTGTAGACGAGGTGGACGACACTCGTCTACATTCCAACTCCCAAATTTCACGTCGTGCAGTGGCTGCACTGGTGGAGGCAGCACAAAGCAGCAGGGATGTGGCTCACGGACTCGTCCAAATCACAAATGTGATTGACAACATCATGGCAAACAGGTCAGCCACACCTAGTGAGCTGGGACTGGGGGACACGGAGGACACATCCAGCCTCAGCAGCCTAGCTGTGCCCACAATGGACACCAGACGGCGCAGTGCAAGGCACAGCACTGCCACAGAGGCAGACAATCGAGGTGCCAGTTAGGCAACTGGGCACCCAAGTGGCGTGCGTGGGCACAAGAAGTGACTGTGGTGGCCAGAGGGGTAATGAGTACACTATGCAGGAATAGTGCTTTACTGTGGGCTTCTTTTGTTTTTCGTTAAATTCACTTTTGTTGGTATTCGTTGGACTAACATTACTTGACATTAAGGTAATACATTTACTCACTACAGGTGCATTTGTCAGTGGATTTGTGTTGTTCATACTTACATCTGAAATGGTTGTGTGTGATGTCAGCACGCCTTTGCCTTCCCTCTGCTGCACTGGTCCTGTCTGCTGGCTGTAGGGGTGGTATGGGATCATCATCCTCATCAGATTCAGAATCACATATTTCTACAGGTATGCCCCTGGTGGTAGCTATACTGTGCAAGATTGCACAAGTAGCCACTATTCTACATGTCGTCTCTGGGCTGTACTGTAGTGCCCCTCCACTTTTGTGGAGGCACCGGAAGCGACTCTTCAGCAGTCCAAATGTGCGCTTCACCACGTTGCGGGTCGCCCTGTGTGCTGCATTGTATCTCCATTCAGCAGGTATTGTAGGAGTTAGGTAGGGAGTCATCATGTAGGTGTGCACTGCGTAGGCACTGTCTCCTAGAAGGGACAGAGGGTATATTGAGTAACTGAGCCATCTGACATCAGCACGCCATCAATGCGCCAGTGTACAGAGGGACAATACCTAGTGGATATCCTTCTCCAAACTCCCCAGCTAGCAGTCTTGTGTGAATGCCGCTATGGCGAAAGATGTATGAATCATGTGTGCTCCCTGTGTACCTGGCCACGAGATCAGTTATGATGTAAGAGGCATTGCATATCACCTGTATGTTCATGGAATGTTGGTATTTCCGGTTGCGGTACACATACTCTGTGGCTGATGGTGGACAGATTGCAACATGTGTCCCATCTATGGCACCTAAGACGTGGGGAACTGTGCTATCTGGTAAAAATCTATTTTTGTCTGCTGTATTTCCTGTGGGGTGTGGGGGCATCTGATGTACTGGTGTGTCCTGCTCAGCATGGCATTAGTAAATGCAATGACAAATCTAGAGAGGGTACTCTGTGATACCCCTCCTGCTGCTGCTATGACCCCTTGATAGCTCCCTGAGGCAAGTAGGTGGAGGGAGCATAATTCCTGCACATGGGTGGGGATGCTATGAGTCCTATGTGTTCTGTGCTGCAGTATGGGTTGTAGCTCAGCTATCAGATCAAGTATCATGGCTGAGTTCAACCTATACCTCTCAAATATTTCCTCCTCTGTCTAGTCAAAAAGTGTAATGCACACACTGAAAATGCGCTCCTGTCTCCTCCTCCCTCTCCTCAAACCTGCCAAGATCCTCATCCTCCTCACCATTACGTAGAGTGCAGCCATTGTGGAAAAGAATCTGAGGCATTCTGGGCCTCTTTAGAAAGGTTGCTCCTGGTTACTACCTGGTTTCACTTAGTGGCCTTCTGCGATCGCAATTTGCGATTTTTTGGTGCATCGAATTGCAACCTGGATTTTGCGATTCGCATTTTGCACCCCGCAATTTCCTACTGGAAATACCGAATCTCAAAATGCGACTCGCAAAACCAGGTCACAACGCAAAAAAATCACAATTTTTGCGATTTCTTATTTTTGGTCTGCGAATGCCTTTTACGCATCGCAGATCACGTTTTTGCATTCGCAAACGGTCGAATTTTGCGATTTTGATCATGAAGAGATCTTCCTCACAGCCATAAAACAAAATTGTGCACTATCACCCTTAAAAAGTGTTGCTCCGGTCATAGCCAAGCATAAAAAATGAAATAAGACTTCTTAACAAGCTTGCCAAGTCAAAGTTAAGATTATAAACAGAAGAAAGTCTTGATGCTTATATCACAATGTCACATTTCACTGTCATAATTAAATACTATAGAAATAACAGCTCATTTAACATAGTAACGACAAAGTTCATAATTGTAGATAGAGCAGTAAGACTCAATTATGGCCAATTGGCCATACAATTCACACATCAACACTCAAGGAAAAGTGCAATACATAGTCTGAAAGCACAGCACAATCCAGACCAAGTGGCCAAACTTTACACTTTTTGTTTGAACTCTGCATTACCAGTGAGCACTTGCATATTAGGGTACCAGGACGCTACGTGCTGGCACTAAGGTTAGACGTGCTGGCACTAAGGTTAGAGCAGAGTCCTAAACCATGCATGCAATATAATACATTGCTGCATCACTATATACTGGCCCTGTAATTCGAGTAATAGTTTAGATTAACAGTTTAACAGTCTGAGCAGATTACTTTGTAAACCTAAATTTTAATTTTGTGGATCTCAAATTTAATATTTTCTGTGGCTAAAGAGCATTTTCCACCCCTTTGAAGATTGTCCAAGCCACACCTGGGTGCTGGCTTTTCTGATAAAGCCTCATCAAAATATTTTTTGACCAAGGCTCCAGGGCAATAAATCACATCCAACGCCCATATCTATATGACCCTTTTTAGGTCAAATCTAGAGACAGCTTTTGAAGACCTATTTTGAACGGTGCAATACATAAGGTTTGTCGTGGGTCAACCCTTTACTCATGATTGGATGACTTCCCTGTCTATCTCACTTTCCTGTTCCTATTCAAATAGTTTATGCCATTGGAGCATTTTAGCTTCGATGTGTTTCGACTGGATGGCATGTATCCTTTCACTGCTTAAGTCAGACCCTGCATTGCAGTGCCTACCACGGACTATTTTCTTTCCCTCTATAATGCGCTACTGCCTCACCTCTCTGTGTATGAAAATCGTCTCCTGCTTAACCTCCAGCCCCCATGCACTACGAGCACCACCTGTTGTAGCAGGCAGTCACCATTTCTGAATTTTCTAATGCTTTACAAAAACCTACTAAAAACTGGGCGACCATCTGCGTACACATCAAGGGACACCATGTTACAGGGGATTTTTTTTAAAACAAAAAAAAATTAATTTAGCTATATCCATCATATGTGACCAGATAGAGTCTGTCTTGGAAAAAACAAGCAATGGCAAAGCCAATAGTTTTCACAAGGTAAAGCTAGTTGTTTTGGTAAAAGTTTGAATAGAATCATGACAAAGGACTAATTTTATGAGTGTCATAAGCAATATTTTACTTTGAACGGGAAATGGCAACATGTGAATGAGTGTGTGAGTGAAAGAATGGATACACAGCTTGCTGATTAAGAGAGTGATGGAGTTAAAGTGAGTAGAAAGTTAAATCAACAAGTTAGTGAGAGAATGGGTTAGTTAGGTGGTGTGAAGATCAGTTTTAAACAAATAGCAAGCGTGCTTATGTGGTTACGTAGTCTGTTCACTAAACAGATTAGTGAGGGATTAAGTAGATGACCGAATAAGTGAATTAATTAATTAATTTAGGAGTGTATGAATGAATCTGTAGATTATCAGTAGAGTGTGGTATCGAGTGTCAAATTAGACTGGAACGTGAGCGAGAGTGGGGATGAGGAATGGAGACTCGTTGTCAATTATCAGTTACGTCATTGGTCGTCTCATGTGTGATGCTAACAGTGATGTCATTAGTAGTTTTGTTTTTATGTCATAACTCCTGTCATCAGTGATGCCAGTGATGAAGCCATTTGTGATGGCATTCATGGCTTCATTCATAAGACCTTAAGCTGTTCTTTGTGAGTGAGGTTTAGTGTACCCAGCTAATTTCACTGTTTTTTTTAGGATTTTTAAGTTTTTGTGTCAAAATATTAACATAATGTTCTGAAAACTTATCCTAATCAAATATATATTTCTAAATAATTAAATATAAAGCATTTCCACTTCAGAATAAACCACTCAACTACTCAGTTTGTGGTCCCTAGGCCAAGTGCAATTTGCTTTCTCCCAGCCTGTTTCAGTTATAGAGTCTGATGCCAAAGACACTTGTAAAGGAACTATTTTGCGTCAGCCAGAGCAGTGGAAAACGCGTAAATAAGGCCGACAAGAAATGAAGCAGAAATCTCATGGAAAGCAAAAGTCAACCCATGAAGTGTGACATAATATATTTGTTCAGGAAATAAGAAGTTTTTAGAACAGACTTGGCTCATCAAAGCTTTCCAGTCCCTTCTCCTTTTCAACTCCTGTCTCTCGCTGGCCTTTCCTCTCATTCCTCCGAACTGCTGTTCCTGGCACCCGGTCAGAGCAGAGGGAGCAGGACATTGCAGATCTTCTCCCCAAGGCTGCACTCTGCCAGTCCCACTGTTTGATTCCAGCCCTGGCCCGGCCTAATTGAACAAAGATGGGCTCGCTGCTTCCTTCCATATCTGTGCGGTGTTCGACGTCCATTGAAATGGTGGGAATCGCTGTGCTTTCCCGCTTACACTTGGAGCACACAGCAAGACATATTTGCCATGAGCCACCCTCTGGAAACCGCGCTCAAAGGGATTCCTTCTGCTCCCCTTAAGAATAATACAAACGTTCTGCAGCTGCATTGCCCCCACTGCGGTTTCTCTTCTTGATCCATCGGTATTTGTCAAAATAAATCTGGCATTTATCAAAATTACTTGACTTTATTTTGCTTGAAAAAAAATAAAACAGCAGGGTATTTGCTGCACGCTAAGCAGTGACAGTGAGAATCCCCCAGTTGGCATAGTAGGATAATGTGCTTCCAAGTATCTGACGGTTCTGACCGAATTAAAACAAAATAGTGCAGGTGCACAAACATTTGGAAGAGTGTTTGAACACCCTTAAGTGAGAGTATCGTAAAAGCAAATTTTTAAACTGAAATGTAATTGGTATGCCATACAAATTTAAAGTTTCATTGCTTTCATTAATACTAAACACAGCCAGTCTACACTAATTTATTTGTCCAGTAAAGTAGTTGACATGCAGGCTTTGCTAACTTAGATTGTGGTCAGTTTTCAATTCCTTGAACGATTTCGTCCAAGCCCTCACAGATACCCAAAATATGGTAAGGCTTATCTTACTTTGGTTCTTCAGTCAATCATCGCATTTCCTGGTCTTGAAGAGGAGCGCCTCACATCACTTTATAAGTTGCTCTAGCTTTTCTGCTTTCGATGCACCACCACCTGCTATTTCCAAATGCAAAATTCAGGCATATGCTGTTTGCATGCAGCTTCTGTGCATTTTGTATCAAACAGCAATGAGGACCAGCATATTTTTCGTGTTTGTTTTTCTCATTTGCATTTTTGATGCTGGTTTGGCGCTTTGCAAGATGAGCGCCAAAAAATGTTGATGCTAATTCTGCAAAGTACATTGAGGCCCATTGAAAACAATGGTGTGCCTCTTTTTAACGCCTGCACTGTGCAGGCATTAAAAATGCCACAAAAAATTGCACAAAGCAATCTTTAAGATTAAATTGCGGCATTTTTTCAGCCACCCTAACAGGGCAATGCACCCTTGCATACATTATGCCTGGCACAGGCATAATGTGGTGCAAGGGGTTACAAAGTGGTGCAATACATGCATGGACCATTTTGTAAATATGGCGCAGAGATCTTGGCCTTGTTGGGCCACATTAACGTAAATAAATGATGCTAATGTGGCGCTAGGCCCTCTTAAATCTGGGCCATAGTGCATTAACGTTTAGGCAGAGTTGAATTGGGACAATAATAGGCCCTGGCCCAATCGTCATTGCAGAGTTTCTGCTGTAACCTGCAGTTTGCACTTGCTCAGTGCTTAATTTGAGCCAGCGGTTGGAGGTGGCTCAAACTGTAACCCTCATATTTAGGGACCGGCATTTATTTTTCCTCATTATATGTTCACTCTCAGCAAGACAGAGGAAAAAAAGATAAATAAGGGAAAGACAGAGGAGAGAAAATTTGAAAAAGGGCAAAGGGAGAAAGCAGGATTGAAAAAAGTTTGCAAGAGTGAGATAAAGGGGCAGGGAGAGTCTGGTGGTGGATAAAAGACTACGCAGCCTCAATTTTTGCCACCCCTGATATTTATAGTACTGGGCACAGGCTTCTGAGGGAAATTTTGCTACTGGGTAATTATTGTATTACAAATAAAGCACTGCACAGGCCAGCTCTGGTACAATATCTAAGTAGCATGTGTGCCAGCCCAAAACACTTGCTTCTCTCTGTAGGCATTACGTTTAAATACCAGCAGGACTAATATACATTTTCAATCATCTCTGGGTGATAAAATTAGTATCACTATACTGGGTACTAATTAATACAATAATATGAAATAATACGTTTGTGAATTCACAAGTCAAGACACCTTGCCTTCCTTGCTTTCCCTGAAACATGTTGTAGCTCATCTTCCAGCCATTTCTGATGTCCCTTTGGCCCACAAACATATTCAAATCAACACTTTTATGTGGAAAGTCACTCACCTTTTCTCAGAGTTTGTAACTATAAGCTACATATCTTTGGTCCCCTACAGCAGAGTTGACAGAGTGTATGTTTGAGAAATGGTGTGGATTACCTCTGAGGGTGTGCATATTGAATACCGACCCCAGAATAACAATGGGACATGTTAGACCTGGCATCCTTGGCGTGGTCTCCCCTAACTTTTTGCCTCTACTTCCCTGGTTGTTGCTGTGTGCTGGACTCTGTTTTTGCTGTTTTTGTTACTCTGGGCACTTTATCACTGCTGACCAGTGCAAAAGTGCAAGTGCTCTCTATGTGAAATTGTATGTGTGATTGGCTTTTCCATAATTGGCATGTTTGATTTACTAGTAAGTCCCTAGTAAAGTGCACTAGAGGTGCCTAGGGCCTGTAAACCAAATGCTACCAGTGGGCCTGCAGCACTGATTGTGCCACCCACATGAATAGCCCTGTAAACATGGCTCAGACCTGCCTCTGCAGTGTCTGCGTGTGCAGTTTTAAACTGCAATTTGACTTGGCAAGTGTACCCACTTGCCAAGCCCAAACCTTCCCTTTTTATACATGTAAGGCACCCCTAAGGTAGGCCCTAGGTAGCCCCATGGGCAGGGTGCACTGTATGTTAAAGGTAGGACATGTAGTGATGTGTTTTTACATGTCCTAACAGTGAAATACTGCCAAATTCGGAGTTCACTGTTGTAAGGCTTGTCTCTCTCATAGTTTAACATTGGGCTGCCTTTAAATATCTTTTACGTGCAGTTTCCCTTTGAGAGCAGATAGGAAGGTGGAATTTGGGGTCTCTGAACTCACAATTTAAAAATACATCTTTTAGTGAAGTTGTTTTTTAGATTGTTAGTTTGAGAATGCCACGTTTAGAAAGTAGGCATTTTCTTGCTTAAACCATTCTGTGACTCTGCCTGTTTGTAGATCCCCTGTCTGGGTCAGACTGACATTTGGGCTGTCTGTGACTCTCCTCTAGACAGTGACACAAAGGATCCTGTAAACACCTGAGACTTTTCTTTGGAGTTAGGTAACGTCAAAGGCAGAAAGGGGTATATGTAGTGGACTCAAAATCACAGACTTTAGATTTCTTCAAGATTTGCTTCTGGAACCAAGAGAAACCTCTGCCAAGGAGAAGAGCTGAAGAGCTGAAGAGCTGAAGAGAGGTGCTGCCCCTGGCTGTGACTGTGTGTTGTTGGACTGTCCTGCAGTTGCTGCTTCTGCCTGTGAAAGGCGACAAAGACTGGACTTTGTGGTATATTCCTGATTGAGAAGAATCTCCAAGGGCTTTGTCTGAGCTTGCCCCCTATTCTGAAGTCTCGGGACAAGTAAGACTTCCTCTGCCAGCACCTAGACTCTCTGCTCAGACTCCTGCCATGCCAAGTGGTGCCTAATCCAGTCCCTGGATCCTTGAAAGTAGAAGCTGGTGAAAAATCAAGAAGATCCAAGGAAACCGACATTGGACGAATCTGGACTGACACCGCTGCTGTATCCCATGATGCCACCTGCAACCAACGTCGTGGACCTTGCTGGAGTGTGACGACCCCTCAGGCCCGATGCCACTGCAGCCTCGCTGAAGTCTGCGGCTTCGTGGAAGTCACCGCACCACGTCGGGACCGCCGGATCTTGACTCCGCTGAAGTGCGCAGATCCAACGATTCGCACCAATGCCACCTCACCTCCACTGCTCTGCAGCAAGGACCCGACGGCTCCGCTCCTTCGCTTCACAGCACCAGAACTTATGCCGCCTCGGATCATGTGACGCCATGATCCCGACTCCGTGCACCAGCTTGTTTCCTTATTTTCACAAGGTACTGTACCTGGGAGTCCGTGTGACTCCGTGACTGGCGCCATTGTTCCTCTCCTGGAGAAACAGAGTAGAAGGTTCTCCCTTTATAAGTCACCTGTAAGCTCCGCCCGGTGAGCCACGCCCCGTCCACCCTCGTAGTAGGAATTCCCGCCTTTTACCAGGATGATGGACAGCTTTCCGAAACGACCCCACTGCGTTTACCTCCGATTTAGGTGGTGCGTTGTTGATGCGCAGAAGCATGATGACATCTCCACAAAGACGCACTAGTAACAATCACATTGCCAAAGGCACATAAGGTTGCTGGAGACGTTTCCCCCGTGGTCCATCACGTAGCCTTAGTGTACAATATAAATAGGGCGTAAAAAAAAAAACATGCTAGGTAACGCTTACTGACTTACTCGTAGAAAATACTCCGGTTGTGTAGGCCATGATGCTCATTTTACAGAAACTAAACCTCAAAGGAAGCACTTACAAATATAAACGTAGCAGGTGCCCCAGTTGAAGCTCAGCTTCTGGAAAAGACAAGCAACCCTAACTCTTGGGATTGGCAAAGTTAAAGCAAGGCTGTACGCTCAGAGATTCCATAGCAGAAAAAGATCTAGAATCCTTACTGGGGGGGAATTGATGATGTACTGGAGCGTAATCTGTATCTGACTGTGACGCGCGGGTGCTATTGTCCTCTCCTGGAGCCACGCCCCGTCCACCCTCGAAGTAGGCAAAGGAATTCCCGCTCTTACCAGGATGATGGACAACTTTCCAAAACGACCCTACTGCGTTTACCGCCGATTCAGGTGGTGCGTTGTTGATGCGCAGAAGCACGAGGGCATCTCTACAAAGACGCACTAGTAACAATCACATTGTCAAGGACACACAGGGTTGCTGGAGACGTTTTCACCATGGTCCATTCACGTAGCTTTAGTGTACAATATAAACGGTGCATATAAAACATGCTAGGTAACGCTTACTGACTTACTGGTAGAAAATACTCCGGTTGGGTATGCCATGATGCTCATTTTACAGAAACTAAACCTCAACAGGAAGCACTTACAAATATAAACGTAGCAGGTGCCCCAGTTGAAGCTCAGCTTCTGGAAAGGACAAGCCGCCCTAACTCCTTGGGCTTGGCAAAGATAAAGCAAGGCTGTGCGCTCAGAGATTCCATAGCAGAAAAAGATCTAGAATCCTTCCTGGAGGTGAATTGATGATGTACTGGAGCATAATCTGTATCTGACTTAAATAGCGGGTTCTATCTTCCTCTCCTGGAGAAACAGAGTAGAAGGTTCTCCCTTTATAAGTCACCTGTAAGCTCCGCCCGGTGAGCCACGCCCCGTCCACCCTCGTAGTAGGCAAAGGAATTCCAGCCTTTTACCAGGATGATGGACAGCTTTCCAAAACGACCCCACTGCGTTTACCTCCGTTTCAGGTGGTGCGTTGTTGATGCGCAGAAGCATGAGGACATCTCCACAAAGACGCACTAGTAACAATCACATTGCCAAAGGCACACAAGGTTGTTGGAGACGTTTCCCCCATGACCCATCACCAGGCCTTAGTGTACAATATAAACAGGGCATATAAAACATGCTAGGTAAACGCTTACTGACTTACTCGTAGAAAATACTCCGGTAGGGTAGGCCATGATGCTCATTTTGCAGAAACTAAACCTCAACAGGAAGCACTTACAAATATAAACGTAGCAGGTGCCCCAGTTGAAGCTCAGCTTCTGGAAAGGACAAGCCACCCTAACTCTTGGGCTTGGCAAAGATAAAGGAAGGCTCTGCGCTCAGAGATTCCATAGCAGAAAAAAAATCTAGAATCCTTCCTGGAGGTGAATTGATGATGTACTGGAGCGTAATCCGTAAAAGACTGTGACGAGCGGGTTCTATCTTCCGCTACTGGAGACACAGAGTAGAAGGTTCTCCCTTTATAAAACACTAACAAAGAAAAAAATTTTAAAAAAACAAACAAAAAAAACATAACAATCCCACAAAATAGCCTGCTACAGTCCAAAATCTCGACAGGACCTGAAGCACTGTATACATGCAACTATAGCACAATGCCTCTGCCAGACCTTGGTATGTTTTCACACCCTGGATGAAGTCTGCTTTATTCAGGGTTGTTTTTTTAAACTCGGCTCAGTGAAAAGCGCTCTTAAATCTAGTGAAAGGTCTCACTTGACATCCCCTTCCGAAGTCTAGCTATCTTGCTATTCTTGCGAATCTTTTAAACCCTCACTGGTCCTTATGTGTTTGTTTCTAACTGCATGTCAACACAGTTTAATACATAATTGCCTCATATACAAGAAACAGAAGGAATACAGGCTGCCTTTGATACGGTTGACCATGACGCCCTAACTCAAAGACTCCATGAAGCCTGCATACAAGGGATTGCTCTCGACTGGATTACTTCCTATCTTTAAAAAAGAGCAAATATCATCCACTCGCCCCCCTTCTCGTCCGAACCCTACCTCACAAAAGCAGGGGTCCCCCAAGGGTCAATCATCTCACCTTTGCTTGTCAACATCTACATGATATCTTTACCAGAACTGATCAATGATTTCCATCTCACATGCTACAACTATGCAGATGACACACAAATACTACTTAAATAAGAAGACCCCAAAAACATTGAAAACTCACAAATCTTCAGTTGCCCCAGAGCCGTTGATCAGTGGATGACCTGGAGCCATCTCAAACTAAATACCTCCAAAACAGAAATACTCATATGTGGTGACTGGAAACGTTATGACCCTCTGTGCGTCTGGCCTGACGATCTCGGACCACCTCCTCAATTATCCAAGGAAGTTAAAAACCTAGGAATCACCATGGTTTCCAAGTTAACTATGAATGCCCAAGTAGACAAATTAGCACGCACAAGCTTCATCACCTTAAAGACTTTACGACGCATCTCCCCCCACCTCGGATTTCCACACAAGGTGCAAGCTACCATCTCACTTGTACTATTCAAACTGGATTATGCCAATAGCCTCTACCATTGATCATCTCTATCTGTTATGAAAAAACTACAACGTATGCAGAATTCCACAGCCAGGCTAATACTGCATATAAAGCCACAAGCCCACATCTCCCCTGCCTTGAGAGAACTACACTGGTTACCCGTTGCCAGAAGATGCACTTTCAAGCTGCTTTGTATCACCCACAAAGCTATACATGGAACAGGACCTCTTTTTATCAGAAAGAAAATGACCAAATACATCCAACAAAGAACCCTCCGCTCAAGACTGGCACCCCGCCTTAGAACACCACCACACAAGAAAAAGACTATAGGTGGTACATCCTTCTCCGTCCAAGCAGCCAAACTATGGAATTCATTACCCCCAACTATAAGAGCCACAGATAACTTTCTTGTCTTCAGAAAACTACTCAAGAGTTGGCTCTTTCCTTCATAATCATCTTTTTCAAACAACTATGAACTGCATATGCCTATGTGGATAAATATTTTTTTCAGATTATATGTATATTTCTATTTATTTATAGTTTCTTTGGAAAATATGTATTGCTATTATGTCATAACAATAAAATACACACAAACTCTTTAAACCTGTCTGACTAAGTATTTTTTACCCATGATTCTAATTATGTATTGTATGTGCATATGTGTGTGTGTGTGTGTGTGTATATATATATATATATATATATATATATGTATATATATATGTATGTGTATGTGTATATGTTGTTTCTGTGCTTGGCATGTTCGTGGATCATTGCATGGCTCCTGGTTTTTTTTGTTGGTTTTTTTTGGGTTGTTATACTAGATATCTACGAATTCCTGCTCTCATCTTATCACACTTATCTACTCATCACTCTTATGTCATGTCTCTATCAAACTCTCCTCCATTCTCACTCTGACTCATCCCAAATCCCTTCTACCACTTTCATCTCCTAAATATCTCTGCCTAAGCTCTTCCCTCCACATCTAACTCACCAAACCTCACTCTACCTCTGTGACCTCCCACACAACCCTACTAAATTCTCCTGCATTCATCTCACCCTGCTACTATGCTCTCTCTAACCCTTCCACATACTCTTCCCCCTCCACCCCCCTTTACTCATCCCAAGCCTTTGGGTTGAGTAAATGAAGGATATACTCCCAATTAACACCTCTGGATTTATTTCCTCCTCCACCCCTCCATTACTCCAGTCTAACTAACAAACTCTCATATCCGCGGCTCAAATTAACTCATAATAATACTAAAACTGTACTCATTATTTAACGATACTAATCCATCACTAATTCTTGTTGGGTTCCGGAGTAGCGTGCTACTCATCGAAAAGCGCTTTGACGCCTCGTCAGGGGTAGTAAGCGCTATATAAATACGATTACAATTACAATTACAATTACAATTGTCGTCAGATTGTTGGGAACGACTCCGTCACGACCCGGTGCTATCTCCTAATCGAAGCATTTGTGTTTCAAAGCGCTATATTGAAGTTTAATCGTACAAAATTCATGACTTTGCCTGTGTATATTGGATTTCTGTTATTTTGGTCTTGTTTTGTTCAGGTAAATATTGGCAATTTTTCTAACCTGGTGTTGAGTCATTTTGTAGTGTTTTCACTGTGTTACTGTGTGTGTTGGTACAAATACTTTACACATTGTGTCTGGGTTAAGCCTTTCTGCTCATGCCACGCTACCATGGGGGTGAGCAGGGGTTAACCGGGTGTGTTTCTCCTTTGCCTTGTCTAGAGTGAGGGTCCTTTCTTGTGCAGGGGGTAACCTGACTGACAACCAAAGACCCCATTTCTAACAGGACACAATATTGAGGACAAAATATTTTAAAAAATGTTGACAGGTAAGTAAATATAGATTTTAGGTACCCAACTCCACATATATGTGCCTACGTGGTACATACAACTTCAGGGTACATAGATGTGGAGTTAAGAACTGTAAATCTATACTTTCCTATGTGCATTTATCTCTCAATATTTTGTCCCTCTGCATTCTTGTACTATGATTTTCAGTTAGTATATATACAGTAGTACAATTCCTCTCAGGTCCAATAGGCCCAGACACGAAACTGAATTACCCACAATAAACGCCACAATAAAAGCATCAATAGTTAGGAATCGGCTAACTGCTTAGGTCTTCTAGGGCTGGATCCATGAAATAGTTTAAGGATAACCTCATTCTGCATAAATTAGATGCTTTAACTTGCATGAAATGTCTTCTTGATGTACTGATCTTTATTGATTCAAAATGTTAGCATGGATCTGGCCCTATTTTAGACACAGCTTACCAACACAATGCAAATAAATTACAAATAGTCACTTTTATATTGCTGTAAATAATAACACTTCCCATCAATATAGTTAGAAAACATTTGCATGTTGATACAAATTATACAGATATTGCTAGTGAGAATACATAGGTGTTGTTAGAAATTGGATCTCTAGTTGGCAGTGGTTTGCACCCTGTCCAAGTAGGGACCCTCACTCTAGTTAGAGTAAGGGACCCACACAGCTAAGATAATGCCTGCTCAACCCTTTGGTAGCTTGGCTCAAGCAGTTAGGCGTATTTCAGAGGCAATGTGTAAAGTATTTGTACACACAGTAACATGGTGAAAACACCAGAAAAGTACGCCACACCAGTTTAGAAAAATAGTCAATATTTATCTGAGTAAAACAAGACCAAAACGGAACAAAAACAAGACAAAAATCCAACATACACAAGCAAAAATACCAATTTGCAATGAATGCATTGTGCCACGTTGTAATTCTGGCATGGTAATTTTGGTCTCGTTAGGCCACATTAGTGTAAAAAATGACACTAATGTGATTTTAAGAAGGCTCTAGGCCCTCTTAAATATGGGCAACAATCTCAGTAAAGTGCTTATAAACACAATAGCTCTAATTGGGATTATCACCACATTGTTGATGTAGTCATTCCCAACAGTCTGATGCCACTCCCGAGGGAGTGGGGGCTGGTCCTTTGGTAAAGGATGAAGCAAAGACGTTGCACATAGTTGAGGAGGTGATGCGTCATTGGAGCCAGTGGGGCGTTGGTTCCTTACTACTACTGGGGTGGTGAGGCATCAGTTTCTTACTTCCTGGCAGGGGAGGTGATGCATTGGTTCCTTAAGGTTGTAGGAGAGGCGATGTGGCGTTGGTAGCAAGGCGTTGGTTCCTTGCAATCCAGCAGGATCAATGAATCTAGCAGGTCAAGACATGAGGCGTTGACTTTGCAGTGGAGCGATCACACCACAGGCCCACAGGTGCTGCAGCGGAGTCGGAGTGGGGTGTCCCGGATGTCAGAGTCATGGCACTCAGGAGTCACGCTATGGCGGACTTTGGAGGCACTGCAGCAGCGTTGGGTCTGTGGCGCCGGTCGCGGTTGTTGAACTCAGTGGGGATCACGGCTCCAGTGCAGGCAGCGGCGCGGAGTTGGACAGCGGTGCCGGTTTCGAAGTCACTCTGGATTCAATGTACTTCTTGAATTTGGTTTCACCAAAACTCACTCTCAAGGGCTCAGGAACTGGATTTGGCACCACTTGGTGAGTCAGAACTCTCAGCAAGAGAACCCAGGTGCTGGCAGATGACGTCTTTGATGTCCCTGAGACTTCTAACAGGAGGCAAGCTCAGTCCAAGCCCTTGTAGAACCTTTGGAAGCAGGATGTAGAAAGCAAAGTCCAATCCTTTCACTCCCAGGACAGAAGGAGCAAGCGGCAAGCCAGCACAGCAAAGCAACAGGCAAAGTGGCAGTCCCTCCTACAGCATCCAGCTCGTCTTCCTGGCAGGTTGTCCTCTGTCAAAGAAGAATTCTGAAGTTGTGGTTTCAGAGGCCTAAAACATATACTCATTTCTGCCTTTGAAGTAGGCAAACTTCAAAGGAAAGTCTTGGTCATCCACATGTCCCTGCCTTCCCTGCTCTGGCCCCAGACACACTCTAGGGGTTGGAGAAAGCTTTGTGTGAGGACAAGCACATCCCTATTCGTAGGTGTCAACTCCTCCCACCACTCTAGCCCAGGAAAACCCATCACGCTATGCAGGGCACACCTCAGCTCCCTTTGTGTGACTGTCTAGAGTGAATTCACAAACAGCCCAACTGTCATCCTGACCCAGATGTGTATTCCAGCAGACAGGCAGGGGCACAGAATGATTAACAAGGAAAATGCCCACTTTCTAAAAGTGGTATTTTAAAACTTACAGTCTAAAAACCAACTTCACCAAAAGATGTGTTTTTAAATTGTGAGTTCAGAGACCCCAAACTCCACACCTCTATTTGCTCCCAATGGGAAATTACACTTAAAAGATATTTCAAGGCAATCCCCATGTTAACGTATGGGAGAGATAGGCCTTGCAATATGTTTAGCAGTATTTCACTATCAGGACATGTAAAACACACCAGTACATGTCCTACCTTTTAAATACATTGCACCCTGCCCATGGGGCTGCCTTTGGCCTACCTTAGGGGTTACTTACATGTAGTAAAAGGGGAGGTTTGAACCTGGCAAGTGGGCATACTTGCCAAGTCGAACTGGCAGTTGCAGACTGCCCACAAAGACACTGCAGAGGCAGGTTTGAGACATTTTTAAAGGGCTACTCTTGTGGGTGGCACAATCAGTGCACAATGCCCACTAGAAGCATTTGGGTTATAGGCCTTGGGCACCTCTGGTGCACTTTACTCAGGACTTACTAGTAAGTCAAATATTAAATCAATCACAAATACAATGTAGACAGACATCACTTGCACTTTAGCACTGGTCAGCAGTGGTAAAGTGCCCAGAGTCCTAAAGCCAGCAAAAACGAAGCTCAGCACAGTATCAAAACAGGAGGGCAGAAGCCAAAAAGACTGGGGAAATCCTGCTAAGGGCTGAGGGGCCTAACAGGTGTCCAGGTGAATGGAGACGTGAATGATGGACGATTAATGTTAATAACATTAATACAGTACATATAACAAAATAAAGGAATTGCTGCTGCTACGCAACTTTATCAGAACAGCGCCAGATGGGGATTCCGCTTACTTTTTATGAGTCATTACTGATTCAGTCTGTGCCAAGAATCAAAAGACGATTGAAAATTAAGGTTTGGGTAATACGAAAGAAAACATAAAAAGGAAAACCTGTTTGGCATTTTCAAGTAGGGGAAATACTAATTATAGACGAATGCTGCTTATCCTGAGGCTACAACAGATTTTTTCCAAATATTTATATGAAGCTGTTACTGACTGGAGAATGCTTCTGTTACTATAGCAGTCTCTGTTGAAATCGTTGACATTGCCACGTTTATTATAATAGTTCACACTGCTGAACAGTTTCAACGAACAAGTTCAAAGTATTTGTCTCCTAAGGGCGTCTTCATTTGAAATATACGATATATCAAAATGTTCAATGCCTGGAGTTAACTTAAAATAACAGGAAGAAGAAACAATACTGATTTAGAGAATTGGAAGAATTTTCTCAATATGTATTTTTTAGTAGTAAAGTCGATTTAAACTTAATTTAGATAGAGAAGTACAGAGCTGGCAAAGTCTCTTGTCTAATGGCAGAGTCACAAAGGTATTTTCTGCCACGTTTATGGCCAGTAAGTGCCTCAATTTATGACTGTCAAGAATTCACAAAATTATTTCTGGCAGGCATTGCTAGATGTATTACTTATGAATCCTTATCCACGGGTGTGAAGAAATCCTCAGTACGAATTCTCATGCAAGGTGGTGGAAAGTTTGTTACACTACCTGGTTAGCTATGCATGTTTGGGAAAGTCCTCAAATGGGTATGTTTGTGGGCATTTCAAATCTACAATCCTGCTTTTACCACCCTGGAAATGGTCAGAAATGTGCTCCGGACGGGACCAGAGTACCTTCCCTTTCAGGGATGGGAAGGAGAGCAGACCAGCTACAGATCTGGTGTAGGGCAGGGAAGGAAATGAGAAGATAAAAATGTGCATTAGAAGTCTGTGGGATGTGTCACAAGACATTCTCAGAAGTACGCCTAGAAACCCGCACCTGGTGCAACTTTTCCATGAGTGCTCCTGCTTATGTTTGTGAATTGGAAACAATGTATAATAAACATAAAAAGTACATCCAGGTGGGGATCTAAATCATGAATGTACATGTTTTTTCATGAATCATGCCGAGTTAAACCTTTTTCAGCGTTTAGGTAGTTTTATAGCCAGCATGAGAGTTGTGCAATAAAGACATTAACTGTACAAGTTCAGCAAAATTACATTAAATAGAGATCAACTCTGTAAAAACACTTTTAGGCCAACATTACGTCTGACACTGGATTCCTGATGACATAATACCAAACCCAGAAATCGTAATGGTTCAAGGTGCAGTAATGTTCTGGACCAGTACTTTCGCACCATTATGAGATAGACCTTCGCGAATATTCGTGGAAAATAAAGCTGCAATGCTCAATTAAGCATGTCTCTTCACAGTCTGGACCAATTTCCACACACATAGTCCACCAGGTGTTTTGCCTTACGAAATGTGCCCACTGATAACCCCAAGTGCAGAGATTTACAACATTTCCTGTGATCTCTCTTCAGCTAACTCCTGTTACAGGCAAAACCGTGATTTCCTTCCTACTCACATAGAACTGTCTTGCAAAAAAAGATGTGTACAATGCAACTATTCTAACAACCTTTATTTTATGACTATTTGAACTCAAAACTAAAGTTTTGCAAAGCTTTCATACTTCATGAAGATACAAAGTTTGTCAAGTTTGCAAAACTTTGAAAGTGAAATTATGTTTAGTAACTTTAGATTGCAGGTTGGGAATATCAATCGGTTTACTTGTTTATCGGTGTGTGTTTGCATTTCTATGTCCCTCCCTAAGCCTCCTTACCCCTCCCTAAGCCCTACCCATTTATATGTAAGTATTCCTCGTTTTACATCCTCTCCCCTAGTCACACCCCCATTTACTACCTAAACGTAGGTATACATGTACAGAGATCTCCTAACATGAACAGATAAGAGTGGAGGAGGGGAGGACTCGACATGTAGGATTTTGAATTGCGTTTTGAGGTACTTCAGTAGTACCTCGGAAGTAATACTGAAAATACTACACAACGCAGTTGGTGAACCGGGCCCTTGGCTTTCATTAGCAACAAAATGTTGGCTTAATGAAGAACCTGCACATGGTATAATGAATCACAGTATCTTATTGCCTCTCTCCTTTGTTTCATCCTTTGCTCTCCTATAATCATCATTCTTTATACAGCATACTCAGCACTAGTCCTCTCAGCCTGCTGGTATTTCCACTCTCGAATCAGCAGCCAATAAAAGTGCAGTCTTAATCAGCCTCCATCACTTGTCGCACAACATCCTAGCTGACAACACGAATCAGTGAGGTTAGCATCTGCTGATGGAATGGAGTGAAGTACAGGTAAAGATTTGAATCCCTGAAGACTTTACTTTTCATCTGTTTAAGGCTGCAGGATTTCGTATTGTTAAACTGGAAAAACACCAGCAATTAAGAGGGCTTGAAAACTTATGGAACTGTTGTATACATGCTTTATAAAGCATGTTTACATGCTTTATAAAGCATGTTGTTTTCCTAGCCACAAACATTCCTCTTCCTCTAAACACGATCTCTTGTCTTCATTTTCCTAGCATCAAGCTTTCTCTCCATAGAACATAAAATCTTTTATTTGAATTTACCAATTCCATCAGCTACATCGGCATGCCTACACACTTCACACAGCATGTTTAATGTTAGTTTCCATTATCCACTCGACACAAATATTTTATTCCTATCAATAGCCTTAATCACCCAGTCACTATTTCTTCTCCACATCTCCGAAGTACCCACGTGTATAACTCTTCAACCATCCTAACCAGCCATAATTTCACCTCTGCTTACCAAGCACCATTTCTACATCTCATCCCCTACTAAACAGGCCGAAGGATCCTCATGTCGCACGGCCATGCTTCTGAGAGAGCGTAGCTTATATAATCAATATTAACATGAGATGTTTATGAACTAATGTGTAATAATGCCGCATAGAAAATGTCTTAATGTATTTGCTAAAACGTGCGTCTGAAATGTGCCCACGGAGAGTGGTCGCCACCATATACAATAACTAATGAAACTGACTAATAATGTGGAAATGTTATATTAAGATATGATTTTGTACTAATATTAAAAGGTTATACGTTAAGCGTTTGCTAATAAATCATTAGGCCTTAGTTAGCATGAGTCAAGGCCTAGCGGCCCGGTTTCATATTAAATGTGTTTTTCTAACGTGCAGTGTGCTGACTTGCTGAAGGACATGAACTCTTGTTTTTTTCCAACTAGGAGATGAATGTAACTGTAGTAGATCAGTTCTCATGAAATTCGACTTGCTTGTAGAAACATTTTAGCTGAATGCAACAGTGTAGACCACTGGCAGGTACAAGGTCGCCTGAACCGGTACAGACAATGGAGCCACTGACCGAAGATGTGCAAAGGACCACAAGAGTATGAAATCATACCGGACATTCCACCCACTAAAGACATCAATCATAAGGACCAATAAAAAAAGTGAGAACTGTCATGGGGTGACAAATTTGAAGAGATAATTGAAACTCTATTGGAGGGAGATAGTGGGGTGCAACCCCTCATCCAACCAAATTTTAGGGGAATGTACAACACCAATGGGATAAAAACCCTTGACACAAGGAAGTGAATTAGAACAGGAGAACAGGAGAGAATAGGAGAAAGATGAGAGGGAGATGCTGTCGCGTTTTGCTATGACCCAGACACTTTGTTACTCTGCATAAAGACTTTGCTGTTTGATTCTTAAAACCATTCCTGCCTAATAAATTGCCCGTTTACACTTTACCTCTTCATGAGGGAAGTGCCCCTTTTTGCCCGATTGCTGAATTCCTGATGGCGAACCAACTGATGTCCTGAGGACGACGACTGAACCTGAGTGCTGACTCAAATACGGAGGGTAACTATATGACAATGATATTGTGGTTGTATGTTTGCTTTTCCTTTCTAGGTACCAACTGCTTCTTTTGACAGAGACCATAGTTAGATGTTTTCCAAATTGGTGTTACTTAATTGTCTTGCATGAAGCCCAACATGCCAATGATAATTCGAGGTTAGGAGAGGGATTCACTAAACTGACGCAAATAGACAAATGATTGAATCTATGCTTTGTTGAATAACGTGATGATAATACTCTGCTGAGGATAATCTATGTTGACGCCGTGTTATGTTCTAATACTCGTAATCATTGCTTTGATGAAATCTTATCAGAGTTGCCATATTGTGACTATGCTAATGTGTTTCTTGGTTTTGAGATTAATAAACTTAGTAGTAGAATTGTAATCAATAGGGAATAAACTTCACAAAATCATATTAAACTGGTGTGGTTATTCATGACTGAAAGGTCATGGTGGTTTTGCGAGTTCTATTAAATGTTTTTGATTAATTTGAATTGTTGCATTACTGTGAACTTTGATGACATTATTGACCTATTGAATGACATGCTGGTTAGCTATCTCGTCCTAAGGTGTCTTCAATCAGGGTCAAAAGATTCATTGCCTAAAACAAGTCCCAAAGTGAGTAAATTAGTCATACTGGGACGCGTTAACAGTTCTGGTAGCAGAGCGACGGTTTAGGCTCTTTGGGGCCCTAGGACGGAGGATTATTGTTTTGAATTGTTTTTCGAGATAATACAAATTGGAGGTATGATGTGTTTCTAAATTCCTCATGACTTTCCCGGAATCTCCGAGCGCGCCTAAGTGAGTTGGGTATGTTCTCGAAGTTTTAGCATGTGTGGTGTAGAATTCACGCTTTCTCAGCTTATGCATATTGCAGGTGAATTGTGAAGTTTGTGTGAATTTAGGTCAGGTAATGTTGTTTTAGTAGGAGTGGGCGTACTCCGCAGGATGAGAGTAGGGAAGTCGGCAAACTTCATGTAAGTGTGGCGCTTTGTGCTTAAAAATTATCCACGTGGTTGTTGGTGATGTACGGACCCGTAGTGGTCTAAGACTCCGGAGTATATTGACAAGTGTAGGAGACACTTGGGTTTATGTTGTAATTTGTGCGGTTTAATAGGTCAATCGGGTGTGGTTGACAAGCCGAGTTTGAGTCAAAATTGTGTGAGTGAAACCTTCGATGGAGATTTGGCAAGTTCTAAAGCGCACTAGAACAAACCATTGGCAAGTCGAGAGTAGGATTTGTGGGTCAAATTCTGCTTGCAAGTGCGGGAGCTGAGAAGGAGAGAGCAGCGGCCTTGGATTCAAGTGAAATCTCTGTAAAGTTCTGAAGCGAATGTGTTACCCTTCCTGTAGTAAACCGGCAAATTTGTGTTTTTGTTGTTAAAGGTGCTCACATTATATCGCATTAGGTTTGTGTGAGGAGGACATGCCGCAAGACTTTGGCAGCCGCAGTGTGTGAGTGTGACGTCAGTGGTGCAGCGCTGGGATAGGTCAGTTGCTGAGAGGGGTCGCACACGGATTGGCAGCCGTCCGTGAGAGGCAATTGGTTGAGAAAAGTGGGTGAAGAGTGTTCTGGGAATTAAAGTCACTTCCTGATTAGGTTTTAAGCAAAATAAAAGATGCAAAGATTAAGTTTTTCAAGGCTTTAAAGTGTGCCTTGAGGGGAGATACATATATTATGGCGAGTGAAGGGGAGCCTACACCGCCTGAGGGTACTCCAGCTTATATTGTAATGGAGGAAAAAGGAGTCGTGTCATGTCTTTGGATGAAGCAGTGGCGAAAATTAACAGAGAAGGAGGGATGTTTAGCATTTCCAGAGTACGGAACGTTTAATACAAGGATTTTGGAAAACTTGCGAATGATGTTAAGTGTACAAAAACCGTCTCCGAGACCAGCTCAGTATGAGGCATTAGCAATCTGGGATTTGATGGCCATACAACAGAGACAGCAGAAATTTGAGAGGAGAATGAAAAGGGCAGAAAAGACTTTAGCTGAGGCTAGATGAGATAATGAGACCAAGATGTGGAGAAGGGGAATAGTTGACGGACTTAAATTGTTCCCGGCAATAGCACAAGAAGATGAGACACAGGGAAAGAAAGCCACCTGTAAGACAGAAAAAGGCTCTAGTAGGCCAAAGGAGACTCAGAGGTCTTGGGTAAATGAAGATGACTCAGACAATGAAGAGTTTCTTAATCAGTTGTTACATGATCGCCGCCATATGCCATAAATGATAATGCACAGGGCCCTAGTGTGAGTTCTGAAGACCCGGCACAAAATAAGGGTGTCTCAAGTACAGTGCAGACAAGTGATACAGTTTTGATACAAAATGGTGTCAGTGTACCCACTGCGCCAGACACACAGATACAGTTGCAGCCACCACAGATTCAAAGGATTTATCCAGATGTCCCAGTACTAGAGACAAATACGAGTCTGATGGTGCTGCCTGATCCGATATATATGAGATCAAAATTAGTGCAGATTGAGCCAACTCCGCAATTGCTGCCCCAGCCGCAGCATCAGCTGGTTCCGAGTTACAATGCAGTCGCAGGATCGCAGTCAGTAGCTACAGCACCAATGATGAATCAAGCTATGGGAGTTATTGCTCCACAGGGTTCAGGACTTGGGCAATCACCAGCTGCCATATCATAGCCAATTACTGTCGGTCCACCAGTACCGCTGTATGCACAAGGTAAACCTGGTGTATGTGATCAGGGAGTAATGACCCGAGAGGCGATAAGAGGAGGGTTCACAGGAACTTCCCAAGGAATGACACAGGCAGCGGAAGGACCTAGGGCTCTGTTAGACTTTAGTCCAATTGGGGTTCCTTTGGAGATGATGAGGCAAGCAGGGTTAGGTACACTAACCCCACAAGTAATGAGTACAAATACGACGCAGACACCAATGGTGCAGTCTGGAAATATCTAGTTGCAAGGCTAAACAGCGCAACAATTAAACGAGTGGTTGGATAAACTCAACACTCCGCAGACCACTACTGCAGTAACAGCAGAGAGGTCAGAGAGGGATGAATACCTGAAATTTGTGAGACTGGGTGTGGAAGCCATGGAACTGGTGGAAGGGACAATGGGGGTGAAAAGATTAGAGTCGTACACAGAAGCAGAATTGAGGTATCTGTGCCCCAAAATCACTAAAGAAGTGGGCAAGGTGCATCAGAGGTTGGCTAACCTGGCAGATAAATGCGGCAAAGACATTGAAAATACTAAACATTTGAAGAGAAGCTACAGATTAGATTTTGAGTCTAAAGACTTTGAGCACATGAGATCTACCGGAATGAAAGCGCATCTTAAAGAAATACTGCAGAGTGCTCAAATTTGGGGAGCCTTAGAGAAGTGGGAAGGCAGATGGGCAAAGAAGAGGGATAAAGAGAAAGGTGATGGTCCAGAACCAAAGCAGGCTAATGCCGCACCGGACACGGGGACAATAAAAATGTTACCAATGAGAGTGACAGCCGGAGCGTTGCTAGTCCATGTACCGTGGTCTAGGGGTGACATTTTGTCATTCACAAATGACTACCCCAGGTTGAGGGAGAAGCCGATAGGGTGGTATCAGCAGACAGATAGATTTGTGAAGCTTGCGAAATGTCTCTGGGAGGACTTGAATACCCTGTTTGGGATTATAGTTCCACCTGACTTGTGGCTAGAGTGCAAGAGGGGCGTAGATCGGCCGACAGAGGAACCGGCAAGGGATAAAGTTACTGGAGCACCGTCCGCAGAAGTGATGAGGTATTATCATAAAGTGATTGAGTTTTTGAAGCAGAAAGTATCGCCGAAAGTGACTGATTGGCAGAAAATCGATCGAACATCACAGGAATCCAAGGAGTCGATTCATGCTTACTATGAGAGATTGTTGAAAGCATTCAAACATTATAGTGGGACTGAGGTAATTGAGCCGAAAGACATGAATCACCTTGTGTTCAGGTTTGTTGAGGGGCTGAGACCAGAAATTAGCCAGATGATTAAGAATCATTTGATCTGTTGGCAAGTGAAGCCGATTGATGAGGTGTTGAAGTATGTGAAATACTGTAGTGACGAGATTGAGTTGAAGCAGAGAAAGTTGAAAGAGAAGGTGACGGTGATGCAGATTTAGGCAGTGCAGGCAGCGATAGAGGGAAATGGAGTACAGCAGGTGATACAGCAACAACCGCAGAGGAATGGAGTGTTTCAGGCACAGCCAAGAGGTTGAGGACGAGGGGGTTTTGTGAACCGTGGTCAAGACTTGAATGCTGTTGTGGTTCAAAATGATGTGCAGGGGATGAAAAAGATGTCACCATGTCACGCGTGCGGGGGCGTGGGGCATTGGAAGCGGGAATGCCCAATGATGGTGCAGGATGGTGTTGTTCAACAAAGCAATGATGTAGGTACATTTCAAAATGTGAGGGGTCCAAAGATGAGGGACGAAAATCAGAACTTCCAGAATAACATGGTACAGATGCAAGGGTTACAGCCCATGCAGCAAATGCAAATGCCGCGTGTTCAACCAGCACAAATGCAGCAGGCACAACAGCAGGTTCCCATGGTACCTAGACAGCAATTGCAAATACTATTAGCTCCAATGGGACAGCAACAGGTGATGCTTTCTCAACAGGTCACAGGCCAAACGATGAGTCAAAATAACACAGTACAACAGTTCCCATTGCCTGGTGAGGATGGAATAAACGATGAATGGTCGGATGATTGTTCAGACAGTGAGGAGTGCAGGCTTGCAGCATCCCTAGAGGTAGATCAGAGGGGTCCTTATCTAGAGGGAAAGGTGATGGGTCATAAGGTTTCATTCCTAGTTGATACAGGAGCTACACGCTCTACAGTCAGAAGTGCAGAGGTCCCGAAATTACCACTTTCGGGGCGTACCATAACGGTGGTAGGAGTAGCAAACCAGTTCCTGACAAATCTGATTACAGACCCTGTCCAAGTTGAGATTGGCAACTTCCAGGGATTACACAAATTTGTAGTCTGTGATTCGAGTCCCGTATCCCTACTGGGAAGAGACTTACTGTGCAAAACGAGATGTTCGATTACCTGTTCCAATGAGGGAATTGAAGTACAGACAAACAGTGATGATGAAGGGGACGATGGACAATTCCCAGAGTTAGGGACGGAGATTGCAAATGAGGAATACCCTTTGATAACATTATTCCCAATGCTTCCAATGAATGACTTACCACCTGAGTTGCAGGGAACAGTGACAGAGAAAGTGTGGGACCTGACAGGAAAGGAATTGGGACTAATCAAAGGAGTAGAACCGGTCAAAGTACAGCTAAAGCCAAATGAAGTGTTTCCTCAGGTACCGCAGTACCACATGGCACAAGATGTCCTCATTCAAGTAGCACAGATAATTGTGGACTTTGTGAAACAAGGGGTTCTGAGAGAAGTGCTTAGTAGCCCGTGTAATTCACCAATAATGGGTTTGAAAAAGCCTTGTGGGAAGGTCCGAATTGTGCAGGACTTGAGGAAAATAAATGAGATTGTAGTAAAATGCTGCCCCATAGTGCCAAATCCAGCTGTGATCATGTTTCAGGTTCCGTGTGATGCAGAGTGGTTCACAGTTGTGGATCTGTCTCAAGCATTCTTTTCAGTGCCTCTTCATGAGGGTAGCCAATTTCTCTTCAGTTTCAAATTCCTGGATAAGGTGTACAGTTGGTGCAGCATTCCTCAAGGGTTTTCTGAGTCACCTTCCATCTCCAATCAGATATTGAAGAAGGATTTGGAGTCATTGGAACTGCCTTTCAGTTCAACTCTAGTACAGTACATTGATGATTTGTTAATTGCGTCCAGGACAAAAGATAACTGTAGGTACGACACAATTGCCTTATTGAACCATTTGGGAAAGAATAGACATAAAGTGTCCCCAAAGAAGCTGCAATACTGTCAGAGAGAGGTGAAGCACTTAGATCACCTGATTGAGAAAGGGTCAAGAAAAATATCCAAAGAACGAGTGACAGCCATACTGCAGATGAATCCCCCGACAACTAAGAGAGATTTCAGGATGTTTTTGGGAATGGTGGGCTACTGCCGTCAGTGGATTCCCAACTTCTCGATTATCTCTAAACCATTGGTGAAATTGACAGTTCAGGAAGTCCAGGATGACCCGGGTACCATAACCATGTCTGAGAAAGAGATGGAGACATTCATGGAATTGAGGAAAAGCATGTGCAGGGCACCAGCTTTAGGTATGCCTGATTACACAAAGCCTTTCATACTGTTTTGTCATGAACATGATGCTTGTTCTTTGTCTGTCCTGACACAGGACCATGGAGGTGCAAACCGCCCAGTAGCATATTTTTAAGCTACTTTGGACCCAGTCGCAGCAGCCTTACCGGGTTGTTTGCGTGCAGTTGCAGCAGTTGGTCAAAGCCTCACTCAGTGTGAAGGCATAGTGATGGGACATCCCTTAACAGTAATGGTCCCTCATTCAGTTGAAATTCTGTTAACCCGAACCAAAACGCAGCACATGACAAATGCGAGGTTGACAAAATATGAGACCATTATACTGGGGTCTCCGAATGTTTCCCTCAAGAGATGTACTGTATTGAACCCAGCAACTTTACTGCCTATCGATAATGTAGACATTGATGATGCAGAGGAAGTAGAACATGATTGTCTTGAGGTAACAGAACTATGCACCAAACCAAGACCTGACATTAAAGATACCCAGTTAGAAGAAAATGATTACATTATGTTTGTTGATGGTTCATGCTTGAGAGACTCAGTAGGAGTACTGAGAGCTGGATATGCCGTGTGTACAATTACCGGTCTTATAGAAGCTTCCTGGCTCGAAAGAGTGTACTCTGCTCAAGTGGCTGAATTAATTGCCCTTACTAAGGCCTGCCAGGCAGCTGAAAATCTGAAAGTCACTATCTATACTGACAGCAGATACGGATTCGGAATTGTACATGACTTTGGCCAGTTATGGTCACAAAGGGGTTTTGTGACCTCTTCCGGTTTACCAGTGAAAAATGGTGAAAAGATTAAGGATTTGTTTCATGCGATTCAGTTACCTCTTGAAATTGCAGTGGTGAAATGCAATGCTCATGTTAAGTCACAAGACTTTGGGGGGAATTACAACTTTGGAGGAGGTGTTAATCCGTCCCAAAAGTGACGGTAAAGTGACGGATTTACCACCAGCCGTATTACGAGTCCATTATATCCTATGGAACTCGTAATACGGCTGGTGGTATATCCGTCACTTTTGGGACAGATTAACACCTCCTCCAAAGTTGTAATAACCCCCTTTGTGTCAATGGGAAATGGATATGCAGATCAAGTCGCAAGGTTTTGAGCATTGAACTGTATATCGTTCCGAGATCAGTGGGAGTTGTTACCTGAAACTGAGAATGAAACATGCTTAAACTTTGCATTAAGAGTGGTTGACACATTAGATGAGCTAAGATCACTGCAGGGACGTGCCAGCAAAGAGGAGAAACGCTCCTGGCAGAGAATGCAATGCGCACAGAGGTCTGACGACTTATGGGTCTCAGAGGAGAGAAAAATGGTTTTGCCAAAATTTCTTTTGTCACAATTTGCGAGGTTTTACCATGGCCAAGCCCATGTAGGGAGAGACGCAATGATCAGGTTGTTCAAAATCGATTGGTTCAATCCAAAATTCAGACAAGCTGCAGAGCTTATCTGTCACAGGTGCATCATCTGTCAGCAGATGAATGCAAGAAAAGGGACTGTGGTGAATATGAGCCACGTTGGGAGAGCTGGAGGTCTGTTTAGCAGAATGCAGATGGACTTAATTGAGATGCCTGTGTGTGGGGGATTGAGATATGTGTTATTGATTGTGTGCGTTTTCAGTCACTGGGATGAAGCTTACCCTACACGTAGAAATGACAGCCTCACAGTAGCAAAGCTGCTGCTTAGGGAGTTAATACCACATTTCGGATTCCCGATCTCTTTAGAATCAGATAGGGGCAGACACTTCGACAGTGAGGTGATTAAGCTCTTGTGTGCCGCAATAAACATTGAGCAGAAGCTGCATTGTAGTTATCGCCCTGAAGCGTCAGGACTAGTGGAACAGATGAATGGTACCTTGAAGTCGAGAATGGCAAAAATGTGCGCAGCTACCAATTTGAAGTGGCCAGATGCATTACCCCTAGTACTGATGTCAATGAGAAACACACCTGACAAGAAAACAGGACTATCTCCGCACAAAATTCTAATGGGTCGAGCTATGCAATTGCCCGCAGTGCCTGCAAATGCTCTTGTGAATATCACAGATGATATGGTGTTGGACTACTGCCAGGGTCTGGCTGATGTGGTCCGCTCTTTCTCTCACCAGGTGGAGGCTACCACATTGCCACCGATAAGTGATCCAGGTCACACCCTGAAAGCCGGTGACTGGGTTGTTGTCAAGAAACACGTGAGGAAGTCTTGTTTGGAGCCGCGTTGGAAGGGGCCATATCAAGTAATACTGACAACAACTACTGCTGTGAAATGTGTAGGCCTTCCAAATTGGATACATGCCAGTCACACAAAGAAGGTGACGTGTCCAACTAATGAGGAACTTGAAGTGTCCAAAACAACAGCTGCAGAGAAGGAAGTATCAGGGCTGGAGAGTATTCAAAGGGGAACTGAGACTGAAGGAGAGCCCACTGAGGACGGCTTAGTCACTCAAAGCGAGTTCCAGAGGAGTGACAGTGAGCCTATCTCAGCTGAGGTAACAGGGGAACCGACGCAAAGAGAGGTTGTCCCAGAAGCAGACGGATACAGGTTTGAAGTTGAGCCTGTAACAGACCCTGAAGGCAAGGGAGAAGAGGCAGAGGGAGGTCAAAGTGTTCTGACTCCTCCTGAGCCGTTTGCAGGGCCATCAAGGGAAAACACCATAGCACAAGAGGAGGGTGCTGTTCAACATTCTGAAAGGCCAAGCAGGAAGAAAACACATAAAGGAGATAAGTGGCCGAGGCTACAAGCTGCAAGAGAGAAAGTGGTCCCTAGTGAAACAATAGAGGAAGAAGTTGACACAAACAGAAAGGAGGATCTCAGTGAAGGAGAGTTGCAAAGTAAAAGTAGACTGAAAAGAAAGAGGGTTGCAAACAGAAGGCACGCAGGTCCTGAATGGGCGTATGCAACATCAGCTGAATGGCAACAAGAATTCTTTGCGTTCTGTTTTGATCGGGAGGTACCAGGTCAATACTACGGCACCTGAATTCAACTCTAGAAAGAGACTGTGTTAAGTTGAAATTAAAATTGAAAGCTGAGAAGCTGAGAAAAGAGACTGATAAATTACCAGATGTGACACTGATAACCTGAATTGACTCTGAAAAAAAGATTATGACAAGCTGTTAACCTGATTTGACAAAGGGGTCCTGGAGTGAGTGGAACGCTGTAAATACTCGCAGAGAGAGAGACTTTTGCACAGAAAAAAAAAAAGAGCTTTTATATTGTCCTCAAGTTGATTGTTTGTTTTGTATTTTTCTGCTATGTGATTCTTTACAGATCATGAGTTACTCTAGAGCAGTGGTTCCCAACCTTTTGACTTCTGTGGAACCACACTTTATCAATACGACCCCCACCGCATCATTATTGGAATCCAGCCACCCCCCACTGAAGCATTACTGAAAGCTGGAGACCTAATCTGTTAATATTATTTAATTTTCTAAGCAGCCGCGGACCCCATGAGGAGGCTCTGCGGACCCCCAGGAGTCCCCGGACCACAGGTTGGGAATCACTGCTCTAGAGGTAATAGTAATAAGGGTAGGATGTGTGGTTGGTTGAGTGTTGTTTTGGCTATTGTATGTGCAATAATAATTATAGGTGTGACTGTGGGAATGCCATTGGTGGATAAGAAAGTGACTAACAATGCTTCAAATCCTGAGACTGCTATATTAACACCATGGGAGAAGTTTGAGCAGGATGCAAAATACTTTCATGAGGGAACTAATCCAAAGGGGGAACTATCTACTAATGTCTTCTTTTTTTTTTTTTAAATATATTTTTGTTAACATTTTTATTAACATTAACATTTTGCTGTCATACACATACTGTTCATGGCTTGACGGCCACCGGCCACCGTTCTGTTCACCCTCAACCTTGTAGACATCTTATCTCTTGCTTGTATATACTATTAATTGTTTCGTTGTGCCTTCTAGCCGTGATTCATATTTAGTTTTACTTCGTACTCGGTCTACTCGGGTGTCCTGATCATATATACATTTTGTGGATGCACCATATTGTCCTTTCTACTGCGAAGTCTACATGACAGACTTTAACTAACAGAGGAAAAAGAAAAAAAAAAGGGAAAACAGTAACTTTACGTGATGGCACCAGTGTTAGCGGGCGAAAGCATCTGCAGGGAAGGATCATATACTTCTCCACTGGTTTGTGGGATGGGACTCCTATACCTTCCCGGCTCGTTCCAAGGGGGGAGGGTATCCGACCCGTTCAGCTCCTACCTATCCCTCATGTCCGTTCCATATCCCACATTGTCTATTATTATTATTATTATTATTATTATTTTATTTTTTTCCTTTTCCTTTTTTTATATAATTTCGTTTTTTAATTTCCATTTTCCATTTTTGTGGTTTGGGGTGCTCGTCCTCTGGGTGTAGTCGCCCCTGTTTTACCCCACATGTGTAGCCTCAGGTCTTCCCTATACACCATGCCCCGGCTGATATGACTTTGTTGCCATCTTCCTTATCCTACTCCCATTCCTGTCTCTTCTACATCCTCCCCTCTTGTTGGGTCATCTACCATCACTATGCGGTTCCATTTCATCAGTACTTCCTCCCAAGCTGGCGAGATAGGAGTCTGTCGAGGCCCCGCGCCTCCTCGCTAATCACGACCTGCAATTCTGCCCTCGCCCATTTCGTAACATCCTGTCTCCATACTTTCAGTAGAGGGCATCTGGGCAATTTCCAGCCAAATGTGATCAACCTTCTATAAAGGGCCAGGGCTAGGTCCAGGAATCGACCACCCACCTTCCCACGTGGGCGTCCTGCTCCAAGACCCAGGAGGCACAGCGTCGGGGCCAGGGACAGATCCACTTCAAACAATTTATTCAGGTCAGTCAGTACTGCTCCTCAACCCCGTTGGAGTTCTAGGCAACTCCACACCATATGGTCGAAGTCTGAATCCATGTCCTCGCATCTGGGGCATGACCTTGGGGGGCCACCATATATCAGGGACAGTCGGTGTGAGGTAAGGTACATTCTGTGAATATAATTGTATTGGATGTATCTTAGTCGTGTGTTTCGTGAGACTGTCCGGGGGTACGCCAGTATTCTCTTCCATTCCGTGTCAGTTAGATCCCTACTCACTGTCCTTTCCCATTTCTCTCTTTGTGTTTGGAGCGGGTCCAGGGCGTGTTCATTTTGGGCCCGGTATAATAATTAGGTGGGCCTCGCCCCCAGATGCCAATATTAGGTGTAATATCTGATGGGTAGGGGGTTCCACATTGACTGTTTCCCAGTGTTCCCTCAGATTGTGGAGCAACCTCTGGTATAGAAGGAATTGTCCCTGTGGTACCCCATTACTCTCCACCAGGTCGGCAAAGGGTCTCAGCACCCCATCCCTAAATAGGTCCCCCACTGTCTCCACGCCCGCCTTTTTCCATGTTCCCAACCCGGGGCCCGTTTGACTTCTCTCAACAGCTCCCAGCATCAGCCCCGATAGTGGTAGGGCGGGGGAGTACGGTGGACCCACTCCTACACGTTTTGAGCATTTCTTCCAGCACAATGCAGCGACTCTCGTCATGAGGCTGTCAGTATGGTGTGCCACCCGCCGGTTAATTAAGCATGCAATAATCAGATCCATACCCTTCACCCCGCTGGTAGTGCATCTGTCCAGCTGACCCTCTCCGGTGAACCATCTGGAAACCCACTGCAGCTGGGATGCTAGGTAATAGGACTCAAAGTCTGGGGCTCCTAGGCCCCCTGACTGAGTCGGTCTACAAAGAATGGAAAGCGATGTGCGCCTACGGCCTCCGTCCCATACGAGCTCCCGAAGCAGGGTATTCAACTCATGGAACCATGCCGATGGGATCAATAGCGGCGAGTTAGCGAAATAATAAAGGAGACGGGGTAACATGATCATTTTGGCTAATGATATTCTGGCCATTATAGACAATTTCAGGGAGCGCCAGAATCCGACAGATGCCCTCAAGGAGCAAAATACCCTCCCGATGTTACCGTCCCTGAGGTCCCCCAGCTCATGATGCACCTGGATGCCCAGATACTTAAAGGTGCGGGGTGCCCACACCATGTCCTCTGGACACGTGGTGGGGCACTCACACCTTGGCAGAATGGGGAAGACAAATGTCTTACGCCTATTGAGGTGCAGTCCCGACAGGGTACCAAATTGTTCCAAGTTACGCAGGGCCCAAGGGAGACCAGATTCTCCATCCCTGAGATAGATGAGAATGTCGTCAGCGTACAATGAGACGACGTGCTCTGTTTGCCCCCACTCCACTCCTCTACCAACTCCGTCCATCCTCTACCTGGCGGCCAGAGCCTCAATGGCAAGGGCGAAAAATAGTGGGGACAGAGGACAACCTTGCCTGGTTCCCCTACAAATGGGGTAGGTATCTGATACTATCCTACCCGTCTTGACGCTTGCCAACGGGGCACCATACAATAGGTCCACCCACTTTACCCAACCCTCCCCCAGGCCCATCCGCAGCATCACCGCCCTGAGGTAGTCCCAGCAGACTGAGTCAAAGGCTTTCTCAAAGTCCACCGCTAGTAATACTCCCGAAGTAGGTTTCTTCTCTATGGGCATGTGTAGTATGGCGAATAACAGCCTGAGATTCAGGGAGGTACTGCGGCTCGGAACAAATCCATTCTGATCTGTGTGTACTAAAGCTAGTATACACTGGAGAAGGCGGTTGGCCAGAATCTTACTAAGGATTTTGAAATTATTATTCAGCATTGATAAGGGGCGGAAGTCAGTTACCGATGCTTCTTTAGATTTCAGTTTGGGTAGGGGGACCACTAGTGCTTCCCTGAGCGAGTCTGGCAACCTGCAGTGATGCAATGCCTCTGTGTACATCTCCACTAGTTGTGGGGTCAACAGCGTCGTATTTTTTTTGTAAAAGTTCATTGGAAGGCCATCCATCCCCGGAGTCTTCCCTGAGGCTAGCTGCGAGATGGCCTCCTGCACTTCTTCCGCTGTCACCGGCCCTCCCAGTCTGTCACGTTCCTCATGCGTCAGGGTGGTCAGGGGGAGTTGGGGTAAGAAACAGTCAAGTTCCTCTGTGTTGAGCTCGCCTGGGTCCCTATACAAGTGGGTGTAGTATTCTTTAAAGGCGTCATTTATAGGGCCCGGTCTACATCTCCTCTCCCCCTCACTTTCTCTTACACTCGTGATGGGTTCACTATCCGCTCCTGGTCACACTAACCACGCCAGCATCCTACCCGATCTGCCCTCCTCAGATTGCAATGAGGCTAGGTATTTTTGCATATTATGGCAGAGTAAGTATTCCTCAACCTGGGAGTGGGACCTCCTCACTAGTTCATATTCCTCTAATTCTGGCCCCTCCCCACTCCCTCTACGTTCCCACTCGTGTAGATTCTTCTCGAGACTGGTCAACTCCTGCTCCAGTGCTTGTCTCACCCCCACTGTCTGTCCCATACAGTGACCTCTTGTTGCTACTTTAAGCGTTTCCCACTCCGTAGATCTGGAGGAGGTGGACCCCCTATTAATTTTAATATGGTCTGCCAGGTATGAGCGGAGGTCATCCCTGTATTCTTGATCTCCTAGTGAAGCCGGGGACAGTCTTCACGTTGGGGTGGGGGGTGTTAGAAATGGGGTCTTTGGTTGACAGTCAGGTTACACCCTGTTCAAGCAAGGACCCTCACTCTAGTCAGGGTAAAAGAGAATCACCCTCAGCTAACCCCTGCTTACCCCCTTGGTAGCTTGGCAGAGCAGTAGGCTTAACTTCAGAGCGCTAGGTGTAAAGTATTTGTACCAACACACACAGTAACTTCATGAAAACACAACAAAATGACACAACACTGGTTCAGAATAATAGGAAATATTTATCTAAACAAAACAAGACCAAAAGGACAAAAATCTGACATACACAAGTCAAGTTATGAATTTTTTAAGATTAAACTCAAAAATAGCGTTTAGAAACAAAAATGCTTCGATGAGATGTTAACACGGCATCGTGACGGAGTCGTTCCCAACAAGCCGACACCAGCGGCGCCGAACACGGAGTCGTGTAGACCCCCAAGTACAGTACCTTTGGTGAAGAGTGAACACAAGCCGATGCGCGAAGTCGGGGATCGCGGCGTCTGTGCGAAACGTTGAATCCACGTGCTTCGAGCGGCGTCGGTCACGACGTGGTGCGGCGACTTCCACGGAGTCGTGGACTTCAGCAGGACTGCAGCGGCGTCGGGCCTGCGAAGAGCGTCGCATTCCAGCGAAGGTCACGGCGTCAGGTGCAGGTGGCGTTACCGGATTCAGCAGCGGCGTCGGTCCGGAGTCGTCCGAAGTCGATTTTCTTGGATTTCCACCAGCTTTCCTTTCAAGGGCCCAGGGACTGGATAGGGCACCACTTGTCAGAGCAGGAGTCTCTCCAGAGACTCCAGGTGCTGGCAGAGAGAAGTCTTTGCTGTCCCTGAGACTTCAAACAATAGGAGGCAAGCTCTAAATCAAGCCCTTGGAGATTTCTTCACAAGATGGAAGGCACACAAAGTCCAGTCTTTGCCCTCTTACTCTGGCAGAAGCAGCACTGCAGGAAAGCTCCACAAAGCACAGTCACAGGCAGGGCAGCACTTCTTCCTAAGCTATCAGCTCTTCTCCAGGCAGAGGTTCCTCTTGTTTCCAGAAGTGTTTCTAAAGTCTGTAGATTTGGGTGCCCTTCTTATACCCATTTTAGTCTTTGAAGTCACCTTTCTTCAAAGGGGACTCACACCTACTTGTGAAATCCTGCCTTGCCCAGGCAAGGCCTCAGACACACACCAGGGGGTCGGAGCCGTCTTTGTCAGAGGCAGGCACAGTCCTTTCAGATGAGAGTGACCACTCCACCCCTCCCTCCTAGCAGAGATGGCTAATCAGGAAATGCAGGTTACACCCCAGCCCCCTTTGTGTCACTGTCTAGTGCGAGGTGAAAAACAACCCAACTGTCAAACTGACCCAGACAGGGAATCCACAAACAAGGCAGAGTCACAGAATGGTTTAAGCAAGAAAATGCTCACTTTCAAAAAGTGGCATTTTCAAACGCACAATCTTAAAATCAACTTTACTAAAAGATGTATTTTTAAATTGTGAGTTCAGGGACCCCAAACTCCACATGTCCATCTACTGTCTAGGGAATTCTACACTTTAATCATATTTAAAGGTAGCCCCCATGTTATCCTATGAGAGAGACAGGCCTTGCAACAGGCTGGCGGTCTTTTTTAATGTATTCTGACCATGGCGGTTACCGCCATGGTCAGCCGCCGCTTCACCGTTCCGACCACCACGGCGGTAACGACCGCCGGGCTGGAGACTTGGGTCTCCAGGCCGGCGGTCGACACATACCGGCGGCGGTATTCCAACCCGCCTGACCGCGGCTTACCGCCATGGATTTCATGCGGTTTGGGACCGCCATGAAATACATGGCAGTAAGCACTATCAGTGGCAGGGAATCCCTACCCTGCCACTGATAGGGGTCTCCCCCACCCCCCACCCCAAATCCCTCCCCTACCCCCCCACCACCCCTGACACCCCCAAAAGGTTGTAGGACCCCCCTCCCCCACCCCGATCCCCAATATACACACACACATACACACATACACGCACGCACTCATGCACATACACACACCCCCCGCATTCATGCACGCACCCCCCGCATTCATGCACGCACTCATGCACATACACACACACCCCCGCATTCATGCACGCACTCATGCACATACACACACACCCCGCATTCATGCACGCACTCACACGCCCCCTCAACATACACACATGCACACCCCGATGCACGCACACAACTCACAACACCCCCCACCCCCCTTCCCTAGCGGACGATCACCTTACCTGTTCCGGTGATCCTCCAGGAGGGGACGGGAGCCATGGGGGCAGCTCCGCCGACACCGTCACGCCAACAGAACACCGCCACAGCGAATCACAGGTCGTGATTCGCTGGGCGGTGTTCTGTTGGCGTGGCGGTGGAGGTGGAGCTACCTCCACTTCGCCGCCTGCCGCCAGTATGGCTGTTGGCGGCTCTCCGTTCGGAAACGGGCGGAGCGCTGCCAGCAGTCAGAATGGCCTGTGCGGAAGACCGCCAGCACTGGCGGTCTTCCGTACGGCGGTCCCTCGGCGGTCTGTTGAAAAGACCGCTGAGGTTGGAATGACCCCCTATAAGTCCTTCCTTATCCATACACTGCACCCTGCCCTTGGGGCTACCTAGGGCCTACCTTAGGGGTGCCTTACATGTAAGAAAAGGGAAGGTTTAGGCCTGGCAAGTGGGTACACTTGCCAAGTCGAATTTACAATGTAAAAATACACACACAGACACTGCAGTGGCAGGTCTGGGACATGATTACAGAGCTACTTATGTGGGTGGCACAACCAGTGCTGCAGGCCCACTAGTAGCATTTGATTTACAGGCCCTGGCACCTCTAGTGCACCTTACTAGGGACTTACTAGTAAATCAAATATGCCAATCATGGATAAACCAATTACATACAATTTACACGGAGAGCATATGCACTTTAGCACTGGTTAGCAGTGGTAAAGTGCTCAGAGTTGAAAAGCCAACAGCAACAGGTCAGAAAAAAATAGGAGGCAGGAGGTAAAAAGACTGGGGATGACCCTGCATAAGCAAAAGTCCAACAGGGGGCCTGTCTTCGGTTACTCTCTATGTGATCAGTAAAGGGCTGTGGTCAGATAGGGTATGACCAAGATATTCAGAGTGGGTCATTCCCCGTACCATGTTTGCTGTGCACACCACTCTCTCTATCCTGGTGTGCACCCGGTGGAGACCTGAGTAATATGAGTAGTCTCTATCAGAGGGGTGTTGTTCTCGCCAAGCATCCACCAAGCCCCAGGAGTCCAACCACTCCTTCAATCTCCTGTATACCTTGTGTGTTGCCGCCCATGGCATCGGTGGGGTGGAGCAGTCCATGTCCACATCTAGAATACTGTTAAAGTCCCCACCTATTATCAGTTCTTCTGTCTGCTGCCGGGTGAGTTGACTCGATAGGTGCCCCATGAAGGTGACCTGATCCTGATTGGTAGCGTAAATACTACCTAGGACAATCAAGGTACCATGCAGCTTCCCACTGACTATCACAAATCGGCCCTCACGGTCTATATTGGTTGAGACTACCTCGAATGGCACCCCGGTCCGGACCCAAATCAGCACACCCCGTGCGTACGCGGAATATTCTGTGGTGAACACCTGCCCTCTCCACCTGCATCTCAGTTTCTCTGCTTACCTAGTCGCCAAGTGGGTCTCCTGTAGCATCGCCACCTGGATACCCCTTCTTTTTAAATAGGACAATATTCTATGTCTTTTGGCTGAAGACCCCATCCCCCGTATGTTACACGTTATGAAGTTATACTCTGCCATGTTGATGTGTCAGAAGCATTGCCATTTCCCCATCCCACCCCGGTGGCCCAATCCCCCCCAGATCTTATTGCATGCCCTACACCATCACACCCCGCACCACAGGTACCATCTGAACTTGTAATAATAAAACCTAACTCCCCCTCCCCAGGGTGCCCCTCAAACAGTAGTTTGCCCAAAGAACTGTGCAACAGTGCAACATATTCAACAGTTTAGTGCTAGTTCTCGCCAGACTGGTGGATGGTCGAGAATGCGGTGGGGGGTGGCGTGCTCAGGGGGACCCTAAGCTCATGTAACTCTCCTCACCTAGAGGCCAACTGTACCGTTCAGTTATCCAAGTTCATCTGCCGTCTGTGGAGTCACTTTCGGGGTACGCACCGAGCTCCCCGAGCCCACCATGGAGGACCCCGCTGTGTCATCTGATTCACCTCCTGATCCCTCAGGAGGGGACGCCTCTCCGCTCATGGAAGCCGCCGCCTCCAGGGCCGCTTTCTTTCCCAACTCCCTCTGTGCCTGTGTTGGTGCCGTGCTGTTGCGGTTTCTGCTCCACCGCCTCCTCTGGCCCCTGCGGGGACTGCCCTCAGCTCGTTCCTTCCTCATGCGCTGCCCAGGCCGGCATCCGCGTGCTTCCAACCAGTCCCATGCCTCATCGGGGGATTGGAAGAATGTAGTCTTGTCCTCAAGAGCTACCCTCAGCCTCGCCGGGAAGAGGAGTGAGTACTGTATTCCCTCATCTCTGAGGGCCCTTTTAACCGCCAAGAACGAGGCACGTTTGGACTGGACTTCAAGTGTGAAATCCAGGAACAGCGTCACTTCCCCATTCGCCACCCTAAAAGGGCCTGCTTCTCTGGCCCGCTGCAGCAAGGTTTCCCTATCCCTGTAGTGAAGCAGTATAGCAACCACCACTCTGGGTGGTTTACCCGGCGCCAGGGGCCTCGAGGGCACCCGGTGCGCCCGTTCCAATGCAAAGAAGGAGGTCAGCCTGTCCGGTGCCACGGCTGTGCGCAGCCACTCCTCAAGGAAATCCACCATATTCGAGCCCTCCGCTCCCTCCGGAAGTCCTACGACCCGTACATTGTTCCTACGGTTTCTCTCCTCAGCGTCTTCTGCTCTTTGTTCTAGCCGTGTTACTCTGTCTGTGATGTTCATCACTGTGGCAGTTAGATCTTTTTGTGCCGGTGCTATTACAGTCAGGGCGGATTCCGTTTCCTTGACTCTGTCGGCTAGCTTCTGGTGATCCGCCCTCAAGAGGCCCACTTCGACTGCGACTTGATTAATGTCATGCTGCAACGCTGTTTTTGTGTCCTCAATTGCACTCAGGATTTTGTCCAGGGTATCCTGCACTTTAGATTGCGGTGGGTCCTGGGACTCCCCACCACTGTATTCCACGGACGAGGTTCGATCCATGGTTTTACCCTTGTGCCTGTTCTTGGAAGACATCGGGGATATTGTGGGTCGCGTCCACAGGCTTACAGCTGGGGGCCTGCCAGCTGTTTCAACACCTCTCCAGCGCTTTTGGTGACCTCACCGTTCCCTCTTCCCTTTATGGGTTGTTCTCCCAAAGAGCGACTATTCCGTGCTCACCAGATCCCATCTCAAGTAGGATGCGTGCCCAGCAGGGCCATGAAGCTCACACGAGGCTTATCTCTCCCGTCCTCCCAGGCCCATCGGATGGTCCGTGCCACCGCTTCCCTGTCTCTGCAGGGCGAGAAGCTATGTTCAGCTGGGTCTACCTCTGGTGTTACTAGAGCCGCTCCGTTCCCTCCGTCCGTCTCCGCTCCCGGCAGCCGCCCGATTTCTCCATTCTGTGTTCCCCTGGGGGTTGCAGTGGCAGTCTTATGGTGGTTAGGGAGGGACTTGTCCTCCTTTGTATGGGCAGAGTTATTGCCTCCTTATATTCATTATTCACCCTTTGTTCACCTTTGTTTAATTTATTATTTACCTTATTTTTATTTTACCTCCTTTCTTTTCCACACATTCTACTTCAGGCCATGAATAGGGTTATTCCGTCTGCTCCAGTGTGGAGCTACTTCGAGTCTGTGTGCATTGTCCGAGTCATCGCTGTTTGCACCTTCATCCGTATTGCAGTATGGTACAACGCCTTCAGTTTTCGCTTCTCCCGGGCTCCAGGGCTCGACCTTCCTTTACCGGGCCTCGACAGCGTAGCACGCGTGGGATCTTCTCCCCTCGTGGTGTGCTGCACATGCAGCGCTACTGTCGCGCTGGGACTCTGACCTCACACCGGGACCCCTGCTGTTTGTCTTAGTGGGACCGGAGCACCTTCCCCCCCTGGTAGGCACACCCGGTGGTCAGTCGCACCGCGCCTGGGCACGCACGGCAACTTTGGTCCACGGTCACGGGGTGGGGCACTAGGCCACTGATGCCTCGTTCCTGTTTCACCCCGAGCGAGCACCCCCGGGCGCTCAAGGCAGCACGTCCGGCTCCTCGTCAGGCCCGCCGATTCGCACCGACAGCAGCAGCATCCGCGTTAGGGCACGCCTTCAGTTTTCGCTTCTCCCGATCTCTTGGGCTCAGTCTTTCTTTACGGGTCCTCAGCTGCGCCGTGTGTGGGAATTCTTCTTAGTTTCCTCACCTCGAGTTGCACTTGCAGCGTTCAGATCGCACCGGACCACCAACCACACTCCGGGTTCCCCACTGTTTATCTTAGTGGGGATGGAGCAACTTCCCCCCGTGGTTGGCATGCTCGGCGGGTCAATCGCACCTCGCCCGGGCGCGCACAGTAACTTTGGTCCCCGGTCTCAAGGTGGGGTGCCAGGCCGCCGGCTCCTCGCACCTGTTCCACTTCCAGCGAGCACCCTTGGGCGTTCAGGGCAGCGGTGATGTCTGTGTCAAGGCGCAGCACCACGCCTTCAGTTTTTGCATCTCCCGATCTCCTGGGCTCAGTCTTTCTTTATCGGGCCTCGGCTGCGCCGTGTGCGGGAATTTTTCTTAGTTTCCTCACCTCGTGGTGAATTGCACTGGCAGCGTTCAGATCGCGCCAGACCTCCGATTACAGTCTGGGTTCACCACTGTTTATCTTAGTGGGGATGGAGCAGTTTCCCCCCGTGGTTGGTACGCTCGGCGGTCAGTCGCACCCCGCCCGGGCACGCTCAGTAACTTTTGTCCCCGGTCTCAAGGTGGGGCACCAGGCCGGCTGCTCCTCGCACCTGTTCCACTTCCAGCGAGCACCCTCGGACGCTCAAGGCAGCGCGTCTGGTTCGCCGACTGGTCAGCTGCTCCCCAACAGCATCGGCAGCGTGGATGGCCCCTAGGTCGGGGTTATTTTTATCGGATAACTCGTGGGCCCCTTCACAGCAAAAGGTTTATGCGGCCGACATCTTCGGCTGCTCGGCCACGCCCCATCTACTAATGTCTTCTATCGCTTGTTGAATAAGTATGTTGACACAATGGATGCGAAGAATTGTTATGTGTGCACAAAGATTCCTTCATCAGTACAAGAAGGGTTACTTACCATAGTCTGCCATTCACGTACGGGATAAGCTGTAGTTTACTGTTAACAAGATTCTATGATCAAGAACATGTGCAATACTTCTACTCTAACTTAGATGTAGTGTTCTCCTTTGTGCCTGTGATTGAGTTTCTAAACAAATTAGCTAAAGAATATAGCATACAATTAGTTAGGGGTTTCTTTGAGCCGACACTGACATTTGGCACAGCTTATGCACACTGCAATAACCTAACCTGCCTACTATCACCTGTAGAAAAGAGCTTCTTAGATCACACTGATGATAGACGGAAAGCATTAAAGGAAAGGCTAGAAAAGGGATTAGAAAAACGCACGCTTGAAAATGATTATGCTTACACTGCAATAAAGACACAGGGAAAATTAGTTATAGATGCATTACATGTAGGTAAGCTTTGTATACATAGGCCAAAATCTGAGCATGACACTTTATTTGTGGGAATGAGTGAATGCAGGCATGTGTTTTTGTTTCAGAGTAAATGGACATTCATGTTAAATGGACAGGATCCAGCGATCCCTGGGATCTATTATATATGTGGCTTTATGCTTATTACAGTCTTCCTAAAGGATGGTATGGGATGTTATTTGGGAATAGTTTTCCCAAAGATTTATCAAATTGATGACTTAAAGCAAATTCCTAAAATGTCTGAATTACATCATACTAGACAAAAGAGAGAGACAGTGGCTGCTGTCGTAGGTGACATATTGGAGCCATAATTCCTTCAGTAGGGGTTATCTTAAACTCCATAAAGATACGAAAGTTGTCTACTATTGTGGATAACATGCTGACAAACTTCACAGGGGCTATACTCTTGATGGATACTGAACTTGCTGCGGAAAGAGCTATGACTCTTCAAAACCGGCTTGCTTTAGACATTCTTTTAGTAAAGAATGGCGGAGTCTGTAAGATGCTTAATGAACGCCATTGTTGTGCGATCATTCCTGATAACAGAAAAACATTTGAGGTATGCTTACTAACCTAACAAGAGATAGTGCAGATTTGAATGAGCTGAAGAAACCAGGAGTTTGGGAAAGAGTTGGGAAAGGGATTACAAAAGTAGGGAATTGGTTTAGTAGTATTTGGAACGGGGTTCTTGCAAAAATATTAGGGGGTCTATTGATTGTTCTGATATGTTTATTGGGATTATGGCTATCATGTAAAGTTAATGAAAGAATTAAAAGAAATTTGGCAAAACAAAACAAAAGAAATGAAGAAAAAGAAAAAGAAAAGGAAAAATGTTCAAAGAAATTTGGGAAAATTCACACAAGGGGGATGATGTTGAAATGCATATATTGAGAAAACTGAAAGGTTGAGAAGGGAAAGGTTTTGTGTGATGACAAGTGTCATCAGAGGAGGGACTGAGAGAGCGTAGCTTATATAATCAATATTAACATGAGATGTTTATGAACTAATGTGTAATAATGCCGCATAGAAAATGTATTATTGTATTTGCTAAAATGTGCGTTTGAAATGTGCCCACGGGGAGTGGTCGCCACCATATACAATGACTAATGAAACTGGCTAATAATGTGGAAATGTTATATTAAGATATGATTTTGTACTAATATTAAAAGGTTATATGTTAAGCTTTTGCTAATAAATCATTAGGCCTTAGTTAGCATGAGTAGAGGCCTAGCTGCCCTCTTTCATATTTAATGTGTTTTTCTAATGTGCAGTGTGCTGACTTGCTGAAGGACATGAACTCTTGAATGTAATGAATGTAACTGTAGTAGATCAGTTCTCATGAAATTTGACTTGCTTGTAGAAACATTTTAGCTGAATGCAACAGTGTAGACCACTGGCAGGTACAAGGTCGCCTGAACCGGTACAGACAATGGAGCCACTGACCGAAGATGTGCAAAGGACCACGAGAGTATGAAATCATACCGGACATTCCACCCACTAAAGACGTCAATCATAAGGACCAATAAAATACGTGAGAACTGTTATGGGGTGACAAATTTGATGAGATAATTGAAACTCTATTGGAGGGAGATAGTGGGGTGCAACCCCTCATCCAGCCAAATTTTAGGGGAATGTACAACAACAATGGGATAAAAACCCTTGACACAAGGAAGTGAATTAGAACAGGAGAACAGGAGAGAATAGGAGAAAGATAAGAGGGAGATGCTGTCACATTTTGCTATGACCCAGACACTTTGTTACTCTGCATAAAGGGTTTGCTGTTTGGTTCTTAAAACCATTCTTGCCTTATAAATTGCCCGTTTACACTTTACCTCTTTATGAGGGAAGTGCCCCTTTTTGCCCGATTGCTGAATTCCTGATGGCGAACCAACTGATGTCCTGAGGACGAAGACTGAACCTGAGTGCTGACTCAAATACGGAGGATAACTATATGACAATGATATTGTGATTGTCTGTTTGCTTTTCCTTTCTAAGTACCAACTGCTTCTTTTGACAGAGACCATAGCTAGATGTTTTCCAAATTGGTGTTACTAAATTGTTTTGCATGAAGCCCAACATGCCAATGCTAATTCGAGGTTAGGAGAGGGATTCACTAAACTGACGCAAATAGACAAATGATTGAATCTATGCTTTGTTGAATAACGTGATGATACTACTCTGCTGAGGATAATCTATGTTGACTCCGTGTTATGTTCTAATATTCGTAATCATTGCTTTGATGAAATCTTATCAGAGTTGCCATATTGTGACTATGCTAATGTGTTTCTTGGTTTTGAGATTAATAAACTTATTAGTAGAATTGTAATCAATAGGGAATAAACTTCTGTGAACTTTGATGACATTATTGACATATTGATTGACATGCTGATTAGCTATCTCGTCCTAAGGTGTCTTCAATCAGGGTCAAAAGATTCATTGGCCTAAAACGAGTCCCAAAGTGAATAAATTAGTCATACTGGGATGCGTTAACACTTCCAACCTCCAATTAGTGAACTGCTTAATCCTAAGAAAACCATATAAAGTGATTCTCTCTACGTATATATGCCTGAACTTCTTACCTCTACTTTGTCACAGTCCTTGAAGGAAACAAGCAACATACAGCCCAAAAAACTGCTACACTTCTGGTAGAGTGACATTGAATGGTGACAGTGAAAGTCATCAAGGGATAGGTCTCTTGTGAGCCATTGAGATAATTACTCACGTTCTTCGACTCATTATTGGCACTAATACCTTGTAACACTTAGCACCAAAACAGACAAAGAGGGAGTAAAGGGAGGCCTTATGTGATTAATAATGTTTCACAGTCCTCCCCCATTTAAAAGAATAAAAGCGGCCTTACTCAGAACAAGAATTATCCACACACAGGGAAGGAAAGATAATGTCCTGGTTAGGATGGATACAAGAGATCAGAGAGGATTTTAGGAATAAATGTTGAATGTGTTAGAAAAGCTAGACCATCACAAAGAAATTGTAGGTTGGGTGTCCTACAAGTAGTTCACAAATACTCTAAACGTTGTACAGGTGTGAAACAACTCAAAATATATTTAGCAGAGATATTGTAACCGTAGGTAGGTCCTAATTTGCAACTAATAATTCCACCCTAGATTGAACTTGTTTAATAGGGAGGATATATATTTCTATATAGTGTTTTTCTCAACCCAGATACCCTGGTTGGTTCTGCTAGATGTCTTTTGTTTAATAGTATCCTATAGGGCCACAACCAGGCTTCAAGGAGGGAACTCTAGTGGTATTCACAGCATCCACCGTAAGGGCTACTAGTTAGAATAGTAAATCACTTTAATTTGAAATTATATTTCATAAGTACCAGAGCATGGGCAATATATTTACATAGGCAATAACAATAACAAATGCTACATAGAATGTCTGCAATGTCTATTAGCATTCTCTCCTTCACTCCTCAACTCAATACTACAGTAAAGCCCTTAGTGAAGTACTGACTTTGCTGCACCTCCCACACAAAATTGCCTTCATTTTAGCAGTTGTGATTTCCATTCATCATTACTGATTTGGCATCTACATGGGCCTCTGAGCAAGAGAGCTATCCAAGCTTCAAAGCATACAAAACAATGCTGCCAGACTCTACTTCGATCTGAGTTGATGGCACCACGTTAGCCAACCTTGTAAATGTAGCAAGATGGTTATGGGGCAGATGCAAGCAAGTTAAACAATGCCTATTCCCTGTTGCACATAAAAAGGCATCAGTAATGATTGGGGTGCAGAGGGCACCTTATGCCAACTGGGTCCTGGTGCCAATCCAAGTGTTGCACCAGTGACAGCTACGTTGTCATGAATGTACTGCTCAAATTAGACATGCAAATTGATGTTGGTGTAGAGAATATGGTGCCACAGCTGTTTTTAGCAAGCTCTGAACTTGACAGCTATCATTCACTGGTCCCATCAATATACGAGTTATGTTTCCTTAAACACTGGGTACCCACGGTAAGAAAGAAGGCATAGGTATCAATGATGTAGATCTCCTCAAGATATCCGCAATTCAAGGATCTTAATAACTCTTCTATTGTTTGCCTAATATCCTCTGGTGTCAAAGTTTTGTCATCAACAGATTCTGCTCCAGATGTCCTTAAAAGTTCTACTACTCAACATTCAATTACTCTTTTATCTATAAAATACCCCAGATGCCTCATACCCCACCAGAAACAAAGTGTATAGAGGTGGTTTTGGTAGGGAGGTCAAAACTGACTAATAAAGCCCTACTTGCATTGGTTCTTCAGTTCTGGACAAAATGTGGCAGCTTCCACAACTGGCTCTGGTAGAAAATAAGGATGCCAACTATTGTAATGTTATTCCTTGCAATATCCTGCTTGGTTTTGATAAATTTACAGAACGGTTTCAATGAGAGATGTTGTGGTTACAGGACTATTGGCTAGCAGAGACAAGGTGTCTTTCAGGTTCTCTTTTAAGCTGTGATAAAAAGTATGTGATTTGCCTTTCTAACTGACATCAGCTTGGACCTGCTTTTACTGTAATTTAAGATACTAATGGCCAAATGTACAAATAATTTTTCTGGTTGCAAATACCCAATTCACAGACCAAGGCCGTTTGCGACCAGAAGAATGCACTTACAGATGTACAAAATGCAAAATGTGCCTCAGTAACTTGTTACATAATCGCAATTTGCATTTGCAAATCAGTATTTGGAAAGGCCCTGCCACAGAGGAAGAAGGACAATAAGGACTGCTTGAACAGAAGGCTTTTCAAACACTGAATGAAATTGTTGACGAAAATGATAGTAATCAGATAGCACTGGACTGCTATGTCCAGGAAAGGAAACCCCTAATTATTTTGGAGAACATGAATGTTGCGAAAAATGCAAATCTTATTGTGTCATGAAGGTCTAGAAAAGTTTTGGATCATCTAAATATTTCTCCAGGGGCACTCTGACCACCCCTGCAACTGTGTTGATTAGGGTAATAGCCAGAGTTGCAGCAGGACCTGCCCTTGTCTCAACTCCCAGTAAATGTAAGGTCCAAACAGAAAGGCTACACAGAACTGGGGGGTGGTAACATTCTGCTCCTCAATTGATTTACCCTGTCCACAAATAGTACTCTCTTCAAATACGTTCCCTATGAATTTCTTCTGTGGCATGTACTACCAGTTGGATTCTTGCTGGAATAGGCATAAATGAATTTCTTCAATGGCTTAGGTCAGTAGATGGACATACCACATATAACTCATCCTTATGATATTTCAGAATTCTCAAATTACTGGCACATTGAAGAATCGTAAACAAGCCCATAGCCCAAAAATAACAAAGGGAAGGAGGAGGGATAATGGTTAGGAAGACTATTTGGGGTCCGAAGTAACACAGCACAATAATGGTGCTTTCAAAGGGAGGTCGTTGTGGACTAGTAACAGGGAAAAATGTCCACCAACTCACTATGTGGCCAGACAACTTCTAGAAAGCTTGCTGACAATAAACACTCTTTTACCACAATTCCTCTCGAAGAAGACTAAAGCGAAAGTATTTAGAAACAAACATCACAATGTCTTACGATTTTAGTGTTCTATCCCAATGCAAGATGACCATGCATGTACTCATTCCTGTGTGCACTCTTTTATTTCTATTATGATAGCGACATGGCAGTGTGAAGGGTGCAAATAATGCAGTGCAAAGGAACCTATGCCAGCTCGCTGTAGAAAGTCACATAACAGGATCTTCATGTCTACAGGGAGTGGGCACAGTGCCACAGTTGCATAGCCACAGTGACCCTCACACAGTCTGGGCTATGTCTCATGCTGGGAAATACATTTGACAGGCACTGGTCTCTGCAGGCTGAGCATACACAGCCTACATGACACTCACATTTCCATCTCTTCCATGCTTGGCAGTACATCATTTGGCCATCAGCAATATGGTTTGTGGTGTGTGTGGCAACCGGAAGGGCACAGTGAGTTATGACATGCATTCTAGACAGTTTGGCAAGGCCAGATGTAGGGTGAAATATCTGTGGCACAATAAGCGTTGCTTACAAGATCCTCAAATGACCCAGACAATATGCATACACAGCTCATGCTGTCATGCGCATAAATGTTGTCTAACATGTACAACCATCATAAACAAAGAAATGTAATTGGATGGCAGTAAAGTATCCTTGCCCAGTTATGGACATCCAACACAAGGAGGCTCTAGGACCCTAAAACACATCACACAACACAATGTGAATGAACACAACATATAGTACTGGTCACCAATACTTTTACCTTGTATGTTCCATTGTTACCACACAGACTGCAACATGAGGCACACAAGGAGTCTATCTGGTACACAGGCCTGTTAGGAGGGAAATGATGAGGTTGAACAGAGTCAAAAGTGCCAGTGAGGTACTTACCTGCTCCTCTGGTGAGCCACAGAATTGTCCATACAGGGGAAGAACCTCACTCAGAAGCCTCTCAAGCTCCTCTTGAGAGAAGGCAGGGGCCCTTTCACCTGCTGGAGATGGCATGATTGCTCCCAGAGGCAGCACAACGCAGCCTAAGTGATGGAGGTGTTGCTGGGAGCAGTGTCAGGAGTCAAGTGACTGACTTAGCTCAAAGTGGCATACATGTACGCCACGTACACGGTCATCACTGCCAAGAACATAGCCAGTGGGCCGAGACTGCCACAGGTAACAATGTTAGCCTATGACTGTGTCCGTCATGGTTAGAACCACCTACCACATGGACGACTTCCACCAGCGGACACAGGCGGTGCCTGATGTCCAGTGGAGAAGGTCAGGCATCTGCCATTTTGCCAGCTTGAAATGCTGTATATGGCCCTGTAAAATGTGTCACAACAACAATATGTTTATTAGAATCACAAACATCCTCAATCTGACTTGTTGTGTAGGTACGACTGTAGTGTATTGCAGGGCACAGATGGCATATGACAGCACTGCACGGTCCACCACCGCTGACTGTATTTTTTGCGGTTTTAAAATACAGTCACCTTTCGAGAGGCAATTGTGTAGCAGATAGTTGGGTGTCACCCAAATCAATGTTATGGACACATGTGTTGACAACCATGGGGGTCACATTTGACCCTTGTGTAGTTACCATCTATGATGTTCACTGGGTGTCATATCTATCCAGTCAGAAATGCTTTGTCACAATGTATTGTTGACATGCATCATGTATGCTGCTGCGGACACAGTGACTAATGTTACTAATCATGTTTTTTCACACATAATTACCCTGGGAGAGCAAGGATGCAACAACCTGCTGTCTACTGTCCATTGCCAGACCTTCAGACCATAAAGGAATGCCATGTCATTCAGTTGTACCATCTGAACAGGCAAACAATATTGAATTTATGCCATCAGTTGGAGCCAGATCTGATGCCAGCTAACAACAATCCATACTGTATACCACCCATTGCACAAGTCATGTCAGTATTGCACTTCCTGGCCACTTGGTCCTTTCAACATACAGGGGGTTATTCTAACTTTGGAGGAGGTGTTAATCCGTCCCAAAAGTGACGGAAAAGTGACGGATTTACCACCAGCCGTATTACGAGTCCATTATATCCTATGGAACTCGTAATACGGCTGGTGGTATATCCGTCACTTTACCGTCACTTTTGGGACGGATTAACACTCCTCCAAAGTTAGAATAACCCCCACAGTGTCCCTAATTGGTGGTATGTCCTAATCTATGTTCAGTCTGGTGTAGAATAATTTCCTCTCAGCAAAGTTGAGACACATTGACAGCTTAATCAGGTTCCATCGACATGAGAATTTAGCCAATGTGTGGGCTGACTTTTATGGTTTTGCTCGCCTCCCACATGCGGTGGGGGCCATTGATGGCACACATGTTAGCTTGGTACTACCACAGGCCAATGAATAAGTCTATTGCAACAGAAAAAAACTTCCATTCCATAAACTTGCAAGTTGTCTTTTTGGTGGATATATACATCTAAATATGTGTGTCCATTATCCAGGATCAGCACATGATTCCTTCATAATGAGGAACAGCACCATACCCCAGCTGATGTCACAGCTGCAACCAGAGAAGACCTGGTTGGTTGGTAAGTCACATCTCTCCTGATTATGTGTGAGCAATGTCAGGTGCTACAATCATGAAGTGAGTGCCTCATTGTTACAGGAATGTCCCATTCCTTAACAGGAAACTCAACATATCCAAACCGTCCTGGGTTATTGATGCCACTGAGGAATCCAACTATGCTAGAAGAAGTCTGCTTCAATGTGGCCTATAGAAGAACAAGGCAGGCAGTGGAGTGGGCTTTTGAGCTCCTGAAGGCCAGATTTCACTGTCTGGAAAGGACTAATAGAGTCCTCCTCTACTTACCTGGGAAAGTGTGTCAGATCACTGTGGCATGCTGCATGCTCCACAGCATCGCCCTGCGGAGGAATATTATGTATATCCCAGAGGAGGGGGAGCCTGCAGTGCCACTGGGTGAGAATCCTGAAATACCAATTAAGATGACAGTTTTCAAGAGGAAGGAGCTGACTTGCAAGAAGATCTCATCCACAGCTACTTCTCATGAGTGTCAGTATGTCATGGGATGCCCTGACCGTGACTGTACAATGAACTGTAGTTGTGAGAGTGCGTGGATATTAGTGTTTTCCAAATAGCTAGGGAGCTGATACACTGCAAAAATCAGCCAAAGGCTGATTGGTAAGATAGCTTTGTACACTTCCCCACCTTGATGATGTTGCTTTGTTTGTGTCAGAATCATAGCAATGTACTTTGTTTGATAGATGCTTGCTATGTGACTTGTGCATATGTATGCTTTCAATCAAGGCTACAATCCTTGTTTTGTTCATTGTACAGGTACCTTCACCATGAGATTGTCATGTGGGCATTTCAGAGTTGTGACATTGGCAGGTATGTTATGCTGTTCTGACATATGAAGTAGACATGGATTGTTCCAGGTAATGCAGGTCACATAGTTTGGGTGTGTGAAACCTGTGCCAAGACAGGTTGCACAGTGTTTGGATTTAAGTTCAGAAGTGGCCATTGCACTTGTTTTTTGTCCTATGGTGGGCCTGATGTATCATGTGTGTGATCTTGTAGTCATAAAATAAGTAACGCTAGCTTACAACTGTTTGAAATGGTCTTTTTGCATGGTCATCCCCAGACTTTTTGCCTTCCTCCTTCTCTTTTTCTGACCTAATTTTTGCTGGCCTTAGGACTGCGCACTTTCTCACTGCTAATCAGTGCTAAAGTGCATGGCTCTCTCCTTAAAACATGGTAACATTGGATCATACCCATTGGACTATTTCATTTACTTATAAGTCCCTGGTAGAGTGCACTATATGTGCCCAGGGCCTGTAGATTAAATGCTACCAGTGGGCCTGCAGCACTGGTTGTGCCACCCCCTTAAGTAGCTCCTTAACCTTGTCTCACAGACACTTCCTGGAGAAGAAACTTGTAACCAGAACCTGCATCCTGCCAAGAAGAACTGCCTGGCTGCCCAAAGAACTCACCTGACTGCTTTCTGTGTGTTGGAAAATGGGTTATTGGTAGGGCAGGTAGGTACCTACACCTAGCAACAAGCCACTAACCTCCACATAGGTACAGTTAGGTCTCAGTAAATTAATCCCAGCTCAACCCTTGGTAGCTTGGCAACGAGCGTCAAGGCTTAACTTAGGAGACAAAGTGTAGAGCATTCAAATATCACAAAACAGTAATTAAATAAAACACAGGAAACAGTTTAAAAATCCAAAACCAATTTATAAAAATAGTTTATATTTTTATCTTTAAAATGACACAAAAACGATTAAAATCGGTTCAGGGGAACCGGAGATATGAATTTTTAAAGAATTATTACTTTTCTAGCGCTTAGAAACAAAAAGCGCCAATCGGGTCATCTGGTTGCACCTCGACCGGGGCAAAGTCAAACTTTCAGGCCGACCGCGATGGAGCCCTGCTCGGCTACAGGTCGCGGGAGGCCTCGGTTAAAAAGTTACCTTCTGACTTAGTCTTTATTTTGAAGTTTTTCTTCACCGGGACGAACCTGCCAGTTGAATCCGACCTCCTGGAGCCCTTGTCTGGATACGCGATGTGGGTTTCCTCGGTGGAGACTTTTACCTTCGGACTTAGTCGTTTTTTCGAGATGAAAATCCTTCGACCGGGGTAAACCTGGATCTTGATCCGACGTCCATGGAGCCCTTCTCGGATACGATGGCTGGGAGGTCCCGGTCAACTTTTTACGTTCGGACTTAGTCTCTTTTTTGGATGTTTTTCTTTACCGGGACGAACCACGAAGTCAGGCCGGGTCGCGGTTGAGGCAAGCCGGCTAGAATTTCCGCGGCGGGTCGGTCCCTCTCTGGAGCTTTTTTCCAAAAATTCTCAAATCTTTTCCAAACTTCTGGGGCTTCACCCAGATGTTCTTTTAAGGTTCTTTTGGGGTCCACAGCTCACCCCAAGGGTCCAGAAGTTCTGTGATGGTCCTTGGGGGGTGCGGACTTCAACTCCCAGAATGCACCTGGCGCAAACTCCTTTTTGGCCACTGGACAGTGGTCAGCTGGTCGCTTTCTTCAGGAGTTGGTGCAGGGGACTCTGGTTTAGCAATTTTTCACCTGTAGCAAACAGGGAGTCCCTCCTTGAACCAGTTGAAGCCAGGCAAAGTCCTTCTTGTGGTGAAGCCCAAGTGTGCAGCTGGTGCAGTCCTTCTGAGTGCAGGGTCCAGGTGCAGGCCAGGGGTCCAGCAGGGCAGTCCTTCTTCTTCTTTAGTTCCTTTCTTGTTGAATTCTGGAGGGGATCTGAGGCGTGGGTGCAGGTCTGCCAGTTTTATCCTTGCTCCTGGGTGAAAAGCAGGGGGGCCCTGGTTCTCCAATCAGGGACAGGGTCGTCCCCCTGTGATGACCACTTCCTGGGAAGTGTGGCAAAAATCCATCCCAGAAGGCAACAGTCTCTAAAAATCCAACATGGATGAATCTGATTTTTGGAGGTTACATCTGGCTGAGCCCACCCACTGGTGTGGCTAAAAATCATAAACACACCCCTCTCCTGCCCTTTCCTAATCTAATCAAGGGGGCACCTAATTGTCTGGGGTTGCAGGATGTGGGGGTGTTGCTGGGTGCTGCAAATGTCCTTCTCTGCCTTTGAAGACCAGTTTGGCAGCCCTCCCCCTTCCTGCCTCACCATCTGCTGAGGGGAGATTCTCTCCCCCAAGCACATTCCTTTGTGTGAAGCCTGGCCACTTCACACCTCATCAAGGCAGCCTGGCAGAAGCTGCTGCAGGCTGGCCAATCAGAGCACAGCAGCAAAAACAATGCAGAGCTGAAATTGGCAACTTTTTAGGTAAAGTCTAAACTTTTTACCTGAACAAGTTATATTAAATCCAACAACTGGAAGTTGTGGGATTTATTACAACAATTAATTTGATACCAAATTCTTGGTATGTAACATTTAAGGAGACTTTAAAATTTAAAATAAAGTCTGCCCATTCTAGCCTATGAAGGCCATTTACTTCCATGAGGGAAAAACGAATTTGGCTGTTTTTACCTCACCAGGGCTTATAAATCTATTTTTATAAAGTCCCTGCTTATAGTTACATGGCACCCAGCCCTAGGGGCACATAGGGCACACCTTAGGGGTGACTTATATGTACAAATAAGGTAGTTTAAGACTTTGGAAGTACCTTTAATTCCAAAGTCGAATTTGCATATAACTTTAATTTAAAAGCAGCCAGCAAGGCAGGCCTGCTTTTAAAATGACACTGGGCACCTCAGCAGTGCACCTAGGTGTGCACCACCTATGCTGTGGTCCCTAAACCTACATGCCCTACCATATACTAGGGACTTATAGGTAGGTTCACTTAGCCAATTATAATTAGCCTAATTTGCATATTGATTTTACACAGAGCACAGGCCCTGGGACTGGTTAGCAGTACCCAGGGCACCATCAGAGTCAGGAAAACACCAGCATAAAGTGGAAAATGGGGGCAAAAAGTTAGGGGGCCTCTGCAATCAGCCCTGTTTTCCCACACTGTGAAAGATTGCTGCCTTGCTGTTGTCCTGCTGCCTTGCTGCTCTCTGGCTGTGGTGAAGAAGTGCTCTCCAAGGGCTTGGATAGAGCTTTCCTCCTGTTCCCTGAAGTCTCAGGACCAAAAATACTTAATCTCTTCAAGAAGGACTCCTTGTGTGGTGAAATTTAACACACAGCCTGCTGGAAACGATGCACAGCCTGCACCGTGGTGAAAAGTTTACTGCACGCCGAACCGGAACGACGCAGCCCGACTTCGCAACGAGAAGATCAACGCAGTGCCAGCGTAGCAACTGGAAATTAGACGCACGGCCCACTGGATTGATGCACAGCCGAGCCGGAAAGACGCAGCCCGACTTCCAGAGAGGAATCAACATAGCGCCTGCTGTGCGGTAGAAAATTCGACGCAACGCCCACTGGATCGACGCAGCTCCTGTCACTTCATCCGGCCAGCTCAGGAAATCCACGCACTGTCCTCAGGGTGTCTGAAAACCCCGCAACCCAAAGTCTCTCCAACTCCTCCGAAGTGAAGGCTGGGGCCCTTTCCCCGCTCACAAGGGCCCAAGTAGGTTCCAGACACAAGTCACAGCAGCACATGCAGTGTAGGTCCTCTCCAATGGAAGGTCAGGTAGCAAGTGAGGAATCAGATAGAAAATGGCGGTCACGTCTGCGGTGGTACATACCGTCACCGCCGGCGTAGATCATCATTGGCCACTGTACCCCACAGGGCCCAATGTTAGCCAATGAGGAGTTGCACAGCAGTTCCCGGCCGCCTCCTGCAACAGCGCCATTTCAGGGGGTGGGGAGTCAGGGCCTGGAATAATGCTGCGACACATGAGATATTAGCACATACTGGACAAATCACACTGACCCATTACATGTTTACAGGATGCAAAGGACTGTTTTAGCTCCATTGTTCAGTTTGTGACCGGCTCCTCACTCTTTTGTCCCTTAGATTCCTACCATTACGGATGAATAGGAGATGGAGACATACCCCTGTGTACAGACCCCTGGTAGACTTGGCAACACTGGAGAACAGGCACATTATCCTCACCTATAGACGTGACAGGGCCACAATCATAGAGCTGTGTGCCCAGTTGGAACCTGGTTTCTGCTATCTGTCACCCCACTGGGATCCCCCCTCTTGTGCAAGTGCTATCAGTACTCTATTTCCTGGCAACTGGTTCTTTCCAAGTGGCAGTGGGCTGGGCAGCAGGAATGTCACAGCCAATGTTCTCAATAGTGTTGACAAGAGTGTTGTCTGCACTTATAAAACACATGTGCAGCTACATTGTTTACCCCCAGGTTGAAGATTTGGCCACAGTGAAGGCTGAGTTTTATGCAATAGGACATATCCCAAACATAATTGCATTTGTCCCCTCCCCCGCCAGAATGAACAGGTGTTCAGGAATCGTAAGAGTTTTTACTCCATGAATGTTCAGATGTTGTGCTTGGTGGACCAGTAAATCTCCCACATAAATGATAAGTATCCAGGGTCGGTGCATGATGCCTTTGTTCTAAGGAATAGCAGCATTCCAAATGTGATGGGCCAACTACAGAGGCACAGGGTGTGGCTAATAGGTGAGCCCTGGTTCCTACCCACTATAGGTTGGTGTATGGGTCTGGTGTGGGCCATATAGGATAGTGTGTGGCTAAATGTTGTCCCTCAATATTTGCAGATGACTCTGGTTACCCAAACCTATCATGGCTGCTGACCCCTTTGAGAAATGCCAGGACAAGGGCAAAAGAATGTTATAATGAGGCACATGGCTGAACCAGACGGAAACTTGAAAGGACCTTTGGCCTCCTGAAGGCCATGTTCCGGTGCCTCCATCTAACAGATGATTCCCTGTGCAACTCACCAAAGAAAGTCTGCCAGATAGTGGTGGCATGCTGCATGTTGCATAACCTGGCCATCAGACGCCATGTCCCATTCCTGCAGGAGGAGGAGACTGGAGATGCCCGTGTGGCAACAGTAGACCATGTGGACAGTGAGGATGAGGAGGCAGAGGATGAGGATGAGGACAACAGAACATATGTGATTCAACAATACTTCCAATGACACACAGGTAGGACAGTGTTACTTCACACTTCAATGACTTTTGTTTTCCTTTGTGTGGCAATAGCATGCTGATATTTTCAACTTCCATGCCCACTTACTATTCCCTCTGGCAATTTATTTTGCAGATGTTGGTGACCTGACATATACTCCTGGTGTGATCACTACAGCCAGCTACAGGTCATTGATCAACGCTCATTTTCTCTGTACAGTTGATTTGCAATGTTTGTACCTGTTACAATAAATAAATATTTGATATACATGACATACTCCAAATGTTTTTTATTTCCATAGGGTGTTTACTGAAGTGCTAATATATAGAGGAGCAAGTGCAATGGGATGTGGTGATGATGGAGGAAGGTCCAGGGTATTGTTCAGTCTGTTTGTAGCACAGGTGCATTGTCCAAGGGCACATAAGAAGGTGAGCAATGACAGTTCAAGGTGGACAGGGTGACTGAGTGGGACACAAGGGTAACAATCAGGAGAGTCTAATTTCCTGACGGGGTCTTGGAAGTGTCTCTGGCTTCTGTCTGTATCGCAGGGAATGTGTGCAGGGTGGTTCACCTTCTTCAGGTGGAGTGGTGCTGGTGGCCTGTGTGTCCTGTGGCAGGGCTTCCTAGCCACTAGCGGCAGCGGAGGTGGAAGGCTGTTCAGATGTCTGGCTAGTGGCAAGGGCCCGCTGGTGTGAGCATGCCTCCCTCATGATGTTGGCCATGTCTGCCAGCACCACTGCAATGGAGATCAGGGTGTTGTTAATGGCCAGGGGAACACGGACCCGGGTAGATCTAATGGCGTTGACGGCAGCATCAACAAATTGTTTTTGCGCTTGATCAAAGGTCGGTGTGGCCCTATGAAGCGCACTTCCCTACTTGGGTTGGGCGACTGCTAAGAAAAATTTTCTTTTTTTATGTAAGTGACTGGATACCTTTTTGATAATTTCCAATTATTTTCCCAGACCTTTTTCTTTGTATATTGAGGAGACACTCATAGGTGATTACTGGTCCTGATGAAGCATCATTGGATCCGTATGGACCACCAGGATGCGAAACATGTTGACCCACGATAGGGATGGTCCCTCCACCCTTTCTTTGATCACTTTGATATAGGGTGACTGAACATTATTGCAGTCTTACTCTTGTGACCTTTTTAACCTTGGCCCCTTTTTCTTTGCATTTGGGCTAATGAACTAAGTTACCCTGTGCTGATTTAGAGAGCCAATTTTAACCATCTCGTTCTTGATCTCCTTCTATATGTTTTTTTTTTTTTTGTTTTTTTTTTTCCACATTCGGCGTTACGGCTTCATCACCACAAAAGATCTCCAGCAAAGAGCCCCCCCTTTTCGGGGTGGAGCCCGTCAGACATTGCAGCGCCAGTCTGACGAGGAGCTGCTCCGATGATGAAGCATGACATCCCTCAGGATGTGTGAGGTGTCTTGCTCCTAAAATTTAGGACCCCCTCTACGGTAGCCCTCAGTCTCCTTTCACATATTTTGGAACAGTGTATCACATGTTTTTGACGTATTCCTTGGGAGGATATACACTGGACCACAATACCTCCCCATCCCTCCTATATTTTTTGTTGTTAATGGCCTGCAAGTCCTCCCTAATCCCCTGGTACTGTCCCTCCTGCAGCCGCCTGTTCTCCTGCACATTGTCCAGGATCTGGCCCATCGCGTCCTGGTAATGTTGATAGGCTCCCAGGATCTCTGCGAGTGCCTCCTGGAAAGTTGGTTCCCTGGACCTGTCCTCCCCCTGGCTCACAGCAGTCCTCCCAGTGTCCCTGGTGCCCTGTGCCTCTGTCCCCTGAACCGTGTGCCCACTGCCACTGACCCCAGGTCCCTGATTGTCTTGTGGGTGAGGTGTGCCCTAGGGTCCATTGAGAGGTGGACACACTGCTGATTGACATGTCCTGGGGATAGAGGTATGGGTACGCTGGTGGGTGCTGTGGTGGTGTTTCCTGATGGGGGAGGCTCTGTGGTGGTGTGTGACTGGGCCTGGGTAACCGGCTGTCCAGTGGTCCCTGATGGGCCAGGTAGGTCATCCAGATGCTGAAGACCAGAGTTGCTGTCATCACTGTGGGCCTCTTCAGTTGGGGGGCTGGATAATGGTGGCACCTCCTCTCCGCTGACATTGGCTGGGGTACCTGTGGGGATGTAAATGATGTGTTATGGTTTATGCGTCTGACATATTGTACATCCGTGGCTCCCCATCTTTGGTTGGATTTGCCCTGCCAGCTTTCACTTGTGTACGTTAGTGTGTGGTGGGATAGTTAATTCTCTATAGTGTGCATGCTTTAGTGATGAGTGCCCATGCAGGCCTGTGAGGGGTGTCCATGCATTGGTACAGCATGCAGGGCTTGGCATTGGGATGAGTGAGATGTGATGGTGGGGTGTGTGGGAAGTAGTGGAGTGAAGGGAGTGAGGGTGAGGGTATGTGATGACATGCAGTAAGGTGGGTGATAATAGTAGAGAGTTAACTTACCAGAGTCCAGTCCTCCTCTGACTCTGGCCAGGCCCTCAGGATGCAGTATTGCCAAGAGTTGCTCCTCTCATGCTGTGAGTTGTGGGGGAGAAGGTGGGGGGTCCACCGCCAGTCCTCTGGATAGCGAGCTGGTGTATTGGTGCTATGGAACGTTCCCCCATAGGTCGTTCCACCTCTTCCTGATGTCATCCCTAGTTCTGGGGTGCTGTCCCACGGCGTTGACCCTGTCCACAATTGTCCGCCATAGCTTCATCTTCCTAGCTATAGATATCTGCTGCACCTGTGCTCCAAATAGCTGTGGCACTACCCTGACAATTTCCTCCACCATGACCCTTAGCTCCTCCTCTGTGAAACAGGGGGTCTTTGTGGTGTCATGGGTATTGTGTGAGGTGTGCTGGTGAGGGTGTGTTGGGTAATGTGTTGGGGTGTGTGATGTGGAGTGCGTGAGTAGTGTATAGGTGTGACTAGTGTGTGGCTCTAGTTGTGTCAGTGGTTTTGGTGTCTCTCTGCTGGCAATGGTTTGTAATCATAGAGGGCTGTGGGTAATGTGGGTGTGTCTTTTATAGTGGTGTGGGTGTGGAGTGTGTATGGGTGTCAGGCGTGTGTTGTTGGTGTGTGTCCATTTTGAGTGTGGGGGTATGTACCACCAATGGTTTACCGTCATTCAATGTCTGCCATGGTGATTCATGGGTCATAATGTGGTGGGTGTAGATCTCTTGGTGTAACGGGGTGTGGGTTTTGATACCGTCAGTTTTTCACTGACTTTTGGTCTGGAGGATTTTTGTATGTGGCTGAATTCTGTCGGATTGGTGTGTGTGTGTGTCAGAACATGGTAAATGGACATCCGCTGTAGCGGTGGTAAATTGGTGACAGTCAGCGTGGCTTTCAGACTCTTAATTGTTAGTACTGCAAATAACAATTTATGTAATTAAGCCCTTGCATGACACTTAACTTACCACAATCATGCTAGACTTTTAGAGGGTGTAGCCTTTCAGAGAACTGTCTCAGGGAAATTTTTACACTAGATAGTCACAATGCACACACTCTGAAAATCCCAAAATCCAATCTGGTTGAGAATACTTCTTTTCTCCAATCTCGAAATTAGGAATAGTGAATTACCAGAACAAAAATGTACGACAGAAACTGACTGTCAACAAAGATTTATAAATCTATATAAGTCTGAAAACACAGCCATAAGAGACTCACTGACATTGATAGTCAGATGGTTTGACAGTCTCATGCTTGTGTGATGGGCAGATGATTCCTGATGACAGTGTGCAAAATGAAATTAACAAATGAACCCCTGGTCTACATTTGCCAAGTGTACTGAATGTATTATGCTCCATTTCACTGATGGCCTAATGGACAGCTCCTTGTGGCAGATATAAATATTTTCCACCAGAAACATTTTGTCTGAGAATGGATCAGAGAGCCTACAGACGTGTCACATTTTTTTTCAGATTGTAGTCATAAAAGATATTGGGCCACATGTACGAAGATCAGGTTTGCAAGTCGTAAAACCGGATGTACAACAGTGTCAATGACACTGCGATTCGCAGTGGGGTTGCAAATGACCTACCTCATGAATGTTCATGAGGTAGGTCGCAATTTGCGACCCCATTGGGAATGGCGGCACTCAGAGGGATGGTGGCCTGCTGCAGACCACCATGTCTGTGACTGCTTTTAAATAAAGCAGCATTTCTTTTTGAAATGCACCCTGTTTCCCTTAAAGGAAAACGGAACGCATTTCGAAAAACAAAATGAAAAAAAAGAAGTTTTCTTTTCATTTTTTCAGAGCAGGCAGTGGTCCGTGGGACCATTACCTGCTCTGAAAAAATGCTCTTGCATGCATTCACAAAGGGGAAAGGGTCCCATTGCGAATGGGTTAGCACCAATTTGAGACTGGTGCTAACTGCGATTGTTCTGTGACCACATTCGCAGTCACAAAACAATCATAAATTGGACTGCGACTCACAATTAGGAAGGGAACGCCCCTCCTTAATTGTGACTGGCATACCCTTTTTGCGACTCGATAGATTACCGAATTGCAAAATAGGGTCTGTACATACCAAAATGTCTGCGAATCGGTCCGTTTGCAACAGGAAAACTTGAACACACATCTGGCCCATTGTTTACTAATTCTGGTTCATCCTCACCGAATCTATTGTGAAACAGATGTTATCATCATCTTTATTCAGATGTTTGTGACTATGTATCTTTCAAATGAATTGCTGCAGTTAACTCTGGAGCAGAATATAGATATGATAATGTATCATAGTTTTCCTCTTACAACTTCCTCCCATTAAGAACATCTGCAAAGACCACTGAGAATTCCATGGCATTTGCTTCCACAAACGTATACGGAAAACATGCCAAAATCAGAGACTGTCTTTTTTCAGCAAATACATATTTCCTGTTGCAAGATGAGGCATGGCTTTCGACGAGAAATGACACTGAATCATATAAATGTATATATATTCTTAAGCAGTTGTGTTAATAAATATATAAATATTTATAAATACTTTTCTAAATACACTTCCTTATAGTCTGCACCAGTTATGAGAAATCCCTAAACTTCTACTACGAACTGGTTACCCTCAAGGATTACCTACTCCTTTTTCTGCTGGTAAAATCTCAGAGTTGGCAAAAAATTTACCAGCCATTTGGAGACCCATCAACGACACAAAAACCTTCCGTAAAACTGCTGCAAAACCTTGGAATCTGTTATGCCTAGGTAAATTCATAAATCATGCTATTGTATTGTGTTGCCGTATTATTAAAAACATTTTTCCTTTTTACACAAACTGACAAGTTGGGATTCAAAATACCTAATAAACAAATATAAAGAACGTATTATAATGTGTACATGGTAGTATATTTCTGATTATCCATACTTTTAGAGATTCGCACAACTCTAAAAAAATAATCATCATATTCTTAGGTATTGGCGTAGACACATGCAAGTCCACCACATTTGCTTAGACATACTAGTGGATGAAAAGACTATTGCTAAATATGCCCGTCTTATCCCATGCATAATTCTTGCCAATGGAGGAGATACATACGGATATAGAGCTTGCATGAAGCAACGACAGTCATGTCATAATAGTTTTTTGGGAGAGATTGCCAATTTGGCAGTAGTTACGATTGCAGTATAAAATATAGCAATCCAGGCCTGCTTCGCAGAGATGGTGTCTATCTGTAGGAGGCTGGCCTGGCTTGTAGTGGGTACCAGAGGTACTTACACCTTGTGCCAGGTCCAGTTATCCCTTATTAGTGTAGAAGAGATGTTTCTAGCAGCTTAGGCTGATAGAAGGTAGCTATGGCAAAGCAGCTAAGGCTGAACTAGGAGACATGTAAAGCTCCTACTATACCACTGGTGTCATATGCACAACATCATAAGAAAACACAATACACAGAAGTACTAAAAATAAAGGTACTTTATTTTTATGGCAATATGCCAAAAGTATCTCAGTGAGTACCCTCAGTATGAGGATAAGATATATACACAAGATATATGTACACAAACCAAAATTATGAAGGTAATAGCAAGAAAAGTAATGCAAGCAGTGTAAAATTACAGTAGATTGCAATAGGAGCACATAGGTATAGGGGCAACACAAACCATATACTCAAAAAGTGGAATGCGAACCACGAATGGACCCCAAACCTATGTGAGCTTGTAGAGGGTAGCTGGGACTGTAAGAAAACAGTGAGGGTTAGAAAAATAGCCCACCCCAAGACCCTGAAAGGTAGGTGTAAAGTGCACCTACTACCCCCAGAGAGCACAGAAGTCGTGATAGGGGGTTTCTGCAGGAAGAACAAACACCAGCAATGCAACATCAGTGGATTTCCAGACCTGAGTACCTGTAAGACAAGACGACCAAGTCCAATAGTCGCAACAGTGTTGAGAGTGGGCAGGAGCCCAGGAAATGCCAGCTGAGGGTGCAAGGTAGCTGCCACTGGATGGAAGAAGCTTGGAGTTCTGCAAGAAAGAAGAGAGCTAGGGACTTCTCCTTTTGAAGACGGATGTCCCACGTCGTGATGAAGCTTGCAGAGGTATTCCTATGCAGAAAGACCGCAAACAAGCCTTGCTAGCTGCAACGGTTGCAGTAGATGTTTTTGGGTGCTGCTGTGGCCCAGGAGGGACCAGGATGTCGCCACTTGGAGGAGGAGACAGAGGGAGCGGCCAGCAACTTAGGGAGCCCACACAGAAGCAGGCAGCACCCACAGAAGTACCTGAACAGGCACTTGGAAGAAAAGTGAACCGGAGTCCACCCGAAGTCACAAAAGGGAGTCCCACGATGCCGGAGGACAACTCAGACGGTTGTGCACTGCAGGAAGAAGTGTCGGGGACCCAGGCTTGGCAGTGCATGAAGGAAATCTTGGAAGAGTGCACAGGAGCCAGAGCAGCTGCAAATCATGCGGTACCTGGCAATGCAGTCTTGCGTGGGGAGGCAAGGACTTACCTCCACCAAACTTAGACTGAAGAGTCACTGGACTGTGGGAGTCACTTGGACAGAGTTGCTGAGTTCCAGGGACCACGCTCGTCATGCTGAGAGGGGACCCAGAGGACCAGTGGTGCAGTCTTTTGGTGCCTGTGGTTGCAGGGGGAAGATTCTGTCGACCCACAGGAGATTTCTTCAGAGCTCCTGGTGCAGGGAGGAGGCAGGCTAGCTCCAGAGCATGCAGCACCTGGAAACAGTCGAGAAAGGCGGCAGGATGAAGCGATACAAGGTTGCTAGTAGTCGTCTTGCTACTTTGTTGCGGTTTTGCAGGCGTCCTGAGCAGTCAGCGGTCGATCCTTTGGCAGAAGGTGAAGAGGGAGATACAGAGGAACTTTGATGAGCTCTTGGATCCATTATCTGGTGAGATCCCCAAAGCAGAGACCCTAAATAACCAGAAAAGGAGGTTTGGCTACCCAGGAAGGAGGATTGGCTAGCAAGAGAGGTAAGAGCCTATCAGAAGTAGCCTCTGACGTCACCTGCTGGCACTGGCCACTCAGAGCAGTCCAGTGTGCCACAAACACCTCTGTTTCCAAGATGGCAGAGGTCTGGGACACACTGGAGAAGCTCTGGGCACCTCCCCTGGGACGTGCAGGTCAGGGGAGTGGTCACTCCCCTTTCCTTTGTCCAGTTTCGTGCCAGAGCAGGGCTGGGGGATCCCTCAACCGGTGTAGACTGGCTTATGCAGAGATGGGCACCATCTGTGCCCATCAAAGCATTTCCAGAGGCTGGGGGAGGCTACTCCTCCCAAGCCCTCACACCTATTTCCAAAGGGGGAGGGTGTTACACCCTCTCTCAGAGAAAGTCCTTTGTTCTGCCTTCCTGGGCCAGGGCTGCCTGGACCCCAGGAGGGCAGAAACGTGTCTGAGGGGTTGGCAGCAGCAGCAGCTGCAGTGGAGATCCCGGAAAGGCAGTTTGGCAGTACAAGAGTTCTGTGCTAGAGATTCGGGGGATCATGAATTGTCCCCCTAATCCCAGAATGGCATTGGGGGGACAATTCCATGATCTTAGACAAGTAACATGGCCATGTTCGGAGTTACCATTGTGACGCTATACATAGGTAGTGACCTATGTATAGTGCACGCGTGTAATGGTGTCCCTGCACTCACAAAGTCCGGGGAATTTGCCCTGAACAATGTGGGGGCACCTTGGCTAGTGCCAGAGTGCCCACACACTAAGTAACTTTGCACCCAACCTTCACCAGGTGAAGGTTAGACATATAGGTGACTTATAAGTTACTTAAGTGCAGTGGTAAATGGCTGTGAAGTAACATGAACGTTATTTCATGCAGGCTGCACTGGCAGTCCTGTATAAGAATTGTCAAAGCTCCCTATGGGTGGCAAAGGAAATGCTGCTGCCCATAGGGATCTCCTGGAACCCCAATACCCTGGGTTCCTCAGTACCATATACTAGGGAATTATATGGGTGTACCAGTATGCCAATGTGAATTGGTAAATTTAGTCACTAGCCTGTTAGTGACAAATTTTAAATTAAAGAGAGAGCATAACCAGTGAGGTTCTGGTTAGCAGAGCCTCAGTGAGACAGTTAGGCATCACACAGGGAACACATATAGGCCACAAACTTATGAGCACTGGGGTCCTGGCTAGCAGGGTCCCAGTGACACATAACAAACATACTGACAACATAGGGTTTTCACTATGAGCACTGGGCCCTGGCTGGCAGGATCCCAGTGAGATAGTGAAAACACCCTGACATATACTCACAAACAGGCCAAAAGTGGGGTAACAAGGCTAGAAAGAGGCTACTTTCTCACACTATCTTACTGATGTTGTCTGATACATTATCTATCGTAACTTTTTTGAGTAGTTTGCAAGATGCTTTCAGAGATACCTTTAATCACCTACACTCCCATCTCTCCACAAACCATCTGGCTCCTAACCCAGCTACTTTTTTCTTCACTTTTTAGTATGTTTGTAATGCTCGTTCTTTAAAATAAAACGATATAATATTCAGGAACATTGCTTTAATGTTCGAAAATGTCAAACACCAAAATTAAAAATACTTCTAAAAATTGTCTCACCAAATTTTAAATCATTTGACAGTGTGAGAGAGGTTTTTAGAAAACAGTGCAAAGAAAGCTTTCAGTAAATGACAATACAGAAGAGTTGGAAACATTAAAGAAAATGCAACCATGCTACTGTTTATGGACAATGAATTTGGTGTTAAGGAATGATGAAAACAAGTCTTCAATATTTGGTGTACCACTATATGCGTACCTGCCACAGTAACCACATTGAAGGGAATAGTGCCAATAGTTCTTGCATCTATTTCCTATCGGTATTGAAACCTGAGCACCTGCCTCTAAGGACTGCTGTACATAGGTTTTTTTGTGAAGTGGATCTACATGAGTCCAAATTTTCAACAGATTTTTTCTTGTTGAGTAATGAATATAATAAAGTACTTCAGTACAGTCAGTATGCTGTTTTCTATGACCTAGAGTTTGCTCCAGAGGTATTTGTGACAAATGCAGTTGGAGTGGAATATTCGCGGTTGCTCTGTCTATGTCATTCTGCCTAAATTGTAACATTGTTTAAAGTCATAACCACATTGTTGACAGGTTACACTTTCAGGATACATGTGAGCTGTGCCAGCCAAATGTTTAGAAAACCTGCCACTCTCAAGACTCTAGTGTACCAGAGTACCCAACTACCACTACTGGAAAGGGTAATTGGGTATTCTGTGGATCAGATTCCAAAGGTTCAGATTCAGCAATGCTACACTCTTCTACTTGTGGGTCCTATGCACAGGGTTGGATTGGGGCCACAATTAGTAAAAAAAAACAGTGTCCCACATTCGCAGATCGCCAAACACTGTTTAGTTAGGAGCATGGACCTAATGTTGGCAAACAGCTGCAGTGCTAAACGTATTTTAAACCTTAAAGGCCAGTAACTTTTGCCAAGACTGCAAACAAAATGATTCCAAATTATTCTTTTGGGTGCTCTTGGAATATTTCTCACCCTAAGATCCCCTGAGAAGCCCTCTTCATCCATAGGCCTTTTATAGTCACCCATGACTTTTTAGATATGCACAGTACTTTACACTACTTAAGAGAGGTCTGGTAGTGTTCAGAGACTGGCGAGAGGTGCATTGTTATTTTTGTTTTACTTGCAGGTAGCATCATGCATAAGTTCCAACAAATGGAATGATGCTAGTGTGTGAATGCAAAAATAAATATACACAGTGTCCTTTCCTCACATACATGCAGTTTTATATCGCATAAATTTGACACAGGAGTGTCGGAGAGCCTTACAAGAGCACCAGATAACATTACAGAAGGTCAGATTAATTTCTTTGGAGGCTCAGGTAAATTATGTGATTTGCCCAAGATCGCAGGAAGCTGAATGGATGCTGGGACTTAAACCTGGTTTTCCAGTTTCAAAGTCCGCTAAGGCCACAACCTCTCCCTGTTGACTGCAGGAACAGATATGGGGCAAGCAAATAAGAACAGTGGTGACTAATTTATCCCACCCTGTTCCATGGAGGGGAGGGGACAAAAATAAACTGCGGAGTTCCCTCTGACTCTCACCAACCCCAACCACCCAACTCTCAGGACCTCTCCCCTGCCCCAGTCCTCTGCAAAGCAGGTGGTAACTGCTTCCAATCGGGAGCTCTGTCGCACCTGGAGAGCATCCGAGGGGGCATGATGTGACAGCTGGAGCAGCCCCATTGTCATTCTGCCTCTGACAATTAGCTGGCTGCCCTGACTTCATTTGCATCGAGACAGGTTTAATATATATATATATATATATGCTATGAGGGTCAAAGCAGGTTGCACTGCTTAATAGACCGAAAAACTGGCCCATTAACTGGCCTCAGGCACATGCCCATCAGCCGAAGCCCGATTGCCCGCCTTGCCAATCGGAGGCTGCCTATGCACCATCACCTGCATTAACCATTGTGGAATGTCAGACTCAAACCCAAATTAAAATTACCTTCTCGACAATCTCAAGAGGTTGTGACTGATGGAATACCAGCATCTGTGTAAACCAGTATTTACAAAACTGCAAACCTGAGAATGTCAAAGTTTTCCGGGCGTACTTCTGAAAAGGATTATGACTAGTCTAAAGCCATACATATCCACTAATGCCTAGGAGTACTTGTATAAGTATAATTTATTTGTATTTTTGCAACTGTAGACTGGCTTTGTCAGTACATGATTCTGAATATTTCTGCAAAATATTATTCCACAGAACTCATTTTCAGTCTTTTAATGAATGAGAGCGGTGTTGCAAATCAGAATAATTTTCATGTTTAAACTGAGCACTTTAATACACTCAATAGACACCTGTGACAAGTCAGGAAGCACAAAATGTCTCTGAAGATTAAATAGCTGCAATTGTCCAAACAGGAAGTATTTTGTTCTTGGCTTTTAAAAACTCCATATTATCCAAATACTAAGTACATTGATAGATCAACATAATGGACACAGAGCTAAGAATGCAGAATTCATTTAACCACTTGAATGCCTCTTCCTAGGTATGTTTCATACAAAGCGTATATGAGAACCTGCCAGCGATCATATCACTGCTACAAGTGAGCCATTACTTGCACAGCTAACAATGCAAATCTGTTTTGGTTCTCTGACTCGATATTTGCCGGCTATGTTTTGCCAGACACATTCGGGCTGAGGAGACTTCTGCAGAAGATGTGTTAGACTACACGTTTAATTAATTTGAGTTGACAGCTTGAGATGATATTGTTTTTTTCTATTAGTGGTTTCCAGAATTTTCCAGACAATATTGGTCTGTCAAATTATCTGGGAACAAGAGGTACTTGCAATGTATCATACATGTATCTGAAATCAAATATTCCCAACTTTTATTGGCAATTTTCATCTAGATCTTTTAAATGCAGAATATCATTTAAATAATTGGATATTGAATAAAGGAATAAATATGTAATTACTTGGAACTTTTCCAGCACAGACATAAACAATTATCTGCCACCGTGTGTATATTCTAGTGAGCACAGAAACAACAGTGTGTGGGCAGAGAGTGGAAATGTAGAATTTCGAACTGTTACTGAAGTAGTATTGAAGTACGACAATATTGCTCTTAATATAAACACAATTGTGTCTTGAAGCATTGAAAGTCTCTGAAACTTTAAACCTATGTTGAATTAGAAATATACTTTTAGCATCATCTTCATAATCATCAAACTACTGTTGGGATTTTGCCATTACACTTGGGTGCAATTTAAATTCTACTAGTGTAGTTTGAATAATCTGGGAATTTCGCATAAAGCTGGTTATACTAAATTATCAAAATTTTGCGATTATGGGATTTCGCATACCTACGCCACAATTCATATCAAAAGTATACCACCAGAGGATGGGAACAACAAAACAAACAGAAAACATGCAGCTGTTGTTCAGGTGTTTTACCAAAATAATGAGTTGCTCTGAGGTGTTTGTAGTGGGCAGGGGTGTTAAGCAAGGGTGTGTCCTTGCACCATTCCTCTTCTCCCTTCATATTAACCATCTGTAGAGGGAGTTGGTGTTAATGTGCAGGGACATGCCCCAGGTTGGACAGCATCCCATCCCAACACTGCTGTATGTGGATGATGCTTTCCTTATGGGCCGCACTCCTGTAGCTCTTCAGCGTCTACTACATGCTTTCTTCTCCTTTATGGAGGGGTAGGATCTAAAGATCAACACAAGTAAGACCTTCTTAATGTCTTGTGGTCAAAAAAGCAAGTTGAAACCAAGCCTCCAGTTACATGCCAACCCACTAAAACATGTGGGCCATTTTATCTATATAGGGGTAACCTTTAACTGTAGAGGCTCGGAAATAACCAACTGGTGAGGAGCACTAATGCCCTCATTTCCTTTGCGGACAAACTGGGTAAAAGATCAAATGCACACATGCCGACAATCTATTGTGCAAAATCCAATAGCATGGTAGGGGCATGTGGTATCCAGTCAGCTCTGTCATTCAGGTAAATAAAATAAAAAAATAATTCACTGCTTATTGTCTTTCCAGCGGGTACCTCCGCCTTCATTTGTCACAGGGAGTTAGGGTATCTTAAGGACCTTTTAAGGAAGCGCCCAATAATGCTCTGGCACATAGGCTGGACTAATGAGGCTCTTTCACTGAATAGAATGATAATCGAGGATTGTCTGTCACTGGCCCATGGAGTAGAGATTTCCTGGTTGAGGGGAGCTAGGCAACACTGTGTAGGCGAGATCTTTTTGAAGAGTCATCTTCATCTCTAACCTTGGTGGGTCAGAAGGCACTCAGGGAAGGTACAAGGAGGGGCAAGGTAATTATGCTTCCACCTGTTATTCCCTAAATGCAGTTTTAAACCAGCCATTCTTGTTACTAGATGCAAAGCACTACAAGCACTTAATCCTACTCAGGTGTCGGCTTAACATATTTCATAGATTAGCCGCTTATTCTCAGTGCAGTGACTGGACACACAACCTCCCACCATGTCACAGCAACCATAAGTCAGCACAGAGCCCTTTGCATATAATGTTATTTTCACTTTTTATTGCAAGCTTAGATCCCGCAATATCAAGACCCTTCTGAGTAAATATTCCCTGCATCATTGCACAGAAGCACTACACTTTTTGCAGTCCCTGGACTCGGACGAAATCATATCAATTGTGTACACTTTCTTGATACTTGTGATCAAGGTAAGAAAATCTCTCAAGTAAGATTTTGCAGTTTAACTTTATCTTTGGTCATGTACCCTGTGATTAGTGGGTTTAATTGCTTGTACAATATATTCGTGGGGGGCTAATCTTTTCTTTTCCTTTCTTTATTTTTAGTTCGATTGTTTTTAACTTTGTTGTAGGTCTTCTTTGGTATTTGCTTGGCTCTCCACTATTTCTCAAGGATATCAATATGAAATTGTGCTGTTTTTAGCTTGCTTTATTATTAACTCGTTTTTATTGTATATGTCTTATACTTTTATGGTCTATATTTATTATGACGGAATAATGTTTTTTGAACTGAACTGAACCGAGTTGGAAATATCGTCTTACCATAACAATGTTGCATTTATATTGTGATATCCAAAATAACGTAGTTCACAATTTCGAAGGTAAACTGTTATGTTTTTAGAGTTCTGTTGAAAATATTGTTGCATATAATATGCATGTATGTAATATGTTTTCAATATTATTGTACTATTAAACATGGCATATGTAGTATGTTTTTTAAAATATTTTAATATTTTAGGAGGGGTTATGTTTTTTTATGGCACTCGGTGGATAGTATTTGCAATTTTTTTAAATTTTTTGTTTTTAAATTGTTAGTTTTAGTAAATGTAATTTTTTACTATATATAAGTGGTGTTTTTATGGTCAGATGTAGGGCTTATAGGGGAAAAACGTGGAGAATGTATTATGATATGTGTTTTTTGGATTAATCATTTATAAAAAGTTGTTTTTCAGCAAACATTTCTATTAATTTCAATTAAATGCTTTGGTATTTGTTTATACTTTTCAAGAGCCAAAGTCTTTTTATTTTTTTATTATTTAAATATGAGAAATCGTAATGTATTATTTCATTTATGAATATATATTTAGTCTTTCAGTCTGAGTGCATTTTGTTCATAAGAAAATATATGTTTGGACTGATCAGTAAAAATGTAAATAATATTTATTAATACATTAATTTGATATTTTTTTGCTGTTTAGAATTTAATAAAATTTTTAGTTTTTATATTTGGGTTTTTCAGAGTAGTGTTCTTGCTATAGTTTCTAGGTATGATAGGTCTTGATTGTTAGCAACTACTTGGAAAATGCATTGTAGTATTTCATACAGTTCTTTGGTTTGTTTTAATACTTTAGGTTTTGGTCTGGTTACAGATTGTGCTGTTCTAACATGTTGATAGATTTGTTCTTTAGTTAATATTTGTAAGAATTGTTAGAGTCTACAGTAGCTTTGTCCTAATGTCCCTTCAAAGGAATTGTGCCACCCATTTACTGCCTTGTTTGTTTTTGCTTGTTGTGTCATATTACTGTTACATACATTCCACCATGTCATGTGATACTTGAGTTCTCGTCTCTGACCAGAACAAAGCAGTCTTCCACACTAATGCCCATATTTATGGAAAATGGTGCACAACTGTGCTAACGCAGTTGTGCATCATTTTATTTAGCGCGAGCTAATGCCGTTCCATAGTGCCAGCCGTGCGCCATATTTAAGTAATGTGCAGGATGGCACTAAGGAATGGCTAGCGTAAAAACAAAAAGACGCTAGCCAGGGGTGATGGTGTTAGGGGGAATGGCACTAGTGGGTCAGAAATTATGTTAGGTTGGTTAGTGGCAATAATTCTACTGCTAATCAGCCTAGTGTCATTTTCTGACACACAAGCAGCCACAAAATGACTCCTGTCTAAGTTTAGACAGGAATCATGTCCACTACCCCAATGGCGACCACAGGAGACCAGTGTCCCTTGGGCAAGCCCAAAATACCCAATGCCAGGCAGGGGGCCCCAGGTAAGTGGCCCACAATGGCACAACACACACATACACTTACCTGCAACTGACCTGGGATGTGCCCCTTCCTCCTGTAGTGTCCCTGTGGTGTGGGTGGTGTGGTTGCTGGGGCTTGTAGTGGGCATCTTTGTGCCCATTCCATGGTGTTTTGCCATGGAAATGGGCCTACCTGCAAACTAACGCCTGGTCTGACCCAAGCGCTAAATAATGGTGCTAAGCAGGCTTAGCACCATTATTAAGGCCCACCTCCTCCTTGCACATTGTTTCTGAGGCTGGAGGTAAATATGGCGCTAAGGGGTTAGCGTTGTGTTTGAGACGGGAATGATACCTTGCATCTCACTGACGCAAGGTGGTTGTGTACTTCCTAAACATGTCACTAACTCCAATATTTTGATGCTAGACGGGTCTGGCGTCAAAATATAATTATGGAGTTAGGTTACTGTTGTATTAGTGCCAAATTAAATGGGGCTAATGCACCTGTAACCATCCATAAATATAGGCCTACGTATCTTCAAAACAGTTCACTGGGGGTTTAGTTTGTCTTCATGTCTTTGACATAGTTGTATTTGGGTACATTTTTAACATGACAGTAAACATTGTGTCTACAAAAAGAAAATGCTTATTTTTGGCATTAGTAGTTGTTAGTTTTGGAACTGACTTTAGTTAGTAGTTTGTGGTATGTTGCGCTTTGTTAGGTAAATGTATGTAGACTAATTGTATGTTTGTGTTGTGATATTCAACATGTGCTGTGTAAATTCATGTGAATAGTAGTTGCACAATTTAAACATTCCAATCCATCACCCACCTGGTGCTTTGTGTCAATCTGAGCAGGTTGTTTACGTGCAAATGGTAATTCTAACATACCACTTAAACAAACAAAACTACTGAAATACACCAGTTATAGTTATCTCAATTAACTATAACTTGTGCCCTAAAGTAACTATAACTCACACCGCCATGATGCACAGTCTTGTCATCACTGATGTAATTTCAGATATGGCAGGGATGGTATCAATGATGTCATAGAACATGTCATGAGTGATAGAATATGGTAGGTAATTATCAGTGCATGGCGAGAGTTATAAATACACTAGGGCATGAGTTATCGTTTCTTTAAATAACTATAACTATAACTGCTGAATTTCTATAGGTTTCTGTGTGCAAAATCTGACCCCAACTTTTATAGTGAGGACTTTTTGGACCTGAGCTGGCTCCCCCATTTTAGTAGATTCATTTAATATTTTATATTTTTTAGCCTCATCGCTTTTAGCATTGACATTTTACATGCTTTCTTTATGTGATATTCTTTTTAGGAATATGCTGTACAATGTGTTTGTTTAGGTAGCCTTTTCACAACATGTAATCAGAACATATTGTTCAAGGCTAAGAACACTGGGGCATATTTATACTCAGTTTGCGCTGAATTTGCGTTATTTTTTTTACGCTAATTCATAGCAAACCCAACGCCATATTTATATTTTGACGCTAGACCCGTCTAGCGTCAAAATATTGGTGTTATCGTCATTTTTTGGATGCATATGCCTCCTTGTGTCAATGAGATGCAAGGTAGGTATTCCTGTCCAAAAAATGACTCAAACACCCTAGCGCCGTATTTCACCACTCGGGCAAAAATGACACAAGGGTCAAAATTAAACCACTGGGTCAGGGCAGGCATTAAAATGAAGGAAACACACCACTACTTAAGGAGAACACACAGAAGCAACATTACAACCCACAGGAGAAGATGGAGGTGATACTGATACAGCTTGCTAGACGGCGCAGAGGACAGCAACAGCTCCTGCACACACCACCACGACAACACTGGCCACAAAGGCAAAGCAAAAGGCAGGAGAGGGTCTTCAGAACCAGGACAACTGTCCTTGGCCTCAGGCACCTGGACATTATTAGGACCTACAGACTCAACCGGCAAGCCATACTACACCTGCTGCACCACATTGAGCCACAAATTGCACCCAGCCTGCAGACCCCACACAACATACCACCTGTGACATAGCTGCTTGCTGTCCTGCATTTGCTGGCATATGGTTCCTTCCAAACAACGGGTGCACTGGTTGCTGGTGTCTCACAGCCGTCGTTTTCTGCATTCCTGCCAAAGGTGTTAGACGATATCATCTCCCTGACACCCCGCCACATCAGCTTCCCCAGCACACAGCAAAAGCAGCAGGAGAACAAACCCTATTGAATCCTTGGCTTTCCGCATGTACTGGGTGCAATTGACTGCACCCATGCCCGTCTCGTATCACCTGCGGCAACAGACCACTTACACCAGAATTGCAGGCACACTCATTCCATTAATGTGCAGGGCATAGTGGACCACCGCGGAATATTCATAAACATTTTGGCCAAGTATCCTGGGAGTGTCCCTGACACCTACAAATTCCGGCACAGCAGGATCAATGAACAATTCCAGGATGGACTATTTGAAAATGGCATACATGTGGGTAAGTCAACAAACCTAGTAATGTACACACAACACACCAACCCTGTCGGACACACAAGACATACAGCACTACAGTAACATATGGCCAGGGTAACACACATATGTAGGTGATAACACATATGCACCATGCTGCAGTACAACACAATCAGTGCACAACACTAATACATACACCGTCATGAACGTAACACAGCCACAACTTGACAGGCACACCACAGGAAGGACAGGTGCAGACGTACCCAATGAGAACAGCAGAACTACACAGACCACTACAAGTGCCCTCAGGTTGCCCAATACATACACATCACACACACTACACCGAACAAAGAATAGCACAGCCATGTCAAAGGCATACACCATGCCCATGTCACGTAACTTCCAAATAGGCAGAGATGCCTCAAGTCATGCCATGCACATCACTGCCAGAACAAATATCAAACACCACACAACTTGCGCCTATATCAACTGCATCTCATCAACACATACCTAACTTACCTGTAGTGTGCAGAGACATCTGCTTGATGCATTGGCTCACACACATAGAAATACAAGATCAATGCCCATCACATACCATGTGCCAGACGTGTCAAAAGTGGTACCACACCTAATGTAGTGCAACCTTGCGTGCAGCGCTCACTGACTCACAACACAACCATGTCTGTACCAGATACAATAAATGGCCTAACAGGGGGCAGAGACACAGTTAGACAGTGCAGATCATGGATGCCATAGTGAGACCCAGTAGGAGAAAACAGGAGATCACTGACTTCACATGCACTGTGCCAAGGGACACATTTGCTAAGTAGCTGAGCTCCATCCCATAACCTGCACTGTGCAGGTGTCTACAGAATAAATACACATTAGTGTTTAGGAAGATAGGAGAGACACTGCTAGTTATGCTGATCATCCTGTGCAATGGGATACACACCCTTGGACACCTCATGGCTGACACACACATTAGCTGCCACTCAGGAACACCAAGGGAACAACGTAATTGCTCACAGTTCCATAGTCATGGCCTGCACTGTATGTACATCTTGGCAGATGACCATTTCATAATGACTTGAAGCAACATTGTAAATTGGTCACCCTCCCATGCTGTATGTAGCATGGAAGTGGTGTGCAATGTTTCTCGCTGCAGGTCTGTCACCACAAGATACATAGCATGATGATGCAGACTCACTTGTAGGTGTCCCCTAAAACCTGAGGAAGTGCCAACACCAAATACCACCCCAGGGGTGCTGTATGTAGGTTGCAAAAAGGAAGCAGACTGTGCTATGAACTCAGACAAGTGTGGCACAAATGCATGCTGCACACTGCTGCACACACAGAAAGAGCCAATTGGCCATCCAAAAAACATCTGTACAGGGTGGTGTACCGTCCTGCACAGATACATCCACCTCCACAAGGCAGCTAGCCACTTACCCCGGTGCAGGGTAGGTTGTGTTGGTGCATGGCTGCACATGAGCAACTGGCGCAGGGGACAACAAAGGGTTGACAAGTACCATGTCACAAATGAGGCATTCTTGCATAGTTAAAATGTTGCAGGACAGTGCAGCCAATTTTGGAGACATGTAGTGCATTCTCACTAACCAATTTCAAAGGCCCTAAGTCTCACACTTTATCTGCAATGACACATGTCGAAAGGGATGGGATGTCCAGGCTCTGTAGTGCTACCATGTTACCACCACACCTGACCCCATTGTGTTGTGAGGATGTGTCATGTCCCCTCCAGTGATAGCATACTGATACACAGGTGCACTAACCAATGCATGGTACATACATAATGACTATCAGTGTGGAATCCAAATCATATGTTCCAGGTCCTTGAGCCAAACACAAGATTGTCATGTCCAACAACCTAGTGCTGAGGAAGGATTACACAAGGATAGGAACTCACACACTGCTATGCTACATGACATAACTGTTGCAAGCCCTAAGAACAAATTACTCCTTTAATCTTTTGCAGCGGATCAGGGTTATGGCATACAGCCATGGATAATGATCCCATTTCCCAACCCAAGCACAGCAGCAGAGCGTGCATATAATGAGGGACATCGGAGGACATGGACTATTGTGGAGAGGACATTTTGGCCTCCTGAAGTCCAGATTCAGGTGCCTGGACATCACAGGAGGCATCCGCCTAAATGCCCCACACATCGTCTGCAAGATAATCATGACATGTGCCATCCTGCACAACATCTGTGTGCGGACGAACGTCCTCTTATATGAGCAGATAGATGACATGCCTGAGGAAAAGGAGGAGGATGGTGGAGAAAAAAATGAGGGGGAACAGCACAACACAGCTGCTGGGATACGCCGCAGACTGCACATTGTTGATAACTTCTTCACTCAATAATCACATAACTCACCTTGTAGATTTTGTCAATAAACACCTCACTTAATCACATAATCCGGCTTTGGTGTCTTCAATTTCTTAAACATATACCTTAGGATGATGAGTCTAACCTCATGGAGCATGTCACAAACGTGTCGAAAACCCTGTTTTCTGTGCCTCTTTTGACTGTGTGGTTGTGTCTTGGAGTTGGTGATGTCTTCCTGCACTTTTCTGTATCTCATGGTGTCCCTCCTGTTGTGTTTTATGTTGTATTTTATTGTTATTTGTCCCAGTGTCTGTGAATGTGTGTGCCAACTGTATTTTAACTTGTACCTGTGCTGTGGGTGCCTGTCTGGGTTAGTAGTATAGCTGGGTTAGTTGGGTTAGTTATATTTTGGGTGTTACGTTTCCTTTCCTTACTCCTGTTTATTTCTACTACATTTTTCTTTTTCAACCTGTACCCCAGTGGAATGTCTGGCAGGGGGAGGCAGACCAGAATGGGGAAAGAGGAGCTGGGAGGCTTCGGGTGGCTGGTAGCCCACTACTTCCCATTAATGTTGGGGATGGGTGGCCATGTGATCCAGGACTACCGGTTGGAGGCGAGGCGGCTGCGGTGGGGCAAGTTGCTCCACCACCTAAAGAGGGTGTACCACAGCAGTCGCAGCAACCACCAGCTCAAGCATCATTGGGCTGATCTGGTGGCCAGGGAGCAGGATCTTCTGGACCATCTTGGTGTGGTGATTGGTGACCCTGTTGATGAGTCCCCCATTGACAAACTAATTACTGTTCACCCCACTTGAATGACAGTAGCAGATGTGTTGGTATGCTGCATGCAATGCTTGTGGACAGGTAGCATGCAACTAAAATGAAGTGTCACTGTGCCAGTATAGACATGGGCTTCACATATTCTACCATTTTACCAATGCAAGTCGGATGTTAGGTTCGTCTTGCACATTCATCACTAAGTCACACATTTCAGGGGCCATGGCAACATCTGTGCCCCAGCATTGTGTCATGTATGATAAACCAGGACACCACCAGCATACCATATGTATGTGGATTGTGATAACAAAGTAGGAAAATCCATGTATGGTGCAACATTGTCAGATGTTCACATACATCATCCCTGCCATTATGTTTCCAAAGGGGGAATACTGGCCATAGGGGGCACTGGCAATGGGGCATTTGATGCCATCAGCCAACTGTGACACATTAGTCATGGATTACTCAATGCATGAAAATTGCAGACTAAAGATTTAGCTGCTTGACCTCCACAAAGTGTCTCTGTGTGCATTGCAGGACAAGCCAGAATACCTGAGTCAGTTGTCTTGTAGAGCACAAGGGTAGTGTCATGTATTTGTCACCCAACTCCGCCTCATTCCATGGAGTTCCATCTTCTAAAGATTGGCCATAAATGGTTGTTGCAGGGTGTAGCACTACATGGGTCTCAGGCCCAATGTAAGAGTGCAGATGTGTGGCCCTCACTCACCTGAGTGTCAGTCTCATTGTGAGTTTACATTGGTGTGTCTGTTGCCCTGTCCACAATCTGGATAATTACCTCACTCCTCTGAAATAGTACACACTGCTATATGTTGTCCACTAGTAGTGACAGTGATATAATACTAATCATGGTTTTCCATCCATATCTTTCAGGTGGACCTGCTCCCTACACCATAGGTGAAGTGGCAAGATTTGAGGACCCAGATGTATCCAGTAAGTGTGATTTTGTCTGTCCTGTGTAGTGTTGAAGTGTTGTGTGTGAGTGAGTCATGAGTGCTGCACCCAGTGGCTAGAAGTGATGAGCTGTAAAATCATCAGAAATCGAAGTAGGCTGGATGGTGACACTGTGTCACATTTAAGTGGTTCCCCATGCACGTGCAGAGAGTCATATCTTGTGAGGCTTGTGGCGCTTAATGGGCAGCATTGTATAAACAAGGTGATGACAAGCCACATGTAGGCCCATATGTGACTTAGATGCGCACTGCTGTGAAAATAATGGCACTGGAACACATCGTCATTCTCACAACACAGCGATGCACAAATTTTGAGACAAATTGGCACATCCCTGTATTGTAATGTACATGTAGGACTGGGTGGGCAATTGTCCCCCAGCATGGTGCCACTAAATTTGTACTCCACTTACATGACACTTATTTGGAATGTACTAGGCGTGCATGCAGGTCAAGTCCAATCGTGTGCTGGCATGGTTATGGGTGTGTGAGGAATGGTATTGGCTGATCAGGTATTGATGTGTATCAACACCTGGACACATAAATATAGATGTGATAGACCTATGGATACCAGCTTAATTTTTGTCATCACCTAACATATGGTCCACTCCCTAACTCCATGTATGAATGGACATGCATTGCGGATGACCTGGTCAGTTGAGATGATGATCTGCATGGCCATACCCCCTGAGACACAGGGGGTGGGAACAACACATTTGTAGATAGATGTGATGCTCACAGTGTAGGTGACAGTCATTTTGATCAGGCATGCATGTTTACCTGTTAACACTGAACACTTATGGTTACCAACTGCATCCCATACTCCCAATAACAGATGCAAGTTTCTGGTGATGTATGTTTGAAAATTGGACACAGATGATGAGGAATAGTGGCCCTGATCAAAGTGAAGTTGACACTGCCTTTGCATTGTCACACATGGCACAAAATCTATGCAGATCTAATTTGGTTTGTTTCATAATCTTCTTGTGGGAGGCCATGGTGTCAAGGAAACGGTGCTAAGGCAGCGTTGTCATTTCACCCATCAGGGCCATTGTATCATCCAGAATGTGAGTAGGAGTGCATGTGCAAATCGATGTATATAGTAAGCTAATTTTCTGGACATACACAACACAATGCTGACACTGATGGTTGCCTGTCTCATTTTAACAGCTGCCAACATAAATAACGACCAACTCCGTGCCTTTCAGAAGAGGGCAGTGCACTATCGGCCCATTGGCAGTGGAATCTGGGTTCAGGAGGATGGCACACCGCTATCGCTTGGTGCAATCCACTGGTGAGTGGCAGGCATTTAACCAAGGGGGACCCATACTGCCCACACAGGGTGGATCAAGCACCACAGCTGTGCAGGGGCCCACAGCTGCCAACATAATTATTGCTCCAGCTGCAGTACCCTCTACTTCCACAGCCAACCTGCTGCCATGGGCATGAGTGCCATCACCGACTTATAGAGGGATGTGACACAGGTCCTTGAAAAGGTGGACTAGATAGAAAAGGAGGAGGCAAAGAACACAAAGACCCTCAAGAACATTAAGAGGAAACTGAAAAGGGGCAACCTCTGAATGACATGATGTCACTCCTCCCAGGTTCACTCCCCTCCCTCCTCTTTTTTCTAGGTTTTTTGTGGGTATTAGGGGGTTAGTATAGGTTAGAATAGGTTAGCGGGTTTGTTAGGATAAGTAGGTTTGGGGGTGGGTTTTCTACTTTTTATGTTTTACTATGTGAGTCTGGTGATGTTGGGGCTTTTATGTGTTTATTAAAAAAAACATTTCAAAATCAAAAATACCCCAAAAATATATTTGTTTAGTTATAGTTAGTAAATGTGTAGTTTAGTGTATGTTGTCCTGCATGTGTCCTGTGATATATGGAGGGTGGGGGGTGAATGTTTAGAGTGTGTCGTTAAATGTGTTAGGTAAGTGCAGCATAGAGTAATTAGGGTCTGTTATGGGTTATGTGTAGTTAGGATAGGTTAGGTTAGGACGGGTGTTGATAGTTTTTTATTATCATAATAAATAATTTTGGGTACGCTCTTCCTTCATGTGTCATATACTTGGGTCTCAGGGCCTTCCCATGGGTGTACAGTGAATATTGGGGGTCATTCTGACCCTGGCGGTAAAATCCGCCAGGGCCAACGACCGCGGGAGCACCGCCAACAGGCTGGCGGTGCTCCCATGGGCATTCTGACCGCGTCGGTACAGCCGCGGTCAGAAACGGAAAACCGGCGGTGTACCGCCGGTTTCCCGCTGCCCTGGGGAATCCTCCAGCTGCGCCGCCATGGGGATTCCGACCCCCATACCGCCATCCTGTTCCTGCCGGTTTTGGCCGCCAGGCACAGGATGGCGGTATGGGGTGTTGTGGGGACCCTGGGGGCCCCTGCAGTGCCCATGCCAATGGCATGGGCACTGCAGGGGCCCCCGTAACAGGGCCCCACCAAGATTTTCAGTGTCTGCCATGCAGACACTGAAAATCGCGACGGGTGCAACTGCACCCGTCGCACCCCTTCCACTCCGCCGGCTCCATTCGGAGCCGGCATCCTCATGGAAGGGTGTTTCCCGCTGGGCTGGCGGGCGGCCTTCTGGTGGTCGCCCGCCAGCCCAGCGGGAAACCCAGAATACCGGCAGCAGTCTTTTGACCGTGCAGCGGTATTCTGGCAGTTCCAGCCAGGCCGGCGGCTTCCGCCACCGGCCGGGGTCAGAATGACCCCCATTGTGTCTTGTCCTAGGGACCCAGTCCTGCATCCAGATCCCTCTCTTGACATGTTCATCATCTCCTTATGACTGAGCTGTCACATTGGCGGCTACAACACATCTACTTATCTGTGCATCTGCCATCCAGTGTACCCACCACTCAAGGTGACTATGTTGACCATGTATAGGACAGGTAGGTGTGGCAATTCAGCTGTCATTGTATGAGTTTTGATTCGGAATGTTGGGCACTGTCGGACATTTGACAACAGCCTACATTTTATTCCTATCCTGCTAACCTGACCAGTGGCAAAAATAGATGAGGTTGAGTCCTGTTTCACACCAATTTGTTCTACTGGTACTCCTAGCTGACAATATTGTCCGAGAACTGTTTCACAGCCATTCCTGCATTATGTAGTGGGTGTAGCATACATGTGTTCAACATGTTTCACATATTCAGTGAATTGCTTGTAGGGGATGGGACCAGCATCAACGTACATCATGTAGGTGCCATGCACATAGATATGTGCCCAAATATTCATGCACTCTTGTACTGATACTCTGTGACTTGAGACATGTTACACACATCACAAATCCTAGGCATAGTAGATGTGTCACAACACACAAAACCATGGTGGTTGTGTAGGTGGTGTTTAATAAGGGTAATAGTGCAGTATTTACAATTTCCAGGTTTGTAACCCCATTCGTGGAATCCATCCAGTGGTGACACAACACAAGTCCAGGGTTGAGGGATATGTCATGGAACATGTTTGGGTAAAGTGTCTTTCAGTGCAAGGGAACATAAATTGCCAATTGAAAAGTTAGAGATAGTTTCAGTCCATGGCAGAAAGGTCAACAGTGTGTTGAGGAAGAGTGCATACCTGCACCAGTGCTAACACTGGCATGATGTCAAGCACAGGACAAAGGAAAACATTGCCTAGGTGGCATGGGCTGGTGCTACCGGGAACTTCTACGGGTGAAGATGATCTGTTCCACATCTTTATCCTGCGATGTGTGTGGTGTCTCCTCTACCCTTGATGGTGGTAGTGGGGAAGTAGAGAGAGCCACACACACTTCAGTGGTTGGAGATGTGGATTCCCAATTCCTGCAGCTGCCATCTGTGGCACTACATATGGCATCACTGCAGCAAGGAGGAGCTGCTGATTTTTAAGTATAGCTGCAACATTCCTGTGGTAGGCAGCCATGTCTGCCCTGAGGGAGACCATTTCCCTATGCATGGAGTCCATTTTGTCCTCAAGTACGCTGATGCCAGCATGGGAGGGCAGTTGTTGTGGCCTGTCCCTCATGGCAGCAGCTATGTCCCTCAGACGCTCCTGAACTCCATGCATTCCCTCAAGGCTGGCTGCCATAGTTTGCATCCTCACTCGCACCTCCTTGCACAGCTCCCACTGGACTCCTACCACTGTCCTCTCAAAGCTGGTGCCTGGGGCCTCGGAGTCCTCTGCTGTGTCTGTGCTGGCAGGTCGTACTATTGGGGTGCTAAGTGGGGTCTGTGGGATGTCTGCTACTTCAATACTCCTCCTTGCAACTGGAGGTGGTATCTGCAGGTTTACAAGGACTTCTTGGAGAGTCTCTTGCCAGCTGGTCATCCAGGTCATCAGGGTACTCCAGGACAGGCAGATGAGCAGGAGAGCCATCAATGAGATGGTGTAAAATCAGTCTATCTGTGTTGTGGCAGTTGACAAGTCACGTCACTGACTTGATATTTGAGGCTCATTGGCATATTAGGGCCATATTTATATAAAAGTGGTGCAGTATGGTGCTGTGCAAAAATAGTCAGTGCTGCGCTGCGTCACTTTGGTAACACAAGGATGCGCCATATGTAAGTGAATACAGGGCAACCCTGTGTTGTCACCACGCTGGTGCAAGATTCAGCTCCCAGCGTCAATGCAGGCATCCTTGCACCATTGTGGAAGGATGTAAATGTTGAGGGGTGTAACTGTTTATGTGCGTGAAGGAGTCCCTTCCTACACATTAATAATCACTAATGGCGATTTGGCACCTCTGTGTGACCTATAGAATGAGGCACACAGAAGAGCCAAATCATCATTTACATATGATCGTTTATGTGCAGGAACGAACACCTTCACGCTCATAAACAGTCATTTCTGGCATTTTGCTCTTCCTATGCATGCTGAAAAATGCAGCACACATTGGAAAAGCAGAAAAGGAGGAGGTGCAAATGTATATCTCCTCATTGCACCCTGCTAATGTCACCCCTGGGGCTGGTGTTGGAGTTTTGGCCCTACCTCAAGTTGACAATATTCCATTTATCTGAGGCAGTATAAAAATTTAATGGGTGTTGCTGTGGCATGCCCATAGAAACACCCATAGCCCCACCTTCCACGCACAGTAATGATCAGGAGGGTATGTATTTACAAGGTGACATTAAGCCATAAAATGTGGCTTAAGGCTACCTTGTCAATACAGCGCAGTGCTTGATGCCTCAGGAGCGTCACTGAAAGTGAAGCTCCTGTGGCGCTAGGGGCCTATGATGCACCCCTTAGTTCCAAAGGATTGTTCCAGTACATCATAGCTGCAGTCTACAGCCCTGTGCCCCACCAGCATGTCTCATTAATAGAAGTCCAGTTGGTACAATTGGCTGCGTCATATTTTCTAAGTGTGTTGTCTATCCTTATTGCCTTATTGTGGCTTGACGCCGTCTTTTCATGCTCAACCCTCCCTTTGCATCCTTTTGCATGTTGAGGCCTTGTAATGGGTATTGCTGTGCTAATGCCACTGCACCACACATGGCATTTTTCACCTGTCACCGGCTTACATGTTTCACATTTACCCATGCTGTGCTGAGACCTTGCACCACCCCAGGGATGGCATTGATGGGACACTGTGCTCCTGTTGCCATCCATGTCTCCTCATGTTGTCATTTGTGTTTGTGTGCTGCATTGCATAGCACTCATGACCTGGCAGAGTTCAGTTTCAACTCCTGTCTGTGTAGGATGTTTATTTTGCTAAACACCTATGTCCTCCCCCTCAATGCAGCCCTCCTTGTACAATGATACATGAGTGGCGCATGGTGACAGTACAGCTCATGTGACACAAGCACGGGCTGAACCCAAGGATGGGCAGTATGGGTATATTTCTGCTGTGTACATCATTCTGTATGTGACAGTGCCTGATCGTAAAGGTGTCTATGGACATAGCCATTTCACAGGAGTTGTACTTAGGTCAGGGCCTGAAGCAAGTTCGAATTTCATGTGCATCAGTCCAAGGGGCACCTGACTGCCACTGTGTAATTGACCACCCCCAACAGCACAGGTGGTAGTGGCAACTGTTGTCAATGTGGAATGCCGCATGGGCCAATGGCCTGGACATGGCAGGTTACCTGCAGCTTACAGACTGGCTATGGCATCTGTCCTGTGACCCCAGACCAGTGATACATTCACCACTACCCTCCAGGTCTGTTTCCGCATTTCCACCAGCTTTTGCATGGCGGTGTAACCCCCATTAAATGGTTGTAGGTGATGTGGTGTGGTGTGCCCCTGGGTGCCCCTGCACTTGGCATGGGCAGTGCAGGAGGGTCCCATAACTTGGCCCTTTGCCCATTCCACTGCCTGACTTGCAGGGCTGAGTGCAACATGTCCTTTTACACCCAATGCAGGCCAAAACTGGCACTGACTCTATTTGATCCATCAAAAATGTTTACTAAGTGCCCTGCAGAGCTACCATGTACAGACAGATTTCCAGCCGCCATCCCAATGTGTGATTCATACTGCCAAGTGCAAAGGGTACACTGCACTGGCGGTCTTACCAACACCTGGCTTGCCCATGCACCATCCCTTGCCTGTTGATGTGGAATTATCCACTATTATGTTCACAGCCATACCCCATGTGTTGTATGTGCGTGTTTCTTTCCCATTCCCATGCGTCTGACATGGTTGTGTCAGAATAGTTGTGGGCTCAGCCTGTGACTGTTGTGACCTACTGTTTGCTACCTGTGGTACATATTTTTTGTAGTGGCACATTTAAGTTCAGCATCAAGATGTGTGGTTCAACACAACTTAAGTTTAGTTGGTCTGGGTAGTGACATGTTACGCATGATACCGGTCCAGCCTGCTATTCCCCCAGAGCCTGTTGAGTTAATTGTTCCATCCACCCAGGGGACACCCTGACTGCATGGCGTAGGTATGGCTGCCTCATGTGAATGTGTTGTCTATGTGCAGTGTGGTGGTGCTACCAGCACATGCCTGGGTACTGTTGGGACAGTTGCAATGACTTGTGTGCTGTGAGATGCAGCACACATGCGTTTGGGCAATGAGGCAAGGCGGTTGCAAGGTGTTACTGTGAGGGACACTCCTATGAAGTAACCCCAGGAATTGTGTTGACTGACTACCAGGTCTCTGAAGTCTTGGTGGTGTTGGTGGTGTTGATTTGAATACATGCAAGGGATATTGTGATGTCACACCAGTGGCACAGTGATTATACATGCCATCCAACCCACGTGCTGCATTTGTACATGTAGATATTTAGGCGTGGAGTTCTAAATATATCCAGGTAGTGTATGTGTCAATGGTGCATGACACTACCAAGGCGTAGGTACATGTGTAGCTTACATTGGCATGGTGCAACTTGCTTAATGTGCATTGTGTCTCTCTGTGCTCCTTTGACATTCATTGTGTGAGTCCTATGTGCCTCACTTTCTTGCACTTGACATTTAAGCATATATTTCTCCCATGCAACTTACCCTGTGTTGGTGGTGTGTCCTGGTATTCTGTGCTGTCCTCTTCTTGTATTCCTGTGATGATTTCCTCTGGGATGATGGCTGAACCATCTCCTGCATCTTGTCCAAGTCCTCTTGCGGTGCTGGACTCCCACCTCCAGTTTGCAGTGCTGCCTTCCTGTTCCGTGCAATTTTTTCCTTTGTCCTTCTCTTGCAGTCATGCCAGCATTTCTTGCACTCAGTCATAGTTCTCCTGACCTCAGCCACACTATTGATCTTATCCACAATCTGCTGCCAGATTGCCTCTCTCCTTCCAATTGGCAATTTAGAGGTGACGAAGAGTTGATGTTGGTGCTCCGTCACCTCTCTCACCAGTATTTCATGCTCCTCTGCACTAAAACTGCTCTTTTTCTCCTCCATACCCTGGGTCGTGTCTGTGTCCTTCTGGCTGGTTCCTGGTTGAATGGGGTCTCCCTGGGGTCTCTCCTGGCTTCCTAGATCAATTTGGGGGCTCCTTTGCACTGTTCTGTCCGTTAGCGCCTGTTTTTGACGCTATTGCAGGCAAAAATGGTGCATTTCCATTTTGTGACTTGTTTACATGTCGTAAACCAGATTAGAGTCATTTTTCCTCCGTTAATGTAATTTTGTCTTACGACAAGGCGCAATGGTTAACGTTGGAAAAAATATCCTGGTTCCTGAGTTCCCCATTCGGGAGACAGCTTCTAACATACAGACAAAGCATTGTATCAGAACAGTGCTTCTGGCACAGTGTGAGTTTATTATATAAGTGATCCACTGACTTGGAAGGGGCTGAGGGGCATTCCAGCCTTGACCATCTTGGGACAAATGCTGTATCCGACATGCAGCTTTGCTGGTGCTAATCTTCCAGCTTCCAGAGAGCATTGCCAACCAGGCATTGGGCGAAGGCTAACCTGTTACATCTGGCCAGGCAGAAGGGTACACCTACTATGCTCTCAGTATAGTCTTAGGGTTAGGTAGGAACTTCTAGAACCTCTAGAACTCACTTTCCATGGTTGGATTATTCTTTGTCTTTACCATGTTCATGAAGCTGGTTACTTTGCTTTGTGCCATCTGCCTAATTATCGCAGCTCTTTCTCTTTATGCAAGATTACAATTGTTTCAATAAATGTATTGAAAAAGTACCTCATATCTCGCTTGTGTTTTCGCCTGGGCATGCATAAGTAATCTTATGCACTGGGAAATCAGAGTGTCATGTTCAGGTTGCCATAATCACCCTCCATTGTATAATATTATAATGTTCCTGTAACGTTTGGTTTTTCTTGTGATTTTCCAAGGTTATTTAAATTCTATTTCATAACTTTGACATCTCTATAAAAAACTTAGGCGAATTTCAAGTTTTTTTTCAATGCAAAGTAATTTTAATTACCATACGTTAATCCAAACGCAAACCTGTGGCCAGGCCCTGCGGCCAACTCTCCCCATGTAGCCAACCCCATGCTTTGGGGCTGTGAGTGGCTGTATGGGTGTGTAACTGGGTGCGTGTGGTTGTGTTAGTGGGTGTGTGAGTGTATAAGTGGGTGTGTGAGTGCATGTGTGGGAGGCTGTGTGGATCTGTGAGTGGGTGTGAGGGTGGCTGTATAGGTGTGTGAGTGGGTATGTGAATGGTTGTGTGGGTGTGTAAGTGGGTGTATGAGTGGGTATGTGAGTGGCTCTGTGGGTCTGTGAATGTGTGTGATAGTGATTTTGTTGGTATGTGAGTCAGTGTGTGTGTGTGAATCAGTGTGTGAGTGAGTGTGTGAGTGGATGTATGTGTTTTTTGTTCCTGGGGTCTGGAACCACAAATCTGTTGTGGATAGATGGGGGAGTCTCACTGAGCATTGCGGAGGATAAGTGGATCCTCATGTGTCCCCACCAAAGAAATTTGCCACAATTTCTTGACCATGAAGGGCCTCTCACGGAACCCTCAATCAGTCCCACTGGGTCAGGGTACCTTTACCCTGATCCCTTCTATCACTTTCCCCCCTCCTGGGACTGAGTCCCGATTCAGAAAAATGGCGGGCACAATTTTTCTCTCAGGTTGCAGCCAGCCAATCACAGCATTGCTCTTGACACATGGATACACAGTGGATGGCTGCAACCTGAGAGAAAAGATGCAGCCTCTATTTTGTCAATCAGGGCACAGTTCCCATGGGGAAATAAAGTGCAAATAGGACATAAGGGGTCAGCATAGTGGTATCCTGAATCTATGGAGCTGATGGAGGGGTCTGTGAGGGACTCTTCATTGAAAAGAAATAGTGGAAAATAGTTTTATGCACACATGAGCATCTGTGTCTGTGTGACAGACCCACACAGACACTTCCACACCCACTCACATACCCATTCACACTCATACACCCACTCACAGTCCCACAAAACCACTACCATACCCCCTCACGGACCCACAAAGCTACTCACACACCCATTCACAGACTCAGAAAACCCCAATCACACCCCGTCAAAGACCTACACAGCCACAAACACACGCAATTACATACCCATTCACAGACACACACTCAGACACCTACTTACACACTTACTCACAAAACCCCAAAACCACTTCTGCACCCCTCACGGACCAACAGAGCCACTCAAACTCCCATTCTCACACTCACAAACCCAAATAATACTACCACACCCAATCACAGACTCACACAATTACTCACACACCCACTCACACATCCACAAACCCACTCACAGACACACCAAACCACTATCACATCCAGTCACAGATCCACACAGCTACTCACATACCCATTCACACACTCACACGTCCACTCACAGACACACTGAACCACTATAACACCCACACACAGGCACTCACATACCCACTCACACACTCATTCACGCACTCACACACCCACTCACACACTCACTTACACAACCACTCACACCCACTCACACACCAATACTGCCACTCACACACCTACTTACACATTGTAGTACAATTTATATTAAAAAAAATCCGGTGAAATTCACTGAAAAAACAAAGGTTACAGGGTTGTTAAAGTTAGTTTCAGATTTTGCACACACAAAGCCACAGACAATCACCAGTTATAGAGATTGTTATATCAAGTAACTATACCTCATGCCCTAAGGTAACTATAACTTACACCCTCACCATGCACTGCTAATTACCTCATAATTTACATCAGTCATGACATCGCCTATCACATAATTGATAATATCACTGCACCCTGAGAGAAAAGATGCAGCCTCTATTTTGTCAATCAGGACACAGTTCCCAGTGGGTAATAAAGTGCAAATAGGACATAAGAGGTCAGCATAGTGGTATCCTGAATCTATGGAGCTGGTGGAGGGGTCTGTGAGGGACTCTTCATTGAAAAGAAATTGTGGAAAATATTTTTTTGCACAAATGAGCATCTGTGTCTGTGTGACAGACCCACACAGACACTTCCACACCCACTCACATACCCATTCACACTCATACACCCACTCACAGACCCACAAAACCACTACCACACCCCCTCACGGACCCACAAAGCTACTCACACACCCCCTCACATACCCAGAAAACCACAGTCACACCCCATCAAAGACCCACACAGTCATAAAACACACCCAATTACACACCGATTCACACACACACCCACTCAGACACCTACTTACACACTTAAAGAACCCCAAAAGCACTACTGCACCCCTCACAGATCCACAGAGCCACTCACACACCCATTCTCACACTCACAAACCCAAATAATACTACCACACCCAATCACAGACTCACACCATCACTCACACACCCACTCACAGACACACCAAACCACTATCACATCCAGTCACAGATCCACACATCCACATACCCATTCACACACTCAAACACTCACTCACAGACACACCGAACCACTACAACACCCACACACAGACACACACAGCCACCCACATACACACTCATTCACACACTCACATACCCACTCACAGTCACACAAAACCACTCACACACCCACTCACACACTCACTTACACAACTACTCACACACCCACTCACACCCAAATACAGCCACTCACACACCCACATACACATTGTAGTACAATTTATATTTAAAAAATCCAGTGAAATTCACTGAAAAAACTAAGGTTACAGGATTGTTAAAGTTAGGTTCAGATTTTGCACACACAAAGCCACAGAAAATCACCACTTATAGAGATTGTTATCTCAAGTAACTATACCTCATGCCTTAAGGTAACTATAACTCACACCCTCACCATGCACTGCTAATTACCTCATATTTTACATCAGTCATGACATCTTCTGTCACATAAATGATAATATTACTGCAACTTTTGCAGTGAAATTATTGATGAGAAAATTGTATATGGCGGGGGCATGATTTATAGTTACTTAAGATAATAATAAGTATAACTGGTGAGCTTCTGTGGTTTTCTGTGAGTAAAATCTGAACCTATCTATAAGATCACTGTAACCTTTGTTTTTGCAGTGAATTTTATATATATTCACTGAGAGAACTATGGTTACAAGGATGTTGTAGATAGGGTCTGAATTTACTCACACAAAACCATAGAAATTCAGCAGTTATGGTTAGAGTTATTTCAAGTAACTATAACTCACACCCTAAGGTAACTATAACTTGCGCCCTCACCATGCACAGTTTTTCCTTCACTAATTTGACTGCTGATGTTTCATTTATATTTAAAAAATTTAATAACGTTATAGAAATTGTCATGAGTGCTGTAATATCTGGGGAAATTAGCAGTGCATGGCGGAGACGCAAGATATAGTTACCTTATTATTTAACCATTGACATGACAATTGAACAAACAGCCTGTAGCACTGTCATTGAAAATCAGCAGCCATTTTGAAGTGTCCTCAAATGACCATATTTGAATATAAGATAATTTACACCCATAGTTTATATTTGTATTGATCACTGATACTGCAATAATTCAAATTGCACTTGAGTAGACCCGCTTGGATTATGACTATGCCTGAGGACCTGGACAGTGGACCACCCACAGAGCGGTAAGCACAGTTTGTGAATGTCACCTTCATTTGGTAGTTTTGGGTGGATAAGTGGCAGCAGATCCACCACTATATTGGGACATTTGTTTTGCAAGAGTGGCACCTGGGTTAATCTGCAGTAAACTTTTTTGCACTGCCTGATAATATGGCTTCTGCTATTAAAGCAAACAAAAAGCAGCAGCTAAAAATATATATATGTATATATATATATATATATATATATATATATATATATATTAATATACATTCAGTTAAAATATGACAAACTGGATAGGTTACACAAAAAAAGGAGCCAAGTGGTGGGAAGCAGAATCGCTAAAAATAATACTTCAACGTAGATAGAGTTAAAAGATGTGTAAGAATGTTTATTATTCCTACCTATGAAGATCCTAACCTAGAGATGTTGGAGGAATGGGCAAACAACTCAAGAAACTGTTCCATTACAATGATGAACATTTTGATGAAATGTGTCCAGGAAGATAGAGCCCAAATATTGGGGACAATTGATAACTTAGCAATTTGCAAATGAGATTAGATAAATAGGGCATGTATCGTACTGCAGCTTACGCACTCTACTGACAGTTTTAAGAGCTTTTTATGTAATATCAGATCCCTACCTAAACATGCAACTGAATGCTGGGATCTCCTCTCCTCATGCATGCATGCCTGATGTAGGCTTTGTAACGGAAACTTGGCTAAGCCATACCTATGTGCCTGCCTTTAACCTGGCTCTGCCGCATAATTATTGGATGATTAAAGCGGATTGAGAGGTAAGACAAGGGGGCGGCATTGCTATTCTTTTAGGAGATTCTATTAAAGTCTCCATCATTGAATCCTTTAATAAGGACTGGGTTGAAATGTGCATTTTCAAAAAAGAATGGTCCCCAATAGCTCATTGGAAAGATGCCTTGCTCTACCGCCCCCCGAGGGCCCAAAATATATTTAAGTCATCCCCTTATAGAGAGCATTGCTACCCATGTGTTGTTTGCTCAAAACGTTTTATTACTTGGAGATGTTAACTATCATTTTGATGACCCTTATGAGGCATGTCTCAGCTTTTAGCTTACCTAGCAACTTTAGTACTATACCAGACAATTCTGTGCCCGACTCACTAGGCTGCTCATAACTTGGATACGATTTTTACGAATTCCAGTGGTTGACACTGTGAACTACCTTTGCCTTTGACATGGACTGACCATGCTCTGATATGCTTCCAGATTGAGAAGAGAGGAAACCCAAATCTCAGACTACCTGGCAATAAAGGTGTGACAAGAAAATGGCATCATGTCTCTCCAAATGCGATTTTTGCTGTCTTTCACTTTTACATAACTAGACTGGATCTAGATGTAAATCATATGTTGGCAGATTTTCAGTTGTCCTTTTACCTTGTCTTTGATTGTATCGCTCCTTTAAGAAATCTGGCAAATACTCCACATAGATCTTTTGCACCTTGGTATACAACAGAGCTAAAAGCTAAAAAATAGCTCTGTAAGAAGTTAGAATGGCGATGGCGGTTGTCCCATAATTCTGATGACAAAGTCACATTTAAAGAGGCCCTCTCCGTCTATCATCATAATATTAAAAAGGCACGTACAAGCTACATTAGCAAGCAAATTGATCTGGTAAGTAATTCCTCTAGAGAACCATTCAAGACTCTTAAGGATTGTATCCATCCTTCCACCTGCATTCAGCCATTGCAGGCCACGCAGGAATTATGTGATTCCCTTGCTGACGTTTTTGATGAAAATATCAAATTAATTTATCAAAACTTTGCTAGAGGGTATCCCCAATCTTCTGCTGAGGAAATTGGTTGGACCTCCTCTGTTTCCAGGTGAAACAGGCTGGAAAAGTTTCAAACTAATTCAACAGGCATTGAAAAGGGTGAAATCTGGCTCCCCTATGGGCCCATGTCCACCTTGGATCACAGCCTTATCGTCTAGCCATATGGCCCCAGCTATAAGATTGTTATTTAATCTATTGATCAAAACAGGGAAAATGCCTCTAGCCTGGAAATCAACTGAACAGGAACAAGACTAGTGTTCTGCTGGTGGTACCCTCCCTCACTTTTGGGGTCCTCATCTGTGGCCTGAGGCTATGGGTACTGTCTGGATTGTGGACAGGCTCTCCATGAGTCACCAAATCACCAAGGTGGTTTCCACCTGTTTTGGTACTTTAGAATGGCTCAATAAAATTCTGGGTTGTGTTCCTGTCTCTTCCCAAAGAACCAATGTACAGGCTTTTGTCATTTCCAGGCTGTATTACAGAAACATTCTTTACCTAGGTGTCACAAAGTGCCTGCTCAAGCGGCTTCAGATAGTGCAAAATGCTACTGCAAGACTCCTACTTCACCCTCTATGTTTTCCTCCACTGCCAGCCTGCTCCATGAACTCACCTGGCTGCCAGTTGAACGTTGTTTTCAATTCAAAGCATTGTGCTAGGTGCATATATGTCTGTCTATTGCTGGCTCCACCTATCTCAGATGTCTGGTGTTACCATATATACCTAGCCAGTCTTTGCACTCAAGCAATCTTCATCTTGCTGTCATGCTCAGAATTAGGAAAACTCATCAATGAGGTTGAGCCTTTTTCATCTTACGCTCAAAGCTGTGTAATTCCTTACCCCCTGATTTGAGAGCGTGTCACTTTCTCTTGGTGTTCTGCAAGATGGTTCTTTTAACACTGTTTTAACTATGTTGATATGAAAGGCCTGTTTTAAGGTTTCGGGTACCTCACAGTAGTTTAGCACTGGGAAACCCTTTTTTAGGTAGCCGGGCACTGTACAAATCTATATAATAGTAATAATAATAATAATAATAGTAATAATAATAGTATTAAAAAGTGCATTCATTGACTTTGTACAGCTTTTGTCAATGTTGATAGAGGCTTGCTGTGGGCTAAACTGTCACCATGGGATTTTCTTCCACATCTTCTATTAGCCATTAGGAGCCTTTATTTGAACACATGGGTCAAAGTAATAATCTCCATCAAGAGGTCCTCATTAGCAAAGATTCACAGTAACAGGGGCCTTATACAGGGTTGTAATTTGGCCTCCTTACTTTTCAATTTATATCTAGTGGATGTAAATAACTGTATTAGCACTGCAAAGTGTTTTGTATCTAAAATTCTAGGGCAGAGGGTTTGTGTAATGCAATACGCGGATGATACAATACTTCTGAACCAAACAGCAATTGGTCCAGAAGTATTTACTTAAAAAATCCACGACTGACCCCAAAATTCTGAGCAATTTTTTACCCATTTCACTCTTTCCTACTTTGGTGAATCTGATGGAAAAAAAGTGTTAATAGGCAGATCTCTGCCGTTTTTGGAAAGTAACCACATACTCCATGACTCCCAGTTAGGTTTTAGACCAGGTTACAGTACTGAACGCACTCTACTCGAAGTGTCTGAACTTATTAAAGTTAACAGAGATGCCAACTTGCTGGTGCTTTTAGATCTTTCTGCAGCAATTGACATGGTTTATCATACGGTTCTGCTCAACAGGCTGGAAAGGTCTGGCATTACAGGTCAAGCACTGCTATGGCTTTAGTCTTTTCTGGACAATCGAACACAGGCTATTTACCTCCCTCCTTTTACTACAGAGGCTAAGCCCCTGAATTGTGGAGTCCCACAGGGGTTGGCTCTTAGCCCCACTCTCTTCAATGTATATATGGCACCCCTGGCCAAGCTGGTGGAACTACTGGGAATGAAGTTAGTGTCATAATCCAACGGCACCCAACTTCCTTTGGCCTTCCAGGAAAGGAGCCCATCCACCTTGGGCTCTTTTAATGGATGTCTTAAATCAGTCATGGATTGGATGAATTTGAGTTTTTTCAAACTTTTCTCAGACAAGACAGAGATACTTTTCTTCTGAACCAATTTCACTCCTGACTCAGACCTCTGGTGGCCCCCTGAGATGGGACCACCTCCCTGTCCTTCCCCGGTTGTCAGGAACTTAGGTGTCAAATTCGACTCAGAGCTCACTATCGAACACCAGATTACAGCTCTGTCCAGCTCCTGCATCTTGACTATGAGATCACTTAGGCATATGCTATACTTTATTCCTGCGGACGATCATAAAACTACTGTGCATGCCTTGATTACATAAAAACTAGATTATTGTAGTTTGTATTTAGACCTTCCAAACTTTTTGATCCAATGCCTGCAAACAATTCAAAACGCTGCCCACCTGATTTGTAAGATTCCCCTGTGGATCTCAATTTCTAACCATCTGCGGCAACTCCACTGGCTTCCTATCAAGAGTAGAATACAATTCAAGGCTCTCATTCTTGCATTTCGACTTTTTATTCAAACTGGTCCCGGGTACCTTTAAGAACCAGTTTAAAATCTTGACGGAAACTTGCGCTCTGGTTCCAATCACCGCAAATTGTTTCTAATTCCTAAGATACATAAGACAAGAAGTGGAGGTCGCTCCTTTTCTTACGTGGTGACCGGATTGTGGAACGCTCTTTTTTTTTTCCTCAGAAACTCCCCATTGGAATGGATCTTCAGGAAAGATTTAAAAACATTTCTGTTTGGCTCATCCCAATGAAACTTCTTTTATGAGAACTCACAATTGAGAAGTCTTCTCCGCAAGTGCTGGGATACCTTTTTGATAGCTGTGCACTATAGAAGTGCATTGTATTGTATTGTAATTGGACTCCAAACAGCTTTGAATTGACTGGCTGATTACTGCAAGATCAACAGGGTCAGCATTAATATAACTAAAACTAAGACTTTAATCTTTGGCAAAAGGAACATCAAACATGGAGCCTGGTCTGCTAATGGCCAAAAAGTAGAAAGAGTGCCTAACGTCAAATATCTGGTAGTCTAGTAAATTACCGGGGCCCTCTAACTGCTTACATTGAGACCTTGGCTACTTCTGCTAATGCTCTCACTTTTGCCTTCCTGCATCTCTTTAAGAACCTTTCATGTCAGGATCTGTCATCAATCCATAAAATCATCAAATACAAACTGATGCCCACACTTGCATACAGATCATTTGTTTATCATAACCGTATAACAAGTTGGGTGGACCGGGCCCGAAGCCAAAGCTATAGGTGTCTCTTCAAGTGACCGGCTTGCACAGTGCTGACTCAGATATGCTCAGAGTTCAACCTGGCCCTCCAAGAATATGTCCTTAATGCCAGCTTTCTTTTTTTGTGTGCCAGGCTATCCATAGCAAACCCTGATCTCTAAAACTGCTGGTGTGGGACATAGTTTAAGACATGAATCGAAACTTCACTCACTCTATTAGATGGCCATGGACCAACTTGTTGCTAAAGAGCTTTTGCCTGCCGCATTGCCCAGTAAAAGTCTGTCTTAGCTATTGTTGAAGTAAGCCAGGTTACTGTCAGCCCAAGAGGATTTACAAATAATCCATACATTTAACATCTGGCTTACATCAACCAATAATTCTTCCAGCGTATTTGTCATTCCCAATCAATCTTAACATCAAGATACAACTTTTGCTACTGCAGCTTGGTTTAATCCCACTTAAAGCATACAAGAACCAACGTTCAGGATGTATCATGCAGGGGCTGCAGCGTCATACAAGAATAAGTTCCACACATTCTATGCTTATTCCCCTTTTTGTCCTCTCTTAGAAAAAACTGGCTCCTACCAATCTTCAGGTAATTGAACATGAGGGCCTGCAATGCTGAAGTTGTAGAATGCTTTAAAGGGGATTCAAGACAATTAACTGCAAGATTGTTAAAGTTTATGAAGACTGCTTCCTCGTTGCTCAATAATGTAACATTGTGAATTTAATATTGGAGGCCGGTGCCTGCATTTTAGAGTATCATGGTATTGGCTTTGAAAGGTACTTATCTCTTAGATTCCATAAATGGCCTGGATGCATATGGACCATATAGCTTATTGCGCACTAGTTCCAGATAATGAAGCTCTGAGGATTGCACTTTTGACCATTTTGTGAATGGCACTGAATTGCATTAGCACTTTATCACTTTTGAGGGTCTTTCTGCCAGTATTTGCAACTTGTGCTTTCAAGAATACTTGCACATCATAGCTTGTACTTTTTAGCATCCCTAATCTATTGACATATTCGCCTTACTGTTGCAAGAAGAATTCGGGGTCATCAGAACTGAATAATTTTCTCATTTGTCCACAAAAAAAATCTTCTTACAACACAAGCACCCTTGCACCATTGTGCAAGGGTGCCTGCATTGGCACAAGGCTACCAAAACATTGCCAGTGCAGGGGCAAAGGGAGAGATGCATCTTATTCTTTTAAATATGGCACATTCCTTCCATTTCCTTGTGACACAGTGCAGCGCAGAAAGGTAAGTTGCTGCAATGCGTCACTTTGCCATAAATATGGCCGGTAGAGCATAGCAGGTGGACCCTTTGCCAGATCTCGATGGATACCTTGATCACCAAAGAACTGGATAGTTAAGTCAGGGAGCCCATCTAGGGTAAAATTGGTGATCCTTCTCCATCAGATGAATGGTCAGCAGAGCTGCTTATTGAACACAGGATCTGTTCCAGGACAATCATGGTCGGAGTGCTCCTCTGACAGCAGAGCACCTTTTAAATAATCAAAACTACATTGTGTTAGAGGCGCAGCTCTGATGCGTTGATATGTCTAGGATTGAGGAACTGTCTCCAAATGGACAACGCAAGCACTAGGATATCTTGTTCTATATTCCTATCCTTGAACACAGTGTACAGATTAAATGGTGAGAAAGGCTTACTAAAAACAAGCAACAAGTACAGCATATTCTTAGAATAATATTGTGCAAGCATAACACACGTAAAATATCATTGCTTAAAATGATGTCAACCTAAACTGTGTAAAATGTAAAACTAAAAATGGAGAACCAAGATGGGCCAAAGAAGGCTTCATGAAAAGTGTCAATTAGAGCACTTCATTAAAGATCCCAGCTTGAGTGGCAGGATAATTTAGATATGGCATCCATCTCCTGCAGTGAAGATTGAGGTTCAGGGCTATCCTGCACCTGGATGCTGTTGTACTACCAGCCAAATGTTCATTTATCTGTTAAGTTGTGGGGACGTAGGTTCCAAATATAAGAGCCTGTCTCATGATTTTCTCTATGGGAGAGCATTCCAGTGCAAACTACTATTAAAGAAAACAAGTCATAATTCCCTTATAAACAATCAGAACTTTAACATGATTAAAATTAAAACATTCCAACATTTTGTGTTTGAGAGTATTCCCGTATATTGTAGATATGAAATATAAAGTCAATGATAATCAGCTTTATAAAACAATAGCAACATTCATAACCTTGTAAAGAGGATACATGATCAGGAATGATGGAACTGGAATGTCTTTTACATTGCTCAAAGGAGCACATGAGACTGAGGGTCATACAGAGTTGCAAACACTTCCCTAGCTGAAGGCTATAGGGACAACACATCCAGCCTTCACTCAGCTTATGTGGCAGCTTGCAGACACAGACAGCACCAGCAGTGGCTGTTTCTTTGCACTGCATCGGTTCAACTATTTATAAATGTATGGAGGAATAAAATGAATATGAAAAATCGAAATAGGCCTCTTTTGGTGCTACATTTAGCTTACTTAGCCAAGAGAAAGATGACATTGGAGGTACTGATGTACAGAAGCTTTGTAACAACATCATAATATTACAACACTTTCCTTATTCCATCTCCTGACAAGTACCATTACCACTATTTTGTTTACTTCTTTTTATGATAGTTGCTATTCATATTGTTTCAACTAGGGCAGTATTTTGATTTTAATGAAACTTTAAAATATATTTCTGGTTTCCTAGCGCTCTTTAGTGTGTCTGTGTATTTATAAAATGGGGTTTGGGTTCCACTAACTTGGGAATGATTGTTACCTAGAATGCACCTTACTCAAGTAATGCTAAGTGGGTTGGAAAGTGATTGTAGTCCACTAGGTTTTCTGTTAGAGGTTTGCATATTGACTTGAAAAGTTGTTGCAGTCCACTAGGTTTTCTGTATCAGGTTGCCATATTGATTAAGCCTTAGTTCCAGAGGTTCTAGAAGACCCAGCACTGGTTACAAAAGAAGTTATCAGTTATCAGTAACCAGATAACACTCAGTGTAATCTGACTCTGCAAGTCCATCCAGTATAATGCTTGATAACCTGACTTGAAAGCTTCATAAAATCAAAATTAGGCCAAATGACGTCCAATGAATGTTTCAACTTTGATCTTGCCAGATGCCAAACGACTGGGTCAGCAATTGCAATAACGGTTAGGAAAATCCAAGCAATAGATAATAAAGGTATTGAACTGACACAAGAGACTCATACAGTAGTCCAGAAGGTAAGCAAGGCTCACTTTGCATCACAAACCTTTCAGATCTCAAACCAGAGTATCAAAGGAAAATACAGAGCCTAAAGTGATGAGGAATGCCCTTGTTGTCCCAGCTCTGACACTGTCACAGTCTTTCAATCCTGCCTCTCCCCTCCATTTGGTTGTTGACCCTGTTCCTGTCATTCAACTCCTGCTCTTTCACTTATGCGCCACCATTTGCCTTTTTGACCTTTTCTACTCTCATTCGTGCACTCTGAATCCTGCTTTTTGATCCCTCACTCATATTGTGCTTCTTGTATGCTTGTTTCCTCTTGATCTTTGCTCACTCACTCTTGCTCATCCTCTCATTTTGTTTTTTTCACTGATTTGCCTCTCTCATATCTTTTTTGCCTCATTTTTGCTCCCTGTTTCTCAGTCTTTTTATGCTTTGCCCTGCTCTCTCCTTCTCCTTTTGCACCCGCCTTTGTCCCCGCACTGTGCTTTACAGCCCCATCCACCACCAGAAGAATCCTCCTGCTCCTTTTTAATAGTGCCTGCAGTGTAGTCACGCTACTTGTGCGCCAAAAGATAGTCCATTTGCACTTGTCTTTGTCCAACACCAGGACCCTGGTCCTCCACCAATCCTCCACACACCCAATGCTACTGTAAGCCAGCCTTTCATGCTCTGAACCTCAAATGAACTTTCCAGGGTTGCAGCAATGTGTCCTGGCTGACACAAAAAAATTTCTTCTGTGTTACTTGCCACTTCTCCAGTGCTCCACTTTCCATGCCCCTCTCTTCACACACGATCAAACACCCTACAACCCCCATATAGCTCCTAGCCCTCCCTGTCCTGACTCCTTCACAAGATCATAAGAGTGGACAGACCTGGAGGAGGGCTAACTATCATCTTCAAAGAGAACATTCACTGCTGCACCACCGTCCACAAAGACCAGCCACTACATGCAACACCTGGCTTTTAAACTACACATCAGAAACAACTCCACCCTGGGGGAGGCACCCTCATTTCCCAGTCTTCTGGGCCTTGAGCAAACTTCGGGAGCATAGTGAACTTCATCGCCCCCTCTGATGCTTCACCCAAGATACATCATACTCCTTGGTGACCTCAACCTAAGGGTAACCTGAAGGACCTCACCAACTCCAACACCAACAACCTCCTGGAGGGCCTAACTACACTGGGACTCACCCAGCCATTTGAGGGTCCTAAGGTCCAGGATACAGGACACCATCTTCACAAACTTCAATATCATCACATGGACAAGTCCACCTCCTCAGCTGGACTGAAAATGCTTTCTTCTACTTCAATGTGCTCACCACTTACCATTAGGAAACAACTATTTGCAAATCCACCTGATGAAACTGGAATAGGATATCAGAAGAAACATAGACCTCAGTACTCCAAGTCTACCAATGGCAACACTAGCACACCAACCACAACACAAGACCACCACAATCTCTTATGATCGATCACCGACTTCAATGCCTGGATCACCTCCTGAGCCAATGCTATGGGCCCACTCAAGATCACCGCCATCAGGGCCAAGCTCTGAGCGAGTTGATTCAGAGAAAAACCAAGGCTCAAAAAATTACACAGCAAGCACTCAAATGTAGATTGAGACAGGCCAATGACAAAACGGACAAATGCTTCTATAAATCAGCCCTCAGGATCTACTGTCAGAAAATCAGATCAACCAAGTAATCAGCACTGACTGAACTCATCAAAAACAGCACAAACAATGCCAGGGAAATCTTCATAATTGTGAAGGATTCCACCTCTCCCACCACAAGTTCCACAACCTTCACCCATTCAAAAGACCTCTGTAGCAAGCTCTCCCACTATTTCAGGGGCAAGACCAGCAACATCTACAATAATTTTAACCCTCACCTGGACTATTATACCCTTGCAGCCCTCATGTCCATTGAAACTAACCTCCAGGACCCCATCTTGACCACCTGACCTACCATCTCCACTCAGCAACAATACCACATCTTCACCAAAGGACGGTAGCCCATCAGTTCAGTGCTAAGCCTAATACTCAACAGCTCCATCAATGCAGCCACCTTCCCAGATGCCTGGAAATATGCCACACTACTACCAATCAAGAAGTATTTCTCAGCAGACCCAAAGATGCTGGCCTTCTACCGACAGATATACCTGCTGTCCTACTCTGCTAATGTACTGGATAAATCATTTAAAAGTGACTAGACGAATACATAAACAACAACCACCTCCTCAACCCTTGTTGTGGGTGCACTAGCACATCCAAGAGCTCGATAACAGTAAGATGCTGTGGATTGCAACATTCCGACTTATTTGGGTGAATTCACTTTATCCTTGAATATCAAGTTTGCAATAACCAATGCTTGTTAAATGTCTCATTTATTATAACCAATACTTGTTGATTATGCACTTTGTAATCTACCTGCTCCACTGTAACTGTCAAAACATGTGCCCTTCACAATGTGATCTGCATTGAACATGTGCCACAATCAGGTTGCTAATTGCTCATTTCCTTAACAAGCAATCAAATGCCAAAAGGCACACCTGCACATTTTATCATTTAAGGATTCTTCTGAGGCCTGGCTTGGTTTGGTACCTATTGCTCTGCTCACCTATTTCCAGTCAAGTCAAGTTCCTTGTCCTCCAGCCTACCTCCAGATGAGTTCTAGTGCAAGTCAAGTTCCTTGTTCTCCAGTCTGCATCCAGTCGAGTTAGTGTTCCTCGTCCTCCGACCAGCTTCCAGTTGAGTTCCAGCATTTCTCGTCCTCTGGGCAGCCTCCAGTAGAGTTCAGTGATCCTCGCACTCCTTCGTGTGGAGTCCCAGCTCTCCTCTTCCATCTTCTGCTGATAATCCCATATTTCCTGTAAAAGAGAGAAAATAAGAAAGGTGAAAAAGGTTTGGGTTCTTCTGTAATTTTCAAGCAAGTAACTTCATTTCAAGGTAAAGAAAGATTAATCGCTTAGAAGAAACAAAACAGAACTCTGTATTTTAAATAATTTATGCCAATAAGAACTAGCATGATTTGTTGTTTAGGTGGGACTCCAAGATACCGCTAAACAGACATTAAGAAAAGACGTACTTCTTATTACAAGTGTTCCCCTGAGAATGAGAAGATTGGAAATAGAGCAAGTTTATCGGAACTATTATTGGCAAGAGATTATGCCAGAACATGAAGAAGACTTTTAGTCAAGTTGATTGTTTTTTGAGCTTGGACGTTGCTTCAGAGACTCTGAAAGTATTGTAAAAAGAGGAAGAGACTTGTTCAGCCTTATAGAAATGTATGCACAATGTGTCAACAATAAGTGACATTATGCAATGTACAATAGTTTATGTATGTTCAATGTATTAATGAAGTAATTCTTTTGCAGCCCAGAATCCTAAACTACAAGTCCTGACGCCCAACACGACATGCAGTCCAGAGTCCAGTAGTCCGATTCTGCAGTCCATGAAGCAGAAGCTGGTATTTTCTCTTTTTCTCTTCCCAAAACCCACTTCCACTTGAGGACTTGCGAGAGGTCAATGTACTCTTCATCGCAGTCACGTTAGTTTTCACCGTGATCGGGGAATTGTCATTGCTCCATCGGAACACCTGGAATTCAGTGGAGTGGTTCTCACAGAACAACCCCCTAACCTGGATTCAGGCCAAGCCACAGCACCAAGACTAACCTCATTGCCACCACAGATAACATCTGACTAATCATGGAGAGAGGAGACACTGCATCCCTCATCCTATTTGACATATCTTCTGCCTTCTACACCATCACCAACCCTATCCTCATTCATTGCCGCTACAAATTGGGCATACAAAAACCTACTTTCCATTTGATCTGCTCTTTCCTCACCTGTTGCAGTCTGTCGGCCTGGATCCCTACAACTCGACCACTGTCAACCTTATCTGTGGAGTACTGAAAATACCTTCTCTTAGTCCTACACTGTTCAATGCCTACGGGACACCTCTCACAAACATCATATGGACCCACTAAATCATCAGCTCTTGTGCTGATGACAACCAGCTCATCCTTTACCTTTCTGATGACGCATCCAGCACGCAGTCCAACCTCCCCTCCTGAACGTGTGAAATCACCTGTTGGATGAAGATCAACTGTTTGAAATTTAACACTGTCAAAACAGAAGTGGTACTCTTTGGTAAGGACACCTCACTGTGGAACTCCACCTGATGGCCAGCAGACCTCTGGCCAAGACCCTTTCCAACAACCCCGGGCAAGAAACTAGGAATAGTTCTGGACCATCAACTCGGGATGACCAGCCAAGTCAATGCCCTTGCCACTTTCTGTTTCTGCACCCACAAGCTGCTCACAAATATCCTCAAATGGCTCCTGATCAACACTTGTAGAACTGTCACCAAGGCCCTCATAACCAGAAGGCTGAAATACAGCAAAACATCCTGCCATGGAATAACCACTCAACTGACCAGAGGATCACACAAAACACAGCAGCCAGCCTCACACATAGGCTCCCACACTGCATACACACAACCCCACACCTCGGACACCTCCACTAGCTCCCCGTTCACAAAAGTGCACTCTTCAAACTCCTCACACACAAACAAACAGCTGCACAGGCTCCTCCTATCTCAAAAACTGCATCAATTGCTACACATGACCAGAAACCTCAGCTGGGTTGGCCTTTTGCTCACACACATCCCCCCTCATACACATAGCTAACGCTGGCAGTCAAGCTTTCTCATACCTTGCTGCTAAAGCCAGGGACAAAGTCTCCTGAACTGTCTCCTTAGTCCTTGACATCCATAAAAAACTGAAGAGATTTTTACCTAGATCACAGGCACAATCAAAGCAGCCCCCTCCTATTAACACCAGGATACCCTCCTGGGTGAGTCGTGCATTCCACAAGTGTATGGCTAGTAACATAAAACATACCATAACATAACAAAGCATCCAAACTAAGTTGTCTTTGTTTGAAGTATTATGTCTCAAAGAAAGTGTGCCAAACAGTGAGTATGTGCATAGCTTTGTAAATAAGTCTTGCTTGACCAATAACATACAAGATCCATATGGTGTGCCCGGCCCAGATATAACTAAAACTACTAGTGCCTCTCTGCAACAATAATCCCTCCCCAATGCTCCAAAATGCACAATAATTTCTTCCCTGAAAAGGAAACCAAAATTAAACTCACTTGAACCATTCAAGTACATAAAACACTAAACTACCTTTATTAGCAAAATCATCAATGGAGTTCTAATAATTAAAATACAAGATTTTATAAAATTAAACAATGCTGTACTGAACAAACAATCAGATTTTAAACCAAGGAGGGGCACAGAAATGGTAATAGCCAGTATTGAAGCATATCTACTAACCATTCCTGAAAAGGGAAAACTCTTCGGGAAGTGCATGATTCTTCTACAAGACTGGAGATGAGAAAGAGTTGTAGCTCGGATTAGGGAGGCAGTTGCACTGAGTGAGGAGCAGGGAGGTTCCATCTGCCTCTGCTTTACCCCACCTGTCTTCAGTGTCTTGGGTGAACAGCGTTGGGACTGGTGCGGGGGCTTGGGCTGTCACGGTCTGCTGCCACGTGGCTCCAGCCACTTCAGTGCCTTGGTCCCAAGGTCTTCAAAGTGATGTTGAGGGTTCGCGGGCTCTGGCTCTGCACGTTAGAGCTGCAAAGCTTACCAGTGTGTGGTGGTTGCTGCCATTCTGGCCCGTGTTGTTGGGTGCTAGTTCCCAGTCAAATGTGTTTTGCCATCGGCAGACATGCAGGAGTACAAGTTGCTGTGCTCTCATGTTAACCTTGTTGCATCCTCTTGTTGCCATCTGTGCTCCCCTCACCAAGTATTTTTAGTGGTCAGTAGAAAATTACAGAAAGCAGAAGTTATTTGGGCAGTCACCTGCTACTTATACCTCTAGCTGCTAAAATGCCTTTGCCTGCCCGCCTTTATTTTACTTATAACATTCCCGCACCTTACATTACCAACTGCTCAAGGGCTTGGAGGATCCAGAGCAGGAAAGACCAAGTAGGTGCTGGTACCTTGAGTAAAAGTGCCCCTGACAGTCCTCTCCCAGCTTCAAAGGCATGTTATTTAGGTATTAGGTCATCTTGGTGGCTCCAGTGAAGGGATTAGTTAGGCTAGCAGAGTGTGGCAACTCAAGACACCTCAAGGATTAAGGCCGAAGATTGCCAGTGGTCTGGACTTATTGCTATGTTGGCTTATGCATGACTGGTGTGGCATGCAATGTTGCCTAGAGGAGTTTAAATTCTGAGCATCAGGAGCAATGGATCTTGCTGTAGTGCAATGCCATTTAGCCCCTAAGTGCTGAAGAAAGTACTCCTAAAGGGTTTAGTGCTTGTACCTTCCTTCAGTGTCCAGCTAAGGACCTCATAAGTTTATCTTTACCACAAAAGCAGCGTTTGTGCTCCTGATGTTTCGTTCCTGGTAGCTATGGACCCATGTGCGGTGTTTCCTCGTGTTGGTCCTTAAGGTTGGGTAGCCATCCTAGGTGACCTTCAAACGGAGTCGAGTAATTCTGGTGTTCATAGGATGGTGGGCCAGAAACCAGTGATGGGAGTTCCAGTGCAGCTTATGGGCAGGGAGACCACTTGTGGTGAAAGATGGTGTATTAAAAGTCTAAAGCCAAAATAGGTAAAAAAGGATATGGAGGCTCCCCGAATCACAACTCGCACACTTAGGTCTAACAAGATTCAATTGGACTATAAAGCAAAGAGAAAAGGAAAATGCAACTTGGATGTTACTCAGTTAAGCAAGTATACTGAGTTGGGGTGATTTCAGATCACTTCTGTCAGAGTCAGTGAGGAAATTTGCATCTAAACATTTTCTTGCAGTAAAGGATGGAAAGTCAAGTCCGGAATTACCCCATCAGATATTTTGAGCTCAAACAAACACAGAAATTCAACAGAACTAACTATACCTTGCAACACAATCACACTTGCGCCCCTGCCATGCACTGCTAATGACCACACATATTACATCACTCATGACATATTCTAAGACATAATTTAGAACATCACTGATGATATCTCAGATGACATCAATGATGACATCAGTGACGGCCCCTTGTCATATATTTAATAAAGAAAATGGTGGCTGTCATTTTTTTCTGTTTTTTTGCCACCATTCCAGAAGAGTCCAGTGAAATCACTGAAAGAAAATGCTGATATTTGTTTGACAACCGAAAGAGGGTCCCTCTAGATTACCCCAGTAGGCCCTGGGGGTGCGGGGTATCCCTACCTTGTGCCCTTATCTTTTTTGTAAACTCCAGGACAGGGGACTAACTCCCAGAGTCCTGTAATGGCTGCCAGCAACATTTTCTCATGTTTCTGGCAGCCAGCCAAGGTGCTCGCTCTCGCTGCAATCTGACTTCTGCAGGAGTGAATAAGCCCAAGGGGGTAAATGCTCCCTGGGTCAATCTTAACCCACTTTTTTTTTTACTGGCACTCCAGAAAGACTCTTGTGGGAGTCCCTTGAACCCAGCCATCCAGATATACAAATATGTTTGACCCTTATTTTGTCAAAAACTACTGAACAGATTTACACAAATCACAAACAGCACAATCTGTGTATCAAGATCTAGCTTCCTGCCAAATTTGTTGAAAGCACTTTTTGCAAAAATGTTTCGGATAAAAGTCTAGGAGAATGCATGGGGAAATTGGCTTTTTCAGGCCCAACTTTATAGATCTCCCCAAAACTTTTCAGTAAGGAGTTGAGGTAAACAAATGTTTTTTGGAAAGATTTGTAGAGATTCATCAAACTATATCCACGTTATTAGCAAACTAAAAAGCACCCCGTCTATGGAAAAGCTGACCTAACTTTAACTACTCCTATCTTTGCGAAGACGCTGCACTCGTAAAGATACTACTCACAATTCCCTTTGTGAATAGTGAACAATCCTAAAAGTGTATATTCACCTTTGTGAATCAGTTTCCCAGTTTATGTACTTTGAATATTCCTACTATGTACAACTTGCCTCGTTGAAACATGCATAAAAGAGAACACACAGCCACTATTGAATGAGGCTCAACTGGAATACATGGAAGGATATTCTGAAGTGCAGCCAGTGAAAGCATGCAGCTGATAAAGCTAGAAATTGTGGCTCTATCAACAACTGTTAACCAAGATATAGTCCTAAGTCTCCATTTTACCTCTATGCTGCCTTACAAAGCTTGCTCCCATCCAGCTAATTTGACCTCTGGAATCTCTCTGTGCTGGACACAAAGTAATGATGAGATATACACCATTGGCGTTTGAGAGTTAGGAACCTAAACTCTAATCTTCTCTAAGTGGTTCAACATTCTAGTTAAGGACAACAGTGGGGTAGACCAAGGCAGATTCTCTTTGAAGGGGAAAATCACGGCTGCAGATCGAAAATGGAGGTGGCAGCCAACTTATTTCAGTCCTTCAAAAAGGGTGAGCAATAGCTAAGCAGTGCTCCATGTCCCCACAATGCCTAGCTGACTAACCAAAATACTGTGGCCAACTATATCAGAGCCAGAGGAGAAATCAGTCAACAGCCTGGAGGGACTCCCAATTTCCAAAACTGTGCACACGTCATCTAAATTGGCACAAACTCAGTCAAAGGACCCTGCGTGAACCCTATTTGTGCACATAGCAAATGTCATTATCTTTCATAAATTTGGAGAGCCAGCCAGCAGCATGTTTCCGCACATTGTTCGAAATTGAAAAGAGAAGAATAATACTTTGCTAATTGTCAGACTCAGTCAGATTAAAGTTTGCATTTAATACAGAGTAATTACTACTTATCTTTTTAAAACAAGGCTATCTTTCCTGGAGATGAAGAAGGAATACATAAGGCTAGTTATAATAGGTGTTATGATCATAACCACAATTCTATCAATACTAATTCATCATTTCACTTTACTACTGGAAAACGAACCCATTCAACTGCATTTTATCAACAGTACCCAAATACACTGTGTTGGATTATGAGCACATTAAAAAATCGGCACATGTTTCTTGGTCCTATTGATACCGACATAGTGCGACACAGGGGCGCTAACCCAACACATTAAACTGCACTCAAGGGTCAGTAACGCACCAGAAAGTACTGCATCCTAAATAGACTAACCTACCACACTGCACTACATGTTGGAGACACCACCCTAGTGTACCCCTCCAAACGCCACTAAACTACCAGAAGACATTGCTTTTTAGTTATGCTAAACCATCACACTGCACTGCATAGTGAATGTACTATCACCCACATTTTGACACTGGGATGCTAAAACGCCATGCTGCACTTTAAGCTAGGGATACTAAACACACATAGGCCCTCATTCCAACCCTGGCGGTCTCTGACGCGGAGGGCAGCGGAAGCACCGCCAACAGGCTGGCGGTGCTTCCAGGGCTATTCTGACCGCGGCGGTAAAGCCGCGGTCAGAAAAGGGGAACCACCGGTTTTCCCCTGGCCCAGGGAATCCTCCATCCATGGGGATTCCGACCCCCTTCCCGCCAACCTGTTTCTGGTGGTTTTCACCGCCAGAACCAGGATGGCGGGAACGGGTGTCGTGGGGCCCCTAGGGGCCCCTGCACTGCCCATGCCACTGGCATGGGCAGTGCAGGGGCCCCCTAACAGGGCCCCATACAGATTTTCACTGTCTGCTTTGCAGACAGTGAAAATCGCGACGGGTGCCACTGCACCCGTCGCACCCCTGCAACTCCGCCGGCTTCCTCGTTGCAGGGGCTTTCCCGCTGGGCCGGCGGGCGGCCTTTTGGCGGTCGCCCGCCGGCCCAGCGGGAAAGCCAGAATGGCATCCGCGGTCTCCTGACCGCGGAGCGGCCATTCGGCGGTAACCGCATGGCGGGCGGCGACCGCCGCCCGCCACGGTCAGAATGACCGCCATAATGCCCTAAGTAGAACATACAAGCTACTCTGAAGTCATGTTTAATCAAAGTAACCCGCTACACTGCAATGAATCCTAGAAACACTAACCTCCAACACTAACCTCCATTCTAGAGGAACTGAGTACACCATAAACCAGGGATTCTGATCTATCAGATTGCATGTTAAGAATACAATCACCAACACCACAAATATTCCACTGCTTATTAAAAATAATGTCCCTCACACTGCTCTTATTGTAGGGACACTATCTCACTGTATGCATGTAATGGGCATTAGCCAACCACAGTGCACTGCCAATCAGAGATTCTTACCCACTCCACTACACCTCATAATATAAATACTAACTAATCACACTGCACTATTTTATAGAGATACCAAACTCCAAAATCTTGAGGACATTACAGTGTATCGTATGATTTCCAACACACCATTTTGCACTATATATTGTGGGCAATATCCTAGTAGACCATACTAGTCCCATAAGGCATGCTAACATACCACATCACACTGCATGCTTAGGGCACTAACTCACCACCACTCTGCACAATATCCTAGGACAACTAACCCACCACATTGCATTATAGCCTAAACAAATCTAACAGATTGCATTGAGCAACTGCCTAGGACTGGCTACCTTCTACTCTGCACTGTATCTTAAGGATGCTAGGCAAATAGCATGTACTTATTTTTAGTGCACTCATAAACTACACTGCAGTAAACCATAGTGGCAGTAACAGATTACATGATATGTATTGGAGGAACTGATGCAGACACAACTCTGCATCTGATCATAGCGATGCTGTCCTACTAAACTTCTCTGCATTCCTAGGCCACTAGCATCCCATAATCCATTACATACTAGATTATTTCTCTTAGTACACAGTATCTAGAGAGGCTAACCCACCAGAGTAAAGTGCATGCCAGAGGCACTTACCCTCCAGAGTCCACTGTGTTTGATGGACCCTAATCCCTACATGTCACTGCAATTAATGGTCACCAATCCATCACCCTATATTGCATCACAGTGACAAAAACTTGCTAGGTTGTACTGGTTAAAAAGGCACATTAGTCTATCACATTGAAAAGCATGCTAGAGACTCTAATTAATCAATGCATTCTGAGGATGTTAATGTGCCTCACTGTACTGCACATTAAGGACACTAATAGACTATACAGCTTTACACCTTAGCGAAACCAAACACTCACAAAACACTGTATCATAGGGTCACTCTACCACAGACACAATGCTATCACACAGCACTGAATACTTTTGAGAGGAACAGTGTCATTTTGATCCTGCCAGATAACCTACTGGCCAGCAAAGTTAGTAGAGGCTATAACTTCCACGGCCCTGGCAAATCATGCCCACCAAATTTACAATTCTCTGCCATGCAGGTCAGGGTCTCTGTGCCTTCACAGGAACTTCTTGTGTGTCTGCTGACATTGAAAGCACTGAAATGTTACCAGTCAGGAGCCATGTTTTTTGAGTTTTCTCTGTAGAAATGTTTGGCTTTTGTTTTCAGGAAACAAGTGCCCAAAGTTGGAGTTTGGGTATTGGAAACAAAAAGAGCAATGCCCATGACTTGCAGGGAGTTTTCTTCATGTGCATTGATGATCATTGTGTGACTGGGACCTCCATACCCACTGGACAAACCAGGGCAGGGAAATCTTGTGATGAATATATTGATGGCAACAGTAAATATGACCTGGTGACTGAGTGTCAGATGGAATTCCAGCTCAGAGCTTTATAATGGCAGGGTCAGCTGAGGTTCCACTCTTGTAAACATGACACTTCCCCTACCACTAAATGGGGAAATGTGAGATACTTCAGGGCTCCCACTCCACCTAACTCCAAGTGATCACCTTACTCACTACTCAGGATGTGTGAAATTATGTTTTTTTTTTTTAACAAACTAATTTGCCACTGGTGTCTTGACAATATTGTTTATGTGAGGTGTGTGTATTTTAAAAAAGTATGAAAAATTGCTTATTAAAACCCCAATAATAACAGAGATAATGCAAAATTCAGGAATGTTTCTAATGTCTGGGGTTTAATTAATATTTACTTCTGTAGCTACACAAGTTTTGATGTAGAAGGTTTTTTCTTCAGTTCCACAACTTGTCAGATGCTATGTCCCATCTAGCACTGATGTGATTCATCCCAAGGCATTTTCTCACCCACTTCCATTCCTACACTTTTGTATCCAGTACAGACCCCAACATTAATCAGCACTCTAGATCCAGGGTGCTGGCTGCCGTTAATCTTTGTTTGCCCCTAACCTTCCAATGCCGTGATAATGCTATCAACAATTCTCACAAATCGCTTTTGCAATTTAGATGAAATTATACATCTCAAGATTTGGTAAAAATTGCACTTTTCAGAAGATTTGCTAAGAATCATATAAGATTGTGTTAACTGTCTTTGGTACAGTTTCTTATTTAAGTCATGCCCATGCTCTGGATCTCGCTTTGCTTCATGAGCATCCATCTATACCAGAACCAGAGTTTGGGGGTTCTTACTATTTGTTTGAACTTCTGTATAAAATGATGAAGAATAATCAGATTACAAGCATTTTTGGTGAATATGAATCTGGCACAGAAGGCAACTCAAATATGGGCTTGAGGAAAAAGTCCACTTTCCAACCCTTGACACAGTCATTACCATGTGAGTTCCTTGCTTTCAAGCAGGTGGTACAGAAAGAAATTAAGGAGATTAGTCATAGGTGAAGTAATACATTCCATAATCTAACACAATATGAGTACCAGGCACTGACAAGCTTGAGAAACAACAATAACCTGGTGATTAAACCCATCGACAAAGGAAGGGTGATTGTGGTTATGGATAAAACCATGTATGATACTGAGTGTCACCACCTCCTAGCTGATAGAAGCAATTATTAAATATTGCAAGAGGCTGAGCAACAAAATTAAAACAACAGTGGAAGAAGCCTGTGCACATGACTGGATTGCAAAACATTGCTCAGAATTTCACATAGCAGAAAAACCGAGAACACATAGGTTCTGTACTTTACCAAATATACACAAATTGAAATCAGCCCTCCATGGGTCACTACTTGAACCTTTGCTGCAGTTTTGTGACTGGTTCCTAAAGCCCATAGTCAAAAAAGGAACATCATACCTGCGAGGCATAAAACATGTCTTATGTTTGTTGTGTGATTTGGAGCTCAATGAGGCAGAGGACATAATTGTCACTATGGACATCGAGGCACTCTGTGCTAGCATCCCGCAAAAACGAACCATTGAGGTGATTGAAGGAATACTGGAACACACAGAGTTGGACTTCATGACTGTTAGACAGTTCATGATAGAATGTGCGGAGTTAGTCCTCATAGAGAAATGTTTCGAATTTGGGTATATACTTTACCATCAGACATGGAGCACTCCAATGGGTAGTGCCCTTGTCCCATGTTTGGCCTGCCTCTATGAACACCAGTCTTTTTCCTCGACAGCCCTTATAAGGACAACACAAAGCCCTGGTGTAGGTATATTGAAGACATTTTGATAAGATGGTAGCAATGAGCGGGCAAAGGAATTCGTCCAGTGGGTTAACACCAGAAACAGGTACTTCAACTTCAGCTCAGTAATAAAAATGAGGCACTTTTTCTAGACCCGGTCATCACCATTAGGGACCGTCCTATTTAAAAGAACAGCTTGCTTCTGTATGATAGTTTCCACCTGAGGGCCCTCTTTGGGAATCTTCCGGTAGGGCAATTCCTTAGAGTCAGATGCAATTGTTCCACTCTTAAAACTTTTGCAACATGGGCAACAATCCTGGAAGAGGAATTGGTTTCCCCAGTTACCCTATGAAGGTGCTACAAAGAGCCTGCAAACAAGTCAAGAACAACAACAGAGACTCCCTTCTGGAGACGAACCTAAAAACAAATACAGACAGAATAGCATATGTAAAATACATACAAGCCCATCTCAAATAAAGTATAAAACATTGTTTGAAAACATTAGAGAAAGCTAAACGTAACACCAGCGTATGAGATACGCTGGTTCACACCACAAACAGAACTACACCAACCCGCAACTGAACACACTCTAGGGTAAAAAAAAAGCTGGTTGGATATCACTTGTCCCTGCGGCTTATTTTACATGGGAATGACCACTAGGAAAATAAAGATCAGAAAGGTGAGTGTTGCAGCACGACTCCATGCAGGAGTACCACTAAACTGATGTGTCACCATCAGGAATCCAACATCACTGACTAAGACTTATCATGGGTTGCATTGGAGAAAATGGACACTAATGTAGCAGATGTGGATAAGAAACTGTTCACCTGCTGGACACCTGCAAACAGAGATGGTGTATTGTCTAAAACCATCAGAAGTGGTTGTCAATGTCGAGATACCTTGGCTGCAAATGAGAGGAGTTAATGTCAGAACTTGTCAACCACTCCCTTCCCATTGAGGTCTTATAATACACCTACATTTCATCAAATAAGTGATCTGTAGCTCTTGTTTAAAATGGAGGTGGAAGTCACTTCTACCAGTACAATAAGCCAATATCACATAGCAACCAACAATAATAATGGTTTCAGAAAAATCCACCATTACTCATTCCTTTTTTTATGGGCAAATAGCTACTTTTAGTACAACAGTTGGCTGATTGAGATTGTATATTGACATAGATTTTTAATATTAGGCCCACCATAAGCTTTGGGCTATAGCAACGACTTTCCCTAGACTACATTAGGAAGGTACTAGTGCAGGGTGACTAGATTTTCAGTACAAAAAACAGGGACGACCATTGACATAGAAATAGGACCAAACATTGGCAATACTCTGACCAATATATATGTGTATATTTATTAGATAGATAGAGAGATAGACACAGACACAGCCACAAGGAGCTCTTCAACGTTGTGAAGGAACTCTCCAACCCCAGCTCCAACACCAACGACATCCCGCCATCCCAAGACCTCTGTGACTCCCTCGCCTCCTACTTCCACCGCAACATTGCAGACATCCACAACAGCTTCAGCACCCAGGCAACCACCAACACCACAGGTTCACCTCCGACCAACCTCCTGCTCTCCTGGATCCCTGTCAATGACAACGGCACTGTGGAAATCATGAACACCATCCACTCCGGCTCTCCATCTGACCCCTGCCCTCACCACATTCTCAACAAAGCAAGCTCCGTCATCGCACCTCAACAACGGAAGATCATCAACAGCTCCTTCGAGTCTGCCACCTTCCCTGAGAGCTGGAAATGCCCCCCTCAAAAAACCCAAAGTGGACCCAAAGGACCTCAAGAACTTCCGGACTATCTCCCTGCTTTCCTTCCTGGCAAAAGTCATTGAGAAGGCTGTCAACAGACAACTAACCCGCTTCCACGAGGAGAATAGCACCCTCGACCCTTCCCAATCCAGATTCCGCAGCAACCACAGCACGAGAATCGCCCTCATCGCTGCCACGACGACATCAGGACCATACTGAACAGTGGTGAAACCTCGACCCTCATCCTCCTGGATCTCTCGACCGCGTTCGACACCGTCTGCCACCACACCCTACGTTCACGCCTCAGCAATGCTGGAATCTGTAACAAAGCCCTAGCCTCACATCCTTTCTCACCAGCAGAACCCAGAGAGTCTGCATCCCCCTTTTCCGCTTGGAGGCCACCGAAATCATCTGCGGCGTACCCCAGGGTTCGTCCCTCAGCCCGACCCTATTCAACGTCTACATTGCCCCGCTCGCTAACATCGCTCGATCCCACAACCTCAACATCATCACATACGCTGAGGACACCCAGCTGATCCTCTCCCTCACTAAGGACTCCGCCAAGACCTACCTCCACGAAGGAATGAAGGCAATCGCTGAAGAGATGAAGAGCAGACGCCTCAAACTCAATTCCGACAAGACGGAAGTTCTCATCTCCACCCCCTCCACATGGGATGACTCCTGGTGGCCTGCCACTCTCTGAACCACTCTGACCCACCGACCACGCATGCAACCTAGAATTCATCTTGGTCCCCTCACTATCCTTGACCCAGCAAGTCACCACCATCTCTTCCACCCTCCACATGCTCTGAAAGATCTACAAACGGATACCCACCGAAACCAGAAGAACAGTCACCCAAGCCCTTGTAAGCAGCAAGCTGGACTACGGGAATGCCCTCTACGCAGGAACAACGGCCAAACTCCAGAAGAGGCTGCAATGCATCCAGAACGCCTCTGCACGCCTCATCCTGGACATCCCCCACAACTGCCACATCACAGACCACCTGAACAACCTGCACTGGCTCCCAGTCAACAAGAGAATCACCTTCAAACTCCTCACCCATGCTCACAAAGCACTGCACAACACCGGACCAGAATACCTCAACAGATGACTCTCCTTCTACTCCCCGACCCGGCATCTCTGCTCCGCCGACCTCGCCCTCGCAACTGTCCCACGCGTCCGCAGAACTACAACCGGCGGCAGCTCATTCTCACACCTCGCCGCCAAAACGTGGAACACTCTTCCCACCCACCTGCGCCAGACCAAAGACCTCCTTACCTTCAGGAAACTTCTCAAGACCTGGCTGTTCGAGCAGTAGCAATAAGGGGGCTGTTCTCCCCCCTCCCCACCTCAGTGCCTTGAGATCCTCACGGGTGAGTAGTGCACTTTACAAATTCCTGATTGATTGATTATAGATAGATACTCTTCTCAAAGTTGTTTTTTTTGCAGTTAGAGGGCTTTACATGAGCACTAGTTACATTACACAACGAACATTCAAACTTTATTTTAAGAGCATGGATGTTTCATGTTTTTTAGACTTAAGTGCTCAGGCTACCTGAAATAAAAGGAAAAAGTAATACATGGGCCCTGCATTCATATTTTTGTTCGACCCAAGCCCAGCAACAACTTTTGCCAAGCCTTAAAATTTGCTGTCTCATTTAGGCTACAAACTGATTTTACACACACATTAGTACTTTACAAAATTAATGCTTTCGTGCTAGGCATTCACCCAGCCAGGCCGGATGTTTCAACCTTTTGTCTCACCAGACTCTGGTGACGGCATCTGGGGCTGTAGGCTGGTGTGTGCACAGCAGTGTCCGGCCTTGTGTGGTGGGTGCCAGAGGGACTGATTCACTCCTCATTAAATCCTGCTGAGCTGTATGACTAAAGCCAGGCAGCACAGCAGGACACCTTGTTCAAGTAAGCTCTGTTCCAGGTGTGATGAGAGAGCCGGTGTTAACGTGAGTGCTCACAGCACAATGGTAATAAATGTGTGTGCTCACTTGACCCTCTCTCAAAACCAGGAAAAATATTCAATTCTGAAAAAAGTGTTGGGACAGCGGGATAGTCCTTGAAAAACTGGGACTGTCCGGACAAATCCGGGATGTCCGGTCACCCTATACTAGTGTTGAGCGAACCGCAGTTATGGGTAGTGTGTCCATGGAACTACAACTCCCATAATGCCTCCCACGCGCTCAGGGCTTAAGCAGATAATGTGACCTCCATGCTACCCCTTACATGGCATATTCCCCTTTTGAGCATTCACGCAGCATCACTGCCGCGCCCAACTGGGAGATCAACATGTTGCAGAAGAAACAGCAGCTGATAATTACTACATGATGACCCACATCGCGCTCTTCGATCACAATTGTGCGGCACAATATGGAGTAAACAGCAGCTGCTGTGCATTGAGAATTAGCCCACTAAGCGAAACTCAGCTGCCATAAGCACACAAGATGATTAGGGACAGGTGTGAATGAATTGGAATATATAAGGAAAATAGATAGAGACCCGTGCAATTTTTGAGAGGAAGAGCCAGTAACAGCAGGTGGACTCAGAGCAAGGCACCTTGATGTAGTAAGTTGGGCAAAGTAACTAATATCATTAATGTCAATGGCCATGGGGTGATAATCATCTCTTTTTCCTACCAAGAGTGTGACTCCAGGGGTTCCTTGGGCCTTCCTTCACGGGGTTCGAATGAGAGCTCTCATTATCCATCCTTGCACTAACCAAACTAAATCCATGCAAGAAAACCTAAGAACTACATCCGATCTCGGCCCACTGCAACACAAATCAATTTTACCAACAGAGATTTTAGCTGTGTATGCATCAAAACTCAACCTATGTAGCTAAATATGCATGTACGCCTGGGCAGTAACCAGTTTGTGCCTCAAAGTCTTACTGCATGTTCCTGTGCACCAATCGGGCAATGCCTTAGAAAATTCAGGAACAATTGGAACTGAATAAACTCGACATGTTTAGCTTATGCTATCTTTCTACTTCCCTGCAACTTAACAACCACACACAATTCCATCAAAAGAAGCCCCATTCCTCATTCCTTCATCCGGCGTGTAACAATTACTCGACTGTAAATGCAGTCAGATCAGATTTCACGTCCCATTCACCCTAGAAAGCCAGTTAGTGCTTTTCATGATCATTAAACAACCTGGATAATTTTCAATTTGCAGCATTTGGGTCTTCTACACGTAAACTGTATGTTTAAACAAGGTGTATCAGCACAAATATTTGGTTATTTTAGGCCAGCCAGGTTGCTGCGATCTCGAGAATTGAATGATCTCAATTCCTCAGCTCAGTCAACTGTGCCTTATGCAAGTCTTCTAGTGGTCAGGAGCTGCTCCTCTTCTCCTATTTATAATGGTAAAATCAGAAGGGTGATCCAGAAATCCAGGCTTGGCACCTTCAACCTAAAATGTATATGTCCAATGCTGATGTGCTGGGTCTCCTCATTATTCAATCAATATATTGCTTAATAGTTCAAAGGGGTCAGTGTTTACCTAGTTCGTCTATATTGATTTCAATCATTTATTGGAATCAGAAGCTATTATTCTTTTCGTGAGTCTTAGGCCCACTTTGATTTGGTTGTCACATTTCAACATTGCAACTGATGTTCTTGATTAAGGTGGAGGAATTGTGTTTGGTCCACTGAAATGTACGGTGAGGCTTTTAACTGCCTACTCTTGTTGACCATACAAGGCACAAATATTATACATCTCTTCCTTTTAAGACTGTAGTGTGCAACAAGGGTCTCTTTTCCGATCATGAAAACATCCGGAAATTTCTCAAACTGGCGATTGGAGAAATAACTTACCTTTGCTCTAGATCAAAAGACCACACTACCTCTAGTGTTTTGTCTCACTGAACTATGTTTAATTTAATTTAATATTTGTGTTTCAAATACACTTATGTGTCTATAAAATCCTCTCACCACTGTCCATAGAGTACAATTGATAGCCATCCTTTTGGACTTCCCTTTGCTCATGGTTTGATGGCTTTACTCAGTATCTCACTTTCCAACTCCTTATTTGGTGGTTTTCACCACTATTCTTGTGTTTGTCTTGCTCAGGAGTATTCATGTCTCACATTGTTCTTAGTGAATGAGCTATCCTTCCAGTGGTGTTGTCAGACCTTGTTTTTTTGTACCTACCTCTCCCTGATCCCTTTTCTTCCATTCCCCTTCGTGACCCCCCTGCCACCTCTCATCAAGCCTCTTCTTTTCCCCCAGTTCACTTTTTTTTCTTAGAGGTTTTTGCCACCACTATGCTGGAAGGCTAGCTTGAAATGTTTTTTTTTTAATTTCAAGTTAGGCAACCACGTATTCACATGTGCTTGAAATCATGGTGGACACATCTGAATTGTTTTGTTGTCTCGTAGCAAATCCCATACAAAGAAGCCATTGTGGATGCATGCAAAAATGGCAGCCATCTTTGAGAAATATTTTTTTAAATAAAGCAAAATGCACTCGAGGCTACCATGCACACAATCTCAGCAGCCACCTTTGATAGCAATTTTTAAAAACATTGCAAATGCATACAAATGTGGCTTCTGGAGCATCGTTGAAAGCATTTAGTAATGTTTTAAAAACTAATTTGGCCACTGCTGATATGCATGGATTCCTAACAGCTATATAAGCATAATAAAAAGCATCTGCGAAGAAAATAGTTTTCACCACCAACAGTTAGTTGCTTTGTCAGTACATCATGCTCTGTCTCGTTTCCCTCTCACAAGATGTCCAAGGAAGACATAGGAGAGGAAAAGACTTCGGGGGCATGGAAAATAAGATGACTCCATAGACTGGGCCATTGTATTTCCAGACACATTTTAAGGCATGGGCGAAGTGGTCTCTGGCCCAGGGCTTCAGCCTTTCAGGTGTGTCCTGATGGAGCCCGCTCTGTTCTGCAGAGAATTTTTACCCAGATGACCTTGATTAACTCTTAAACATTTTCTTATACACAGAGTTTTCCTTTTTTAATATGAGTAATGCCTGAGAGTCTATTACAGATATTTTGCAGTCAAATGTTGTGTTTATGTTTCAAGTAAAATCCATAAAATTATTTATTTTAGATCAAAGCAGGATCTCACATATGATAAGTGGGAAGGTGTCATAGATATTATTTCCACTAATATTAGTGAACTGCTGCTGTGTTACCATATTTGTAGGAAAGTATAATCTTTCTGACATGGTTACCCCCACTTTTTGACTGGTGTCAGTGTGTAGTGCACTGGGATCCTGCAAACCACGACCCCAGTGTCTGTGCTCTCGTCTCTAAATTTGGTTGCTGGTAAACATTTACACCCCACAATTTGCAACTGGTGCACCCATGTAAGTCCCACGTAAATGGTACTTAGGTACCTAGGGCATTAGTACACCAGTGGACCCCCATGGGCTGCAGCATGTATTGTGTCACCCATGGGAGCCCATAGAACTTGTGCTTGCAGACATGCTATTGCAGCCATGCAATTGCAGCCTGTATGAAATGGTGCATGCACCATTCACCTTAGATATAAATCTTACCTTATATCATGGTCACTGCACTTTGGCACTGTAAGTCAACCCTCTGGTAGAACCTTCAGCCCAAGGGCAGGGTACATGTCCATAAATGTGGTTGTACCCCTGCATGAACAGGGTATCCCAACAAACCCCAGACTCCATTACCTGGGCCTCGTATGAGCGGGGAAGCCATCTTAAGGTATGTAGTGCATACTGGTCAACATGAGTGGTCCAACTACATAATGGCTTCTCTAAACCAAGGCATGTTTGGTATCAAACATGCTGGAATCATGCAACTACACTGATTTCAGTGCTAGGTGTATGACCACATGTACTCTGGAGGTTCCTTAGAGGATTCCCCAGTTCTGCCTTTGCGGCCTTACAGGGTCTGGCTGCCAGCTCACACTGCTGCTGACCCCAGTCCCTGTTTTGCCCTCATGCTGCTGATCCTCACTCAAGCAGGGGAAGGCAGAACAAAGAAGTTCCTGCAAGGGAGAGGTGTTGCCAACCCTCCCTTTGACATAGGTGTCTCTGGGCTTGGAAGGAGTGGCCTCTGAGCACCACAGGCTGCTTTAAAGGGCACATTTGGTGCCCTCCTTGAAAAATCTGGTTTGCACCAGTTCAGGAACCCCCAGTTCCCACCCTGGCGTGAAACCACACAAAGGATAGGGGAGTGACCACCCCCTTGTCCAGCTGCTCCCCTAGGGAGGTGCACACAGCTCTGCCAGGTGGCTTGTTGATTTTGCCACCTTGGAAACAAGATGGGCAGAGGCCCCTGGGAGCATCTGACTGGTTAGGCCAGGTATATGACATCCCTGAACCCCTCCTATAGGTGGGTCCTTACAGGGAGTGACCAGCCCCTTTTTAGGGTTACTTTAGGGCTCCCAGAGGGTGGGTCCTCTCATTTGTCGAGCAAGACTCTTCAAGGAACTCTCTGCACGACAGCTTCTGCTCCTGGCCTCCGGAACCACTGCTGGTCTGCTTTTGGAACTGAAACAAGACTGTATCTAGTTGGGAGGGCTCCCAGTGCAACATTGTTTCTCCAGCTCCTGCAAGATTTCTGCAACATCCATGGCTGTTCATCCTCCAGGGTCACAGGGACTCTGCCTGTATCCAAGAAGCAGGAAGGAATTTCCCTTAGAGTGTCGGAGTCACTCCACTACATTCTCAGGCACCTCATGACGAGGATGACCGGCTGGTGGATCCTACTCTCCTATGGACAGAATAAAGGCTCTGCTCACAGGAAGTGGTTCTGTGGTCCACTCTGGGTACAAATCTTCTTCTAACTTGGGAGACAGTGGGCCCTTGCTGCAGCCACTGGAACTGAACCTCTGTGCACCATCACTATTGCTTTTGCCAAGGCTTGTTTGCTCTTCCTTCAAGAAGATCTTCAGACTCCAAGAAGTCCCAGCACTCTGCACCTCCAGATGAAGCTTCCACCCTGCAGTTCCAGCAACGTGGTACTCCTGCTTTGTTGTTCTGCTGAGGCCTCCCTGCTACTCCCTGTGCCTGCTGCCAGTGGATCTCTTGTAGGAGCTCCTGTGACTTTAGCTGGATTCATTCCTACTGAAGGCCTGCCCTGACTCCCCTCCAAGTGTTATGTCACAAAAGCCTTGTTGATTCTCCAGAGTCTGCAATCTTCCTTGCACCAGCTATTTGCATTTGCAAAGTCTTGTTAGTGATCCTCTACCCACTGACCCTCCCGCAATCCAGCTACCGGTGTGGGACAGCTTGTGGGCAACTCTAAGGATCTTCTGCATTCCCCTGGACTCTGCAGCTGGACATCTTCGTTCACTGTTCTGCAGGAACTTCACCTCCAAGAAGGTGGGCATTATCTACCTGCAGCGCCTGGACATCTCTGAGTGGCCTGGACACTGTCCCCTTCTTTTTCAGGTTCTTCACATCTGAAATCCATGTTTTATTTCTACCGACCTACTAAATGGGTTATGCAGCAGCTGGAAAATTGAGACTTCCATTGACTCCAATGAGGGTTCCCAATGCCACTTTACCTCTATGCACCTGGGCTCCCTGGTGTAGGTACTCCTGTCTTCAGGATATCCATGGGGGGGGCACTCTCCTACCTTCTTTGTGCCAACTGGTTTCCTCTGGGTCCACTGGGAAGGGTCCAGAATCCATAAAAATCCAACTGCAACGGTCCTATGGGACAGCCAAGAAGATAACAACTGTGCACCTGGGCACCTGTGGGATTACAGTTACCTACCTCATATAACTCTGGTATTTTCCTACTCCCCCAGCCCCTGACACACTTACCTTGGTTGGGCACCTATATTCTTATAACACTTTCTTAGTATACGGTTTGGTTCCCCCAAAGGGTCCCATGTATTTCTCTGCTATTTCCGTTTGTTTCTATCTATATATTGTGTGTGTTGATATCTCCAAGTGGAGATATACAAACGTTAGTAAAGCCTTAGTGTTGTAATAAAGGATACTTTATTTTTGCAACACCTGGTGTGGTTCTTTCTAGAAAGCTTTTGCTATGTGGACACCTAAACACTATCACTGTGGGTTGCCTGGACTCAGTATAGGGTGCCTCACCATAGGTGTACACCATAAACTGAGCCAGCCTCCTACAATATTGAAAACACACATCACTATCCCTGAATTTTGGGTGTGATGAAGCAAGATGTTGTAATTAGAAATATTAAGAAGTTGTGACCACGAAGAATGGCCGCCAAGTATTAACAAAGATATTATAAAAAGACTAATGTATACGTAAATGATGAAAATGTAATGAAATAAGTAGTAATGTGACATATTGAAAGATATAACCTATGTTTATTAATTACATGCCTTAACTTAGCAGTTGTCTTGGCCTTGGGGCTCATTCTGAGCCCGGCAGGCACCGCCCGCCGGGCGGAAACCGCCGAAAGACCGCACCGCGGTCAATAGACCGCGGGGGTCATTTTGACTTTCCCGCTGGGCCGGCGGGCGATCGCCAGAAGATCGCCCGGCGGCCCAGCGGGGAAGCCCCTGCAACGAGGGAGCCGGCTCCGAATGGAGCCGGCGGAGTTGCAGGGGTGCGATGGGTGCAGTAGCACCCGTCCCGTCGCGATTTTCACTGTCTGCATAGCAGACAGTGAAAATCTTTGTGGGGCCCTGTTAGGGGGCCCCTGCACTGCCCATGCCAGTGGCATGGGCAGTGCAGGGGCCCCCAGGGGCCCCACGACACCCGTTCCCGCCATCCTGTTCCTGGCGGGTTTTACCGCCAGGAACAGGATGGCGGGAAGGGGGTTGGAATCCCCATGGCGGCGCTGCAAGCAGCGCCGCCATGGAGGATTCTCTGGCCCAGGGGAAATCCGGCGGGAAATCCGGCGGGAAACCGCCGGCTCCCCTTTTCTGACCGCGGCTTTACCGCCGCGGTCAGAATGGGCACTGAAGCACCGCCAGCCTGTTGGCGGTGTTTCCGTTGCCCGTGGCCCTGACGGTTTAGGACCGCCAGGGTCAGAATGAGGGCCCTAGTCTCAACAGACCTCATGCACAAGCTGTATTTCTAACGTGCAATGGAAATGTTGACGAAATGCACTAACCATGAACTGCTTATTGTGTTAAATAAAATGCTTAGTCGATGTATTTGTGAGAAGCAGTGGACAGAAGAAGGAGACTAACACTTGTAACAAATATTGTATAACATGCATGAAACGCACTTCCCCAGGACTTGAACAATGAACATACTGACTGAAGAAGAAGATGCAACATTTTTTATACCTGATGAGCCGGATGATGAGAACATCGTACAGTGGACCAATCAAGGTGATGGGAATAGAGGAAAATCAGAATTCATAGATCTGTAAAATAAATACTATTGGAGAGCATCATGTAGGGTGATTAATTAACCAATTAGGGGGTTGGACTGGAAAAACTCTAATAAAAAGTCATGACTAGGGGCAAAAACTTCAGATGCGAGGAGTCAGGAGAGACATTAAGAGATTCAGTATTTTGTATTGGGCTTAAGCTTTTGAGAGCCTGATGTGATGTTGATCGACTGATGACGTGAAGACGAAGACTGACTTTGTTGCTGATCCATATTGTGGATTGGTAGCTATGAAAATGGGACTGACTTAACTTTTGTGCCTTTCCTTTCTAGTATCAACTGCTGCTGTTTTGTTTAGTTTCATATTATTCTCTTAGTTAGATGTTTTCCAAATGTATGTTCTAAAGTGTTTTTGCATGAAGTCCCACATGCTAATGCTAATCTGGGTTAGGAGAGGTTCCTATCCTGAGACATTGACATATACAGTGACAAAGGACTGACGGACTGATTTGCTGAACTCTGCCACTAATGTTGACGCATTTACTTGATTCACATATTGGCTTATGTTGAAGCTTTAGAATCTATGTTTTTCCTCAAGTTTTGATTAGATTATGTTGTTGATTGTTACTAATGAATTAAGAATTGATTTGAATAAAGTTTAAATTAATCCTATGATTTAGATTGTAACCAATAGGGAAATAAAATTACTAAAACGCATATTGAGTTGTGGTTATTCATGACTGACTTAGTTGCTGATTATTGTTTTGCTAAAAAGTATTGTCCTATGTATTGATTATTGGTGGACATTAGTTGCCACGTAACTAGGATACTCCATGCGAATCAAAAAGTTCATCAACCTATACGCGTCCCCTTGTAAGTTTACTTACTAAGGACCAGGTGCGCTAACAGGTGTAAACACATTCAGAATTTGGGCCACTGTGCCTGTGCATTGTCAGTGACCTGGGCATAGAAGGTATGAAAGAGTTGAAACTGAATCATAAATTCAAACCTGTCCCAAACAGTGGCCCCCAAAATAAGTTTGGCTCAGTGCCCCCAAAATCCTTAAAATGTCCTTGTATATTTCCCTACTGTAACACTAGTGACAAAAGGAAAACACAAATGCCTGCAGCAGTATTGTAACACAAAATGATGGCACTCCCCCCTCACAGAACATGATGAGGCACCCCTGAGACTTGCATAACATGAATGGGGCCCCTTGATGGGAGGGGGCGTAATACGCCGTAGGGTGCTCAGGGGCAAATTTGAAGTGAGAAGTTGTCTGAAATCGCCCACTTCATTGGCGTAATTATAAGTTTGCTCACAACTAAATAAGAAGTTGCCTCACATCTTTAAAAGTGTTATCTTAGTTTAACAGCTGAGAACAGACTGTTTTAAAATCTTAGAAACTCAGAAATCACCTTTCTCTTGATTGCTCAATTTTATACAACGGCGAGGCCCCCAGCCACCTTCTCGACACAATGAAAGAGTCCCAAATAATTTGCTTGTTAAAACGTCCTTATAATTAAGTCGTGAACTGATAGATTATAGTATTCCTATAAAAAATATATATGACATTTTTAATTGTAGAAATACAAATAAAGTATTCAATGTAGCTGGTAAAATATGGGCCAAGAGCCACAGTATCTCACGTTACCGTGCAGACAGTTTTATCTTTCTGCAGAATGAAATGAGCATTGGACGTGACCACAAAGGGACTGCTCCAGCGAGCCTCTTCTTCCTTGAAACAATGAAAGCTTGTGCTGACTTCGTGCGGTATTCATCGCCCGGGGCTTGTTGCTGTTTTACAGGCCTTGTGTACACTTTCTTTGTCTAATATAGAGCTGCGCAACGCGAGGTTATTCTAACAGCACGCCGAAGCGAACACAAAAGACCAATTGTTTAACAGTAGTCCATTTTAATCATATTTTCTGTTTAATTTGGTTCAGCAAACAAACACAGGCTCGCAGAACCACTGAAAAACATTCCCAAGGCGAAACTGCTCGCTGCAACCCGCTGCGTAATGAATGAGACGTCCACTTGACTTCTGAATGGGACAGTTGTCTCAAAATGGCATTCGAACAGGGGAGGCGCCCCTGTACAGTTTGCTGGTTGTCACTTACGCGATGCGTAATCACTTCTAATACCGTGTCGCTGATAAGGGTGAAGATTAAAACTGTTTCCATTCCCCTGACTGGCTTGCGCACTGGAATGCAGCGACGCTGCCTGAGGGGTAACCGTGGCTCTTAATGCACAGAGGAACATTGTCATCAGGCGAGTGCCGTGGCGCACACTTTGACAGTACATACAGAAGGGTATTTGGCGAAGGCACCATCCAGTGATTATGATAACAAACACCTGGGTATCTTTCACTCACTGAGGTAGGGTTCACAGCACGGGTCTTCCGAGAATCAGCTCTTGACTGAACAGGTCTGGGAGTAAGTTTAACGAACAAAAAACAGGGTAGGCCTGACGTTCTCCCGCCCCCGTTCAGAAGTTCGTCTCCGCTCTCCTAGCCTGTTTGCCGAAGCTCGTCTTCAGAGGAAATAACATTTTAATGTCGGCCAGCGCCAGTCCGGTGCCTGGCTCTGTGTTGTGTGCAGTTGCGGGAGCACATTTGAGCTGACAGGGTCACGTGACCTAGAGTGTGCCGGGTCGGGGATATCTGCGCAGCCGAGGATCCACGGTATGGTGCGACCTGGCTCAGACATCCAGCCCAGAGCTCAACTCTGCTAATGTCAGAACCCCAAAATCAGGGATTTTTTTGGTTCACTTGCAGTCTGTCACAACGGATTTTGCAGGGCTACCCTACAAATTGCAGCCCAAAAGGAACTTATTTTTTAGCCTGTACTATTTACCATACTCTGTAACAAATGAGTGAGATTGTGGTGAGGCAGGGCTGCAAGGTGCCTCGAGGCAGTCGCATTACGCATAATGGTGTCCACCCTTTTCAGAATGGCATGAGGGACACATGAGTGTTCCAGATCTCATTAGACTTGGGTTGACGGAAGCATTGGGTTGACTGAAGGATTGGGGGCCTCCAGAAGGACTGACAACCCCCACCGGCACCTGTGTTACGTCCCTGCCTTGAGACCTGTCTTTGGATCTGTATTAGGGTTCCTATGTGTAAGGTTAACTATCCTGTTGCTGAGCCTGCACAATGATGTGTAATTAGACATTTGGACTTTTATGTTACTGTTTTAGGGATCAATATTAGTTGTGAAAGCAGACATGCCTTACCATGTCCAAAAAGGGGGATTCAACCTTGGTCAGGTTTGCCAATGTAGCGTCTTCTACCTCCCCTGTTCCATGGCGGAATGTGTTTAAGGATCAATAGGTCTGTTTTCAGGAGGTATGATGTAGGTGTCCATGCTAAGTCAGTTTCAGATGGTGCTTTCTGTCCTCGTGTCCTCGTGCCACCATAGGGAGCCATGTACAAAATCTGAGCTCCTTTCACTACACGCATACCACAGATGCTAAAGGCAAGCATCTAAGACCTGGAAGAAACCCAAACCCTAGCATTGCTACTCCTAAGGTTATTGAGGCATAGATGTGGTTTATGAGCAATTATTTGAGGGTGTGATGCAAAACTTGAATTGAACATCAGATGACGGGTACCATGACTCACAGTATTCACCAAGGCAGACTGCATCTGCTTCATAGTTATCTCTGTTTAGCAGTTGGTGTAAAGCTGTCTCAAGTGCACATGTTCAAAGCCACCAATGAGAACAAATTCAATAGAAAACGTTGTGTGCCACAAACTTAAATTATTAATGTTATGTTTCCACAGACAATGCTTGAGGCAGTCAGTGTTATGTCTGTTCCTTTTTAGTAAAAGGTTGCTGCCCTGCATTGCATGAAAGCGAGAGGACACCCTTTTGTCTACTAAGCGAAGGGGATGCTACTCTCTGCTCCAGTGTTGGTGCACTTTAAACAGCCTTGCGCTATGCACAGGTGCAAGGGTTTCTGTGTGATGTCTAGCATAGACTTTATATGGAAAGGGTGCCCTTCCAGTACAAAAGTCTATGCTTAGACTTAGTTTAAAGCTTTTCCAGCTTTGTATGTGTTGTGTGCAGTACAGCAGACAATCGAAGATTTAACATTCCAGACAAAAAAACCTTTAATTTGGTGCAAAGACCTGTCTTCAAATGTTAGTATATACAGCTTTATGTCAAAATCAATGGTTGGTTGCATTTGAACACCAATGTACCACCCATTGAACACCCCTGGTTGCAAAACTGCCTAAAGTAGACATCACACTACCTTCTATTACTTTAGTGCTACTTTCCAACGCAAAAGAAAATTAGCGCTGGAAAATAAATCTCTATTCAACACTTTGCATTGCTTTTTGGTAACAATGCACCAGCGTCAAGTGTTCATAAATCTCACCCTTTTAGTGGTGCTTGTATTGCTACAGTCCCCAGGCCTGAGGTGTCTAGGAGTTGAGTGTGCAGTAGTTTTCTGTGCTGTCAAAAGGGTGCCCGAAAATGGACCCTTTTAGGTATTAATGTTGGGACAAAATTTGACCTTTGAATATGAATTCATTATTGTTCACCAATTCCTTTTTTTTGAGCAAGGCCCATAAAAAAATGAAATAATGCAGTTGTTCCATGACAACAGGCTCACTCACAGGTTTGCTTCTAAGAGATCACGTGCCTTTAAAGCATCATCAATTGACAGTTTAATACTTCATCTACTGTATGTTTCTGTGGTGAACAAGGAAAAAGATCACCACATTATTGCATTTTTGGACTAGAGGGATCTTTCAAATGCAAAGTCAGGTGGAGAGGAGTGTGCTGGTGTGGTCCTCTTTTTCAGTTTATGTTGTGCTTAGGTAATTTTCTTTCAAATGGCGGCTGTGATTCGATAATTCTGTATTATTGCTGGGACTGCTAGCCCAACTCTCCAGATCCATTTGGAACCGAATATCGTCAAGCAGTTAAATATGCTGTTTGTGTTGTCAACTTCACTCAGCTGGAGGATACAGTGTACATGGGGAACACGGGGAAGAGAGCAATCCCATGGTCTCCATAAATGCAAAATTTTCCTTTCAAAATAGAAGGTGCCTACACTAATCTGATGCTGAACCACTTCCGGTGATTCATGAGATTCTACTTCCCACTGATTCGCACGCACAAATGTTCTGAGACCTTACCCCAGTGTCTTTGGTGAGTACCATGTCTCTTCGAGGCCTAATGACACACAACGTTTCCTTCTATGGTAGGACGATCAAACCTACTTGCCTGATGGCAGCCTTAGACCCTCTTTCTTAGTATTAATGAATCTTCAGAACAACTGCCTGGCTATCATGAGTGGCCCCACTATGTATCCCACTATCAATTAAAGAATTACTAAATATTTCTGAGGAAGACAGTAGCAAGGCATTCACAGTCAACTGACAATTATGCTTATTAGTGCATTTGCATAGGAGCACCTACATGTAAATGTGCTCTACTGAGAAAATGGCACAATGCAGCAAATTGGAATTGAGTTCTATTGGGCCAATGCTGGCCTCACTAATTCTATTTGCCAACTTGCTATGGCGTGTCAGATTTGATCAGGATGGGGTATTTAAGGCCTATTGGCCTGGTCTGGAGAAAGAGCTCAGACAAAGAACAGGTGCTCTGAAAATGAAGTGCAATAAAGATGCCTTTAAATCTTGTTTTTGTCTTGTTACATTTACTGTGCATTAAAAGACAGAGGTGAAATGTCAACTCATGTCTTCTTACAGATAGCTGCTTATTTTATCCTGGAGGTTGGTGTATACAAAATCCTTTCACTTTGCAGTCAGAAAAAGAAAAGTAAAGTTAACTGCCAATGGTGCTTGGGTACAGGCTGTGTAAAATAAAACCATGTAGGATGTAATGTTTTTTCATACACAACATTAAGAGATCTTGTAAATGAAATGCACAAATATTTCAAAATATATTTCAGAAGTTAGGAAATCTCTTTTAAAAATTTGAAGTACTGATGGAATATATTTGTTTTTAATAGGATCAAAACAAATCATAATACTGTACTTGGTGATGTGCGAATTATAAATATTTGCTGAAACCCATTTTCCACACATTATTGTTTGTACACTATAGATTTATCAGTAGAACTGCATGTTACTGGGAAGGTTTGTGGCCATTTCAATGGAAATGTGTTGTCTGTAAATGGCAGTGCACTGCCACATCAAAATTTAGTAATATATTTATTAAAAGTGCAAGCTTTTGAACATGAACTGAGAAACATTCCTGACCCCACTCCAATGGCAATCCCATTAGTGAACCAGGAGGCAAGCCAGGGGTCATGGTTCACCTCATGTGGGCTAGATTTTTTAACACATGGAGCAAAGGTTTAGTCTGCCAAATCAAACAAAGGAGTTTTTGCATATCAGACATGTCAAACTCACATATTTGAAGTAAAAGGCAATTCGGTGAAATGAAATATTTGCCTGGGATGACTAATTTAAGACGAGTTTACAGATGAAGCGCATTGCATTTAGGTCAAGTAGATTATTCAAGACACTTGACCAGCAGATCTAGTAACACTTTTATGATTTTTCAAGGACTGCAATGGTAATTATCACTAAGCCTCATAAACAACTCTGTTTTGGTGGGGTTTTCCACAGATTTAGGTAGTAAGGCAGACTAAAGGACCACATATATTTTACTTTTGGGAAAATGGGGAGGAGATATGGCATTGAGGCTAGAGCTGCTGATCCTGGATCATGAGGAACCAGTTATAAACGTCAACCTCTCTCTGCATCTTGTGACCCCGGGCAAACTGCTTAACCCCTCTGGTGCCCAGTATGAACTGGTCTCGTCCTCCGCCACGGTTGCTGTCAGGGATGGAAGGAAAATCGCTTCCCCTTCCACCCTCGCTCCTGTGACGTCTGATGACATCAGCACACAATGGCGCGCTGACCTCATCCGAAGTCGCCTCCCACCACACTGGAAGCTCAGCTTCCAGCAGGGATCGGAAGAGAAATGCAAAAGCATTTCTCTTCTGATCACGGCATGGGGGCGGGAGAGGCATCAAAGGAAATGAAATGCCTTTCCTTTCCTTTGATGTCTCTATGAGCATTATGAAGCGAGTGGGCTGCAGAAATGCCCACTAGACACCAGGGAGTTTTTTTTTATACATTTATGCATAAGGGGAGTGGCCCCCTTGACAAAGGTGGTTCATTAGGCCGATCTGCCCCCCGGGGGCAGAAACCTCTAGATGCCAGGGATTGTTTACGTTTTCTTTTGTTATTTTTTTACAGGAGGGGAGCGACCTCTTAGGCAAGAGTAGCTTCCCTCTGGGCAAATTATTTTTTGGCCATTTCTGCCCCCCCCCCGGGGTCAGATCGGCGTATTTTGTTTTAGGCCAATCTGCCCCCGGGGACGGGCAGAAACCACTAGACACCAGGGATTTTGTTGTTGTCAGTTTCACGCAAGGGGAGTGACCCCTTAGACAAGCGTTGCTCCCCTGGGGGGGTATTTATTTTAGGCCATTTCTGCCCCCAAGGGGAGAAGAAACCACTAGGCATCAGGGATTTAATTTTTTTTTTTTACAGATGGGGAGTGATCCCTTAGGAGAGGGTCACTCCCCTGTGGGCCAAATTTATTTCAGGCCATTTCTGCCCCCCTTGGGGGCAGATGGGCCTATTTTACTTAGGCCGATCTGCTCCCAAGGGGGGCAGAAACCACTAGGCACCAAGGATTTCTTTATTTTTTAACTAATAGGGAGCAACCCCTTATGCAAGGGTTGCTCCCCTGGGGGGCAATTTTACTTTAGGCCATTTCTGCCCCCTTGGGGGCAGATCGGCCTATTTCTATTAGACCAATCTGTCCCCGGCGGGGGGCAGAAACTACTTAGGCACCAGGGATTGGTGTGTGTGTGTGTGTTTTGTTTGGGGGACAGACCCTTGGGCAAGGGTCGCTCACCTTGGGGGCACATTACTGTTAGCCATTTGGGGGCAGATTGGCCTATTTTTGTAAGGCTATCTGCCTTCAAGGGGGGCAGAAAGCCCACGAGAGACCGGGAAGATTTTTTTTCAAGAAAAGAGGGTGGGGGTATGGCCATACCCCTACCCCAAATAAATAAGAACAAAGTTGCTCTGACCACCAGTGGGCAGATAGGGCAATTACCCCTGAGCCACTCCCCGGGGGGGTGGGGCAGAAAGCCTACTAGATACCAGGGAATTAAAAAACAAATAGTGGGGTGGTGGCTACCAACCAGTATGGGCATGGTTATACCCTCACCCCAACTGAAGGAGGTAACAGTCTTTCAGCTCTCCCCCACGCACTAACACATCTTATCCCACGGCAAGCAAGGGGACATTTGATTATTTTGGGTTTTGGTTTTACATTTGAGCCTTGAGAGCTTGGCTAACTTTCAAAATCGTCCCACTTGGAATAGTGAGGGCTGCACTTTTTGGACCTTGGGACGCTGCCATGTAGAAAAATCTACAAGACATAGACACATCTGAAAACTAAACATCTGAGTGAGTCCAGGGTGGTGTGCTTCACATGCACCCACACCAATTTCTTACAATGCCCTGCAAAACTTCAACTTTATTTTCCCCACATTTGTGTGATGTAACCTTCCGGAATCTGCAGGAATCCACAAAATTCCTACCACCCAGCATTGTCGCATCTATACCAATAAAAATTATGCCCCACTTGTCAGCCTAAAAATGTTTTTTTCAAACTGCTCTTTTGGACCCTCTTTGGCTCCCCCTCATTTTTGACATGTTTTTGGCTCATCCCTGTCACAGGCACTTGGCCCACCTACACAAGTGAGGTATCATTTTTACCGGGAGACTGAGGGGAATGTTGGGTGGTAGGAAATGTGTCCAGGTGCAGTGATCCCACACAGAAATGTGGGAAAAATATGATTGTTAGCTAAATTTGAGGATTGCTGAAGAGGCTGAGCCCAGGATCAAAAGCGTAGGTGCCCCCGCAAAAACAGGTAGTTTTGTATTTGATCATTTTGATTTGTCCACATAATGTTTGGGGCATTTCCTGTTGCGGACACAAGTGGGGTACCATTTTTATTGGGAATCTTGGGAGAGTGCTGGATGGAAGGAGATTTGTATCTCCTCTCAGATTCCAGAAATTTCTATCACCGAAATGTGAGGAATAAGTGTTTTTTTTTTTGCCAAATGTTGAATTTGCAAAGGATTCTGGGTAACAGAACCTGGTGAAAGCCCCACAAGTCACCCCATCCTGGTGTCTACTTTTCAAAAATCCATAGGTTTGGTAGGTTTCCCTAGGTGCTGGCTGAGCTAGAGGCCAAAATCCACAGCTAGGCACTTTGCAAAAAACATGTCAGATTTCAATGTAAAAATGTGATGTGTCCGTGTTGCATTTCCTGTTGCGGGCACTAGGCCTACCCACACAAGTGAGGTACCATTTTTATCAGGAGACTTGGGGGAACAGTGAATAGTAGAACAAGTGTTATTACCCCTTGATTTTCTCTAAATTTTTTCCTTCCAAATGTAAGACAGTGTGTAAAAAAGATGTCTATTTGAGAAATGCCCTGTAATTCACATGCTAGTATCAGGACCCCAGAATTCAGAGCTGTGCACATAACCACTGCTTCTCAACACCCTAATGTGTGCCCATTTCGGAAATACAAAGGTTTCCTTGATACCTATTTGTCACTCTTCATATTTCACCAAATGAATTGCTGTATACCCGGTATACAATGAAAACCCATTGCAAGGTGCAGCTCATTTAATGGCACTGGGCACCTAGGGTTCTTGATGAACTTATAAGCCCTATATATCCCCGCAACCAAAAGAGTCCAGCAGACGTAACAGTACATTGCTTTAAAAAATCTGACATCACAGGAAAAAGTTACAGAGTAAAATGTGGAGAAAAATTGCGCTTTTTTTCACCTCAATTTCAATATATTTTAATTTCAGCTCTTATTTTCTGTAGGGAAACCTTGTAGGATCTACACAAATGACCTCCTTGCTGAATTCAGAATTTTATCTACTATTCAAAAATGTTCATCTTTCTGGGATCCAGCATTGGTTTCACACCCATTTCTGTCACTAACTGGAAGGAGGCTAAAAGCACAAAAAATAGTAAAAATGGGGTATGTCCCAGTGAAATGCCAAAATTGTGTTGAAAAATGTGGTTTTCTGATTCATGTCTGCCTGTTCCTGAAAGCTGGGAAGATTGTGATTTTAGCACCGCACAACATTTGTTGATGCCATTTTCAGGGAAAAAACCCCAAGCTTTCTTCTGCAGCCCTTTTTCCCCTTTTGTTTGTAAAAAACAAAATGTTTGCTGTATTTTGGCTCATTCCTTGACTCTGGGTACCTCTAGAATCCCTAATAGGTGGGAAAAAGAGGACGCAAGTTTGGCGTGGGTAGCTTATGTGGACAACAATTTATGAGGGCCTAAGTGTGAACTGCCCCAAATAGCCAAAAAAGGCCTGCCACCTGACGGGGAAAAGACCTGGCAGCGAAGAGGTTATTCTCTTTGAGCCTGAAAAAGAAAAAGTCTAAAGTAGTCTTGTTCTGTTGCAAAATTCTTGAATTTCCTTGCAATAGTGCAAGAATGGTTTCAGAGGCTCTTCTTTCCCCAAGGTGTCACCACAACACAGAACCTTTCGAGAAACCGTCTCAGGGCCGTGATCCCCACAAACATACCAATTACATACTAGGCATTATGGGGGTTATTACAACTTTGGAGGAGGTGTTAATCTGTCCCAAAAGTGACGGATATACCACCAGCCGTATTACGAGTCCATTATATCCTATGGAACTCGTAATACGGCTGGTGGCATATCCGTCACTTTACCGTCACTTTTGGGACGGATTAACACCTCCTCCAAAGTTGTAATAACCCCCTATGTTTGTAATCCAAGAATGGGATTTGACCAAGTGCAATGTTGCTTGAAGTTACCTAGAACGATAACTGTGCTATTGCATACCCTTCTTTACAGCACTCATGGCAGAGTCTGTTTGCAGTGCAGCACTCGTGCAAGCATCTCTGCTGTGACCCTAGCAGGTAGCCAAGCCTGGAAGAGAAGCTCTGAGCCAGGTGCACCATGCATGCTCACCCTGCCTGTCACACGTCATGGATTACTTTGCAGTGCCTGTGTGATACAGTAGCCACTTGCATTCTAACTTGCTTTGATGCGGTGTTTTGCATGTAAAATACCTGATGTATTACTTTGATCTACCATGCACAGTTTTAGAGCTTAAGAAATTTGATTGCTGCACTTTTAACACAGTAAGGCGCAGATCGAAATGCCTGATGCCGCCGAACATTTGTTTAGTATTCGAATGCCACATAACACAATTCATAAATATTTTGATATATTTCAAAGCTTGACATGCGTATAATGAGCTTACCTAACCATAAAACTTAACTGTTGGGCTTAGAACAGGAACGTGAAAATCACGCAGACCTACCTTTTTACTATTCATTTTCTATTCAAAAGACTTGACATTTTTCCTTTTGGTCTGTGTATTTTACCACTTTTGTAAACTGTGAGCATTTGCAAAAGATATGGCACTTCAGGTAAAAGCATTTGTGGCCCCTTTGTAAATTGGATATATGCTTTGTCTGTATTAGCATAGAGTCTGCTGCTTGTAACATATTGATTGGTCCTTATCAGTGGACAAATAGTGTGTGCACCGGGAGGTAATGGCCCCTGCAGAAGAGATGAAAGTTGGAGTCTTGTCAGGGATATACATATTTCTCGAGAAGCTTGGCTGCTGCGCCTTTACTGTGAGGCAACTGCTTTGGGTGGGAATCCTTCCTCCAGAAATGCTGCTATCCACTTAGTTCCATGCCATTCTAATAGTGAGTGTAAGTGAGAGTGATTCCCTCAAAATAAAGCGTCATTGTTGCCCACAACCAGGTTAGGTGATTGTTGGTACATACAGTTTATTTCTCTGATGCGGGGGATTCTGATCAGAGTTCTCCTGACTCTCATTTCACTGCGGAAGAGGTGGTCTTGCTTTTCACTAACAGCGTTGAATACACTAAGGCCCATATTTATACTCGGTTTGAGCCGAATTAGTGTCATTTTTTTAACGATAATTCAGCACAAATCGAACTCCATATTTATACTTTGGCGCTAGCCACGTCTAACGCCAAAATTATGGAGTTTACGTCATTTTCTGGACGTGAAAACCTGCCTTGCATCAATGAGGTGCAAGGTAGGCGTTCCTGTCCTGAAAATGACGATATGGCCTTAGCACCATATTTATCCACCGTGCAAAAATCTAGCACGGGGGATGAGGGGCCTTAAATAATGGCTCTAAGCTTCCTTGGTACCATTATTTAACACCTGGGTCAGGGCAGTTGTTAGGGGACCTGTGAGCCTTTTTCCATGGTCAGAGATCATTGAAAGAGCCCACAGGTGCCCTTCCCTGGCCCCAGGGACACCCCCACCCAAACCAGAGGGACACCACAGGATGGGGGACCCATACCAGGTAAGTATACATTTTGTTGTTTTGACCCGCTCAGGGGCCCTGACATGGGGCTCCCTGCATGGCGCTGGCTCCAATGGCCATGTCCAGAGGACATTCGTCCCCTGGGCATGGCCATTGGGGTGGTGGGCATGGCTCCTGTCTTTATTAAGACAGGAGCCATGTCCATGGGGGTTGTGTGCCAGGAAATGGTGTTACACTGCTTAGAGAATTTTTTTTGCCTCTAAACAGTGTAGCACCATAATTCGGCGCACAAGCTCCGGTTTCCCCTATGCCTGCCCCACCTGGTTAGCGTCATTTACAATGACGCTAACAGGGCATTAGTGCCCGCTAGCACCATCACATATGGTGCCCGGCCGGCGTCCTGGAACGGCCCTAGACGGCGCTATACTTTTACACGCAAAACTGCGCTAACGCTAACGCAGTTTTGCGTGTAAAAGTATAAATATGGTCCCAATTTCGGTAATATTATAAATGAATTCACTCTCACCCGTGGCTAAAAAGCTGTCTTTATTAAAATGTTATCAGTTTTATCCACGTGCATATTATTCATGGGCTTAATTTGTTAAAGAGAAAGTACTGGGGCCCAAAGATTTGCTTGGAAACCTGCAGTGGGTTCTACAGAATGACAAATAACAGAACTGCCTAGTCTTGATTCCATCTCATGCATCTTTCATCCACCACTAGACCCACCCTGTCCTTTTCCCTCACCCTTACAGGTTCTTTTGCATCCCTGCTTTGACCCTTTGTCATTGTTTATCTGACTTTCTCTTCCTCCAACTTTCCTCTTTTTTTTTTCTCTCTCTTGTTCTGGGTCAAAGCTAGATGAGCTCAAATAAGTGCTGCTCTCCAGAAATAAGTACCAGTCCCAGAAAATGAGTTCTGGTGAAAACTATACGATGACCTGTACATTTAGGTGTGAATGGTTGAAATCCACCAGAGTGGGATGCATATTAGAATGGACAATTGTACAGGTAATCGCTAAGAAACGCGATTGCAACAAGTGATCGTGGAAACACATAAAGTATCTCTTTTGTAATGTGTAGTGGAAACGGATGGAGCAGTGGAAGTGGTCCATTCCTGTGGAGGTTTTTTAGAAGAACATGGCCTTGGGCAAACATTTATTGGATCATTAAAAGCCTTCTACGTGGACCTTATTGCCACAATAGGATTAAAATAGAGACTATTCCGTTCCTTAACGCAAGAGCAAGGCACAAGGCACGGTTGTCTAGTCTCAGCCCTACTCTGTGATTTAAGGATCCAGAATAAAATTAGCCATTGAGATAAAACCAATTATCTGACATGCATACGGTTTGGATATATTTACATCTAGCACTAGAGAAAGCTGAAAGACACCAGATCATCTCATAGAATAACACAGCATACCCCAAGATCTCCAGTTATAATGTTAACAAGGCAACATCTGAAACAATGGCTTGGAATTAAGATTATGAATACTCAGTGACTAAGCCAAACATTAGATACCTGAGCATTACAATAAAAACAAAACAAATGAACATTTAATACACTACAACCTAGATACGGTAAATTGAGAAATACAATTGTGTTGAAAAAGTGGGCAAAAACACGTGATATTAGTACGTAGAATCAATCTAATATAAACAGTATTCCTCTTTGTTCAATTACATTCCATTACTTTTCAAAAGAAAGTCTCAGGTAAAATTAAGTATAGAATTGTTAATGTTATATGGGGGGCATGGGATATAGAATGGCCTGGCAGACGCTCACTAGGGCTTTAAATAAGAGTGGATAGGCAACTTAAAATGGACAGTTTTTTTTAGCACTCTAATTGAAACTCTTCAGATCCCTCTTAGCATAAAGGAAAGAAACACAACCAGAAAATTGGATGGAAAGAGATGTAGATATTATATCCTGTAAGGATTTTTGATTTGTTTGCTGTACCACTTTCTTCTTGAAATAATGTCAAACTGACAGTGTGAGGTCGCTAGATGATTAAGGATAACCTGCAATCTGAGATTCCTGGGCCCCAATTCATTTCCCATCACATGGATCTGACCTAATATTTTGTTAGATGATGCAAGTCTTGCATTAAATCCAGGTTTCTGTTATTTTCAGACTTTATGGATGACAGGGAGATTAAATCATACGAGGTTAAGGCTGAAGAAACTGGATAAATATTATTTAGAATAAAATAATATCAGATTGTGGCTTGATTCAGAGAAATAGAGGCTAGAAAATGTTTCAGTGACATTACCAGCCTAGCGATAGTACTGATTAAACAGAGGATGTAAAAGAAGAAAACATCTACATTTTATGGCCTGTTTCAACAGAATGAAAATCACAGTCAGTACCACCAAACATTTACTGGAAAACTAACTTGCCAGCACTGGAAAGCATAAATGGCGAGAATTGATTCTTATCCTGCACAAAATTGTTTGTGCATTGTGAAACGGTGTTTGGCAATCTCAGTTTATTTCCATTTGTTTCAGCATACATAAATTGTGTTGGTAGCCAAAGAAAATCAAGCAATCAATCCCCTGTTTCAATTGTAGTGTTCTTATGCAGTGACCCTGAGGCAATTGATCTTCACATATTTAGCAGCAGTCTCTGTTCTCCAAGACTTGTAGTACACTATGCTTATTGAAATGCAAGGGATAGCAGCTCTCAAAATGAAGAGCAGTGATTCATGTTATTTTTTGGAGTAGTGGACTGATATGCACAAACAAATAAGCTACATCAATCTTTGTTCTTCTATTTAGTTTTGGTAGCAAGAAGTAAGATTTGTGAGTATTGTAATGAGGTGTCATTTCTAAGACATTTCAAAATTAGGTGCATCCTGTATAGAGAATAACTTTATTGCATACTAAACTATATTGAAGTTTACTCAAACAGATGTGGTATGCCTTACCTGATTAATGCTTTATAATTGGTCTAATGATTATGAACCTGATGCAGATTCAGACGGGTTATTGACACAGCCATTTTCTACACTATGCCAGTTAATTCAAACACTTTTCAATTAGATCACTCAAGCTGGGTCTGATGAATGAGAGGACAACAAAAATAGCCTGTGCAAATCATACCCAAGTTATTTACTAATGATCAATGTTTCTTCCTCAATCTGTGCACCTTGCATTACTTCACCTACCAACATTGTCATAAATTATGAAAGATACAGTTGTTTTAAATATTCTAAGTATATTTGTTAAGTAATTTCTGCAGCTTACTGGGAATTTTTCTCATGTGGCAAATAGGTCTGGAGCATATCTTGCTCTACCTCGAGCAGTAGGGTGATCTCACATTGGTTGGAACCTGTTCCTGGTGTAAGCCCTCTCTATTTCTTGGGCTGGTCAGCTCAATGTGATGAATTGTGTTGCTGGGTGGCAGAAGTTGATCATTTCTTTATACATTCAGTGTCAGTGCTGCATTCCACTGGGAGCTTTGTCTCTTATGTGGTTAGATGCACTTCTTCCTGGCACCTGCCCATAACCAGGACGATCCTCAGAGCTCCAAGAAGGAAAGAAATAATCTTAATGTCCTTTTTGCTGCTGCTGAAAACTGTGACTCATGTGCTTTATTTGAGAACTCTCTAGGTAGGCACCTAAGCCAATATCAGATAGCGGAATGACAGTGAAGAGTAAACACTATAGTCATGCATGGTGATTAAAAATGTGAAGACACTTTTAGTAAGCAATGGCTGAAAGGGACTGACCAAAGCAACCAGTGACAAAAAGAGGATGACCCTAAGCCCAATTTCTTATGTATTTTTCGCTTGTGACATACTCTTTTGCATTCAGTTAGAGCTTCCTTTACATCACTTTTAATGAACAAGTACTTACTATTTTACAGAATAAAAGCAAACAGCATTTTCCAATGTCTTCACAATGTTTTCAAATTGTGGTTCAGTTGCCTAAGCAACTGTTGGCAGTACTTGTACATTTGCCTGAGAAAGTCTAATTTGGTCTTGTAAATAGGTTACAAGTACATGCACCTTATGGAACAGCTACCTTAGATCGTGAGCCATAGAGATTTAAAGCATTTGGGGGCCATGGAACAAGACATATTTGGAGGGCGACTTTGTTGGCTCCAATACTGGGTAGGTCCAGAGTGACACTCAGGCAAGGTGACAGTATGGGTGAAAGGGTGGTGTCCACAGCCCTGTACAATAGGTTTCTAGCAGCCCCTCTGGACACCGGGTGCAAGCACACTGTTAAGGATAATTCCTCATTCCCATTACGGCATGGAGGAGGAGGCTGGAGATGAGGTCCCGTTGGGCGTTTCTTGGTGGATTATGAAGAGGACAGCCTTGAGGAGGGTGAACTGCGTGAGGGGTGAGATGAGAGGGAAGGGGGATAAACTAATATTTTTGTCAAGTGTATTGCAGACGTGGCAGGTATGGGCAGTGGAGCAGAGGAGACCACTGTCAAGGCGAAATGCAGAGACTTGGGAACCGTCTTTGGAGCTAGGTCGGAGCCTTGGAAAGGGCATGGGCCCTGAGTTGATATCTACAGGTGTGGGTGCAAGTTGTGGTTCGGGATAGGGGAGCCGGTTGCATAAAGGTAAGTATGTCAAGGATGTGGAAATAGGCACAAAGAGAGAACAAACCTTTGTGACTGTAGCAGAATCAAAAGTGTTGAGAGGCAGAGACAAAACAGGGCCTAGTCAAGGGGGCTCAGAGGCATCAGACACACACATGTCAGGCTAGGGGGATAGTAAAATGAAAGTGCCTGAGAGTAAGGAGTTGAAGGTGAAGTGCTTACGCTATATGGGTATGACTAAGCCCTTGGGGATGCATTCAATCCTGAAAACTAAGAAAAAGATTTGGAAGAGGGAATATGTAGAGATGCTGAAGTTAATACATAGGGAGGTGAGATCAAAAGAAGGGTCAAAAGAAGAAACATATGAATTAGCAAAGAGGTCGAAGGTCCCCCTTATGTTAGAGAACTGGACAGCAGTGTTCCTAATCTACACCAGGGTCTGTTGCAAAACATTTCCTGAGTGATGGGTGGACATGTTTAAGGACGTGGACTTGATTCGGAGAGCCAGGATGACCTTTCAGGGTTACGCATGAGCCGAATACGATGAAGGACTCCAGTTGCGCATTGTGCAGAAGCGAAGTGGGAGGAATTAGACACTGTCCTCTGGCAGCACGCCATGGACCCCACAAAATTTGGTAAGATGAAATTTACAGCCAGTGGGCTTCACATAGTATATAAGCACTTTCAAAGGAGACACACCAGTTGTGGAGTGGAACAATTTACAAAGAGATGGGAAGGACTTAAAGGGGATTGGGATTTTAACAAGGGTTCATGCGTTAGGGAATATTGTATATTCAGGCACGAATGGTCTAAGTGCACAGGAAAGCACACACTCATCCACTGCTTCAGTCCTATCAGGAGCCATCAAATGGGGCAAAAGCTCACTCAAACTCAGAACACTCCGCAGCAATAGCAGCAGTTTATGAATAGGTGAAGTAGGGGGATGCAAGGACCTGACCCAAAAGGCTCTTTCACCAATTAAATTGGAGAGGTTGGAATACTGGTTGGATTTCTATGAGAATCCACAGAAGGCATGGCTTTTGAGGGGTGGCTTTAGGCATAGTTTTAGACTAGGTTTGAGGGCCCAAAGGAGCATAGATGGATAAACAACTTGCGCTCAGCAAAAGGACGCAAGCAGCCAGTGCAGGAAAAACTGGACAAAGAAATTGCAGAGGGAGGATAGCTGGTGTGTTTAAAGATAACCCTATTGACAATCTGTTTGTTTCCCCTATAGGTGTTGTACCCAAAAAAGAACAGGGCCAATTACACTTGATACACATTTGTCCAGGCTGGAGGGCAGCTCAGTGAATTACTTTGTCCAGGTGAAAAGGGTGGCAGTGTCCTATTCAACAGTGGATGTGGCCATGTCACTAGTGGTGGCAAAGGGCAGTGCGGGCACAGTGGGCAAAATGTGACATAAAGTCGGTATTCCAGTTACTTCCAGTACACCCGGATGACTTCCAGCTCTTGGAAATGCATGCTGAGGGAAAGTGGTATGTGGACAAGGTATTGCCAATGGGCTGCTCAATATCCTGTGCACCTTTTGAGTGTTTCAGTTCGTTCCTACAGTAGTTGTTCACATAGCAGATGGGTCATAGCCTGGTGACCCATTACCTTGATGATTTCCTGTTTGTGGGGGTTGAGGAAATTCGATTTTTAATACGATCGTATCGACCCGCCATTTTGTGGCCCGCCGCCATTTTATGTTGCCTTCACTCAGGCAGCACAGCGAACGAAGTCCATTCTGCCTTTTCTGCTTATTCTGCAACATGGTGTTCAAAACAGCCTTCTGCCTCTATCTTTACAAGGCTGGTATTAAGGTCTGACCGAGTACACTAATCCCTGTCTGGTTTTCTAATCCTTGTTTCAACTATCTGTAGGCTCACACTATTCTCCGCCGATCTTATCTTATCGTCTGGCCTTCGCTGTCCTTTGCTAGTATTCTCTCATTTCACAACTGTCCTCCAAACGCACACAAACTTATCACACCACATGCAACTTCGTTGTGGATCGGTTAATGAATTAGTTCAAGGGAGGGGTGACAAACACAGCTGGAGGGGAGGCAACCTTAAGTCACTTGATACTTTGTTTTCCAATTCCTTCTATTGGTGCTGTCTTGTTTTCCGACATTTCTATTGGCTCTGTTCTATCTTTACGTTATTCTTACTGGCTCCTTTCTATGTGTTCTGGGAGTGTATGTAGTTAATAAATGGTTTTTATACGGTATATAAGATTGTGCGCCACAAGGTAAAGTGGCAGTCTCCTGAGAACATACCTTGTGTACTTCTTGGACAACTGTACTAGCTGCAGCTAATAAAATCTGATCTTTTACGCCTGACAGAGTGTCCCGTGTCTCTGTTAGTTGAGGCAGGTGAATCCAAGGAGATTTCAGGCGTACCCTGCGCCGCCAGGCCCATAAGGTTCTGGTTCTTCAACTGGCGCCCAACGTGGGGCGGCTTCAGCGGTACCGGTTCTGCCTGAAGGTCGTGAGGAACCCCGCAAGAAAATTCTGGAGGAATCGCGAGCCACGTCAAGCGACCCCTGTATGTCGAAGTGGTCCGAAGGTCTTTTTCAGCGCGGTTACTCCTTCCTGACGGCTACTGACGACTGCTGCCCTGACTGCCGCCCTGCCTTGGCCCTTTCTTTGATGATGTATGGTAAAGCGAGACGATAGACGGGCCTCTGTTGGTGTAAGAAGACATCCTTAGTTAAGTATTTGGTGGGTCGCGCCCACAAATTTTGGTCTTTGTTTTGTCCTTAGGTCCTTAGATTTGGCCATTGCAGTGGCCAAAGCCGAGGGGTAAGTGCATTTGTGCTGTGTAAACTGAAAGTTTTACCCCCTTGATGTTTGTGAACAGCCAGTAAAAATCGTGAGATGTCTGGTCTGACTAAGTTTGGAAAACTTTGTTGCTTTGGTTGTAATAGGGACTCCCAGCTTGAGGACTCCTGTCCGATTCCTTCGGTTGGAACTCCCACATATGAGCTCTATTCTAAACATGGTGTTGGTCCTATTGCCTTTAATAAGACATGGACCCGATATACAAAGAAAGATGGTGTTTTAAAATGGCCAGAAAATGGTAGTTTCGAAACTGATGTGCTAGATAATTTAGAAGCAACGTTATTTAAAAGAAAAGCCCGGCCGGCAATGTTTGACCCTTTTCGCCTTTGGCGTAAGGAAGCCAAACAGAGAGAAATTAAACAAGCGAAACGAGATAGGAAGACACAGGGAATGACGATTATACAGGCTGCTCAGCAATTCAAAGATGATGAAATAGATAATGCAATGGAAATTTCAGACAGACAGCATCGAATGGCAGTAGATAAATGCTATCCGACGTTGCCTATCTCTTCCCTTGATAAGAGAAAAGATTTCGAGGAAGATTCCTTAATGTCCCACTTATTGAAATTGCCTCCGCCCTATGTACAAGGTGCTAATGCACCCCCGATGTTACAGCCTGTTCAGCCGCCAGTTGTGCTTCCGCCTGCTCCAGCTTTTCCACATTTGCCTCCTCAAGTATTGCCTATGCCAGCTTTGCCTTTAACTCCTTTGCCTTCTGCTCCTTTGGCAATTCCTAATGCTCCTTTAGTTAATTCACCTAATACCTTGTCCCCTATCCTTATGTCAAATTCTCCATCTATGCGTAAGCGATTTGCAGATACTGTCTCTGGTCTCTTATCACCTTTCTTTGAAGCTTTAAACGTGTCTCCAGCTTTTTCTCGAAGACAGTCTCGTAGTCAATTCCCAGACTCCGAAGAGCGAGAAAAATTGGACTCACTTGCTTGTAGATGGATCAAGAAGGGTCCCCAATATAGTACGTCTGATATTATGTCCACCTTTCTGCAATGGAATGCACCTACGCAGAGATATGTTTTTAAAGTTATGTGCGATACTCTCGCTAAAGAATGGGAGGATATGAATTTGGGTTCGGTCCCACAGGATCTGTTAGATGTTCAGGCTGACTTTGACAAAGGACTTATTGTGGGTCCTAAGGTTGAAAACGCTGTCAGAACACTTATTTCTTTCAGATCCCTATTGTTCTCACAGACTTTTCCTGATTCTGATCCTTCAGTTAGGACAGCACTGAAAAACTATCCCATGAGAGAGGTTTCTCCAATATGGAAGGAAGAAGTTGCAGCAGCAGGTGCTAATCCAGCT